>NC_083890.1:25823840-26151175 GCF_032452875.1 Bos javanicus | reverse complement strand
AAAAATGGAATCTATTCAACGTTATTTTAAAATGTTATATATTATCATAAGGAAATTAAAATAACATATCTTCCTAGGTAAAGAGCATGAAAAAATGTTTGTTATCAAATAGGTCATTACATATTTAAATAAATGATTGACTTTTTAAACTATTATTATGTGGTTAATTAAGCTATCTTCTTATCTTCTAACAGCCCTTCAAATGGCTATAGGTTATCATCCTCAGGTCTGAAACTTCCCTTTGGCCATTGACTAAAATGAATAAAATGAGTGTTAGAAAATTTGGAAAATCTCTGTTCTTAAAGGCAATATTTACTTCTGCTAAACCTTAACAGCACTTAAAATCTGTGTCATGTATTGATTATACATAGCCTTGCCTTGTTCTTTATTTCTGCCATAATTTTATGTATATTAAACTAAGCTCCGAGATATAATGGAAATCTACTCTATAGCAGAAGGAACTCTACTCAATGCTCTGTGGTGACCTAAATATGAAGGAAATCAAAAGTGAGTATATGTATATACATATAGCTGATTCACTATGCTGTACAGTAGAAACTAACAGAATGTTGTAAAGGAATTATACGCCAATAAAATTTTTAAAAAGAGATGAAGAAGGAAAGAGAAAAAGCGTTCATTTTTTCAAAAAATGTATAGCAATAGCAATGATACTAATACATGCATTAAAGAAATATATTCCTAAATATCATCACCTCCTTTGAAAACAGAATTGTAATTGAAATTTTTCACTAGAAAATAAGGATGTTAAGTTTAAAATGAATATTAGGGTGATATAAACAAAAAATAAAACAACTATTAAAAACCATTAAAAAAATTGGCTACATCTGATGCAAGAACAGAAATTTGTAATCATTTTATAGTTTACTCCAAGTTTTAAAGTGACCAATATTTTTAAAATTGGAAGCAAATATTTCTGAAGGACATCTTGTCAAATATGAGCAATGGTATATCACACACACACACACACCACTTGATGCAAAAGTTATGAAGATGGAAAATGCCACTGTGAGGTAGAATAAGACTTCTGAGATAAGCAACATAAGTCATATGTATTTCGCTGGATCTTCTCTTTTTGTCAGAATACAATCCAAACATGCACACATACATGAGTACTTAAGGTACTTAGGAAGTCATGAGGAAACCTACAAAAAAAGCATCCATCTAGCTAAAACTCCATCAGTTGCAGTAGTCCCATGAAGCATGATTCATGCATTAAAGACATGTATTCCCTACTTACATTGAACCTGTAACCAAAAATATAGCTGAAAACAATCATTATAAAAGGAAGAATGTTAAACCTTTAATGGTTATATTAGCATTTCATTAAAAAAAAAAAAAAACATTTAGGAGTATCCTAGAACTCTAGCCTCTCATGTCATTCACATAAAACTTCAAAATGGAGAAATATGTTGTAAACAACATTGCTCAGTATGCAGAGTCCTTCTACAAAGTCCTTTCAAAATTATTGCTGCTTGCCACATCAATAATTATATCAATAAAATGCAAGAGAAAGACAGAAAAATTACTGTGGCATGAGAGAAAATAAACCCAGGAAAGGATATGCAAAATATCTGTACCTGAGAGAAGACTAGGGAATGATCAAGGGCATTGGATGTGTGAGCCTAAAGTCCACACTGTATCTATGAGTGACACCTGAATTTACACAGTCTTTGAAAGGACAAGAGTTGGAGAAAATTAACTCAGCAAGTGTGGAGTCTTATCATAAAGCTTGGGGGAGTTATCCATGGTATATTAATGGCCACCTGAACTTTGAATACATGTCAGAAATCCTAAGTTATTGAAAGTATATCAGAAAATAAATACAGAATGTAAACAGTGTGCCCCTCAGTCTCATCCCCTTCATCTCACAAAATTCATAGTGAAACTGAGAAGGCCCTGGATGACAGAAAAAGATAGTGTTTATAGGGAAGGAACATAGGAAATGAAAAAGGATGTACTGAGACTTACACAGGTCTAGGCTAATAGATGGAAAGAATTTAATATGAGAGAATTCCATAAACAAAACATTGAGGAGAAAAGAGTAGATAATGAGATACAGCGTGAGCCAAAAGATGAACTGAAAATAAAGTGTCAGTTGTTCAGTCATGCCCAACTCTTTTGTGACTCTATGGGCTGTAGCCCACCAGGTTCTTCTCTCTATGGGATTTTCCAGGCAAGAATACTGGAGTGGGATACCATTTCCTCCTCCAGAGGATATTCCCTACCCAGGGATCTAACCTGGGTCTCCTGCATTGCAGGCAGATTGTCTACCATCTGAGCTCTCAGGGAAGCCATGAGTCAAAAGATGGCATATAGATAAAAGACAGAATGATAAAAGAACCAAAAATGCGGTTGTTTAAAGCTTATTGGAACAAAAATGTCTTTGGGGATATTTACCTATTTTTTCCCGAAGAACACCTGAAAAATTAAGAGAAAAAAACAGGTAAGTTTACTGGGATGAAAGGTCAAGGGAAACGAAATTTAGTGAAAAATTTACATACAATTATAAATGTAACAGGATTTAAACAAACACAGACACACACAAACATATACAGGCATATACAATGTGCCAAAGTAGCTGACAGCTTTCTTTGGTGCTGATCAAAAATTAAATGAGGAAAAAGAATAATCTTGCTGACTTTAGGAAAAATTTTAGGTATATTGGTAGTGGTGGTTACCTTTTGAAAATGTTCTTGAATTATTTGGACACTACTTGGGCTGTTATGATTTGATTGGTTACTAAATATAAATCATCATCTCACATAAAATATCCATAAGGAGTGAATTAGACTGTACTGAACTACTTCTAGAAAAACTGAAGGATTTGGTTCTTAGGAACCACTATTAACATTTTCTTATGCAGTGATGATATAACTTTATTTTTGGTGAATTGCTATTTTAGTTCATGCCAAAAAGAACCTCATCTTATCTTGATCACCTCCTCAAAAATATGCAAATATGAACCCATGCAAACAGAATTTTTAAGGAGAGATGAGAAACCAAAGAGAAAAAAATCACCCATATGTTCAAAACATTACGTGCAGCAATGACTATATGAACTCTGCTGCATGCATCAAAGAGATAAATTTCCTCTGAAAACAAATGTATACTGAAAAATATCCTTAGAAAAAATAGGATATTAAATTGTAAGGAATAATTTTGTGTTTTATGAAAAAAAATCTTATAGAACATTACAGAACAGCGATTATGATTTCATTCACATAAAATACTCAAGTTAGAAATATGCACTATTTTTTAACATTTCTAACAATATCAAATCTTTTCACAAATAGTTTAAGTAATTGTAGTTGTCCATGATAACAACAACTGTGTTAATAAAAGTAAGAATGAAAATTACTCTCCTTGGATATAAAAAAATTTCAGGAAAAAAAAATCTGGGTATTATTCCCAGACTTTAGGGCAGTGTAAGGATGACCTTCATCAATGAATCATTTTAGATTTTATTCAGGCTTTCAAAGACCAGAAAAGAGGGATATGGGAGAAGGTGACATGCAAAATATTGCCTTGAATGGTAGAAATGCTGTAGAGTGCAAACCAATGATGACATACTGATGAAAAGGTGGGATATGTTTAAAACATCAAGAAAACATGCATTTAAAATTGTTTGGGGAGTACAGGGATGTCAAAGATACTTTATAATTTTTTTCTGAATTTTGTCTGTGAAATACAATGAAAAATCAGTGCAATTTTCATTGAAAAGAAACACAAAGAACTAAGCTTTCAGATCAGAAAATTAAAAATTGCAAAATTTTACAGTTAAGTTCATATTTGTATACACTTCACAAAGACCGAATGTCTGCATAAATTGTACAGGTGGGACAAATGAAAGCAAAAGCAATGGAGCATTGAATAACCCATGAAGATGAAACCCTTCAGTTAAATTAATGATATTGTCATTCACATAAAAAGTCCTGAAAATTGAGATACATCATTTATCAATTTTCCTCAAGATATAACCCCCTTGTTTAATTATTGAAAAAGCATTGCAGTTTGCAGAAATAATAATAGCATTGATAAAAATTTCAAAGTATAAATACTACACATAGATGAGAAAAAGACAAGAATATATTGCAAAATATTTGTAGAACTGGAACATTTGAGTAATTTGTTCAAAGAATAGTAAAAGAGTAAGACTCAATCTCACACTATCCAGTGGATGGCATCAGATTTTATAAGATCTTTGACAGAACAATGGAGGGAGAAACTTTATTATTAAATTGGGAATCATCTTTCTCTTAAGCATTGGTAAATATTAATGGTAGAGTAATTGCCCCCTTCAACTTGGGTACTTGTAAATGTCCTAAATTAACTGACATTTCTCAGATAACGAAGAAAGCATGGTAACCATGTGCTGATGAGTTCAGTCCCATCTTCTCAGAAAATCATGATACCATTTGGGAAGTCTCTGGAAGACAGACAAAGCCAATGTGATAAGAAGGAAAGGTAGAAAAGATGCAATCAGTAATGATGGAACATAGTGGGTAAACAACAGAAATGATGAAATAAGAAAGAGGTTCATATCCAAAAACTGGACAGAAGTGAGTGGCCATCCACGTGAAAAGTGAGCCAATGGACGGTGTAGTGATAGAAGGACAGGGAATGTTCAATACAGTGTGGAAGCAGTCACGAAGAGTTACTGGAGTGAAGGGTTGTGACAAACTTACCAAGTTTTCTCAGAAGATCATCTGGGAATACAATGGAAACCATCAGGTGAATGTCATGGAAAACAAACATGAAGAAAAATAAAATGCTTTGAAGAACCTGAAACTAATGTTAACTGTATCTGTATACATTATGCACATCATGAACACAAAACAGACTCAACAATAGTGGCTGAAAGGGGCTGTCTTTCAAACATAGAACATTCTATTAAAATAAAGGGGTGGGGGCAAACACAGAAAATTTTCTACATGAAGAAAGATGTTTAGAAATATTAGTTCAGGTAGTTACCCTTTCAAAATTTTTGTGCACCTTTTGACCTTATTTAAGCTCTTATTATTCAATATGTTTGTTCTAATAAGTTTCTTGACAGCTATTAAAAAATATAGTCAGCTTTCAGTTTTATCGTAGCTTAGTTATTTAAGTTCACCACACACATTGAATCAAGAATCTTAAGCCTTTGCTCCTAGCAGAAAATACAGTATTAGGTTTTTGGGTGCCTCTATTTGCATCATCTTTATTTACAAATTGTTTTAGGTATGTTTCTATCTGTGAATGCCTAAATGAAGACAATGTTACGAGAAAAATGTGCAACTTTAACTAGGTTCATAGGGAAATACATCCGTGGGACTTGGGATTTTTCTCTGAACACTTATTGATAAAACATTAAGGGAAAGAACTCAAAATTCATTCAAAATGAAGGTGCAATGACAGGAAAGGAAAGGGACAAACATTTGAATAACTTCCATTCCTCACAGTGTGGCTCAACCTGACCAAAATTTTTGAGAATTGGCACCATTTTCAATGAAGGCTTGATAGTCTTCTCAGAAGACAGAGGAACCGTTTTTTTCACTTCCATTTACCTCTTTGGTGCCAAAGAAACAAGACTGGAAATGACGGCATGGGAGGAGCTGGGTCAGGTCTTCCTCTGCAATAAGCAACAACCATATGGGGACTGTATTGCCTGTTTTCTTCAGAATCAAATACAAACACAGTTCAAAAACAAGAGTGCTATTTAAGACATTATTAGGGAGATTTCCCTGACAGTTCAGTAGTTCAGACTCTGTGCTTTCACTGCAGGGGGCATGAGGTGGATCCATGGTCAGAAAACTAAGATCCCACATGCTTGGATTTATCTTTGGACTTTCTGTCCTCTGAATGATCTATATTTTTTGTGGATTGACCTAGAGATTGTCATACAGAGTGAAGTAAGTCAGAATGAGAAAAACAAATATCATATAATATCACTTACATGTGGAATACAAAAAAAATAGTACAGATGAACATTATTTGCAAAGCAGAAATAGAGTCAGAGATGTAGAGAACAAACTTATAACTACTATGTATAAAATATATAACTAATGAGAGCTATAATATATGATAATTATAACTACTCTATAGCACAAGGAACTCTACTCAGTGCTCCCTGGTGACCTGGGAAGGAAATCTAAAAAGAGTGGATGTATATATATTCATAACTGATCCCCTGTGCTGTAGAGCAGAAACTAACAAAGCAAAAAAATAAAAGAAAGAAACTAACAAAGCATTGTAAAGCAACTACAATACAGAAAAACAAAACAAAGCAAAACACCAGAAATAGCAACTGTACTACCTCTTCAACAAAGCATAGGTGTTATTAGAAGAAAAAAAATCCTACAGCCCTCATGGTGTAGGTAAGAAAAATAAAGCACTAAAGATGCAAAAAGCATAAGCATGCACTTGCCTCAAGCTGTACTTGTACCAGATGTTATATGAAGCCAGCTAAATAAATATATTAATACAGCTAATACATAGTCCTGTACTCCACTCCCTTGTAAAAAAAATTTACCTGAAAAAATGTTATTCGAGGAGAATGTTAAGCTTTCAGTGACTAAGTACAGTAGTGGGAAAAAAATCCACAAACATTTGCCTACATTCTAATGGGAAGAGGACAGGAACATAAAATGTATATATGCTTACTCCAAGTTTCAAAGGGTCAAGTATTTTAGAACTGGGAGCAAAGTTTTCCAGAAGACATCTTGCCACTCAATGGCATGCTTTTTGCATCCCCTCCCCACCCCCATCTCTTGATTCAAAAGTACAAAGACAGAAGATGATGCTAAAAGAGGCATAAAAGGTTTCTTCTGGGATAAAAATATCAATCATATATATCTCACTGGACCTTCTTTCATTGTACTATTCTTTTCCAGAGCACAATGTAAGCATGCACACAGATTGGAGTCAGATACTTAAGAAGTCATGGGGAGGCCTACAACAAAAGCACCCATCTAGTTAATGGCACCCCACTCCAGTACTCTTGCCTGGAGAATCCCATGGATGGAGGAGCCTGAAAGGCTGCAGTCCAAGGGGTCACTGAGGGTCGGACACAACTGAGCGACTTCACTTTCACTTTTCACTTTCATGCATTGGAAAAGGAAATGGCAACCCACTCCCGTGTTCTTGCCTGGAGAATCCCAGGGACTGGGGGGCCTGGTGGGCTGCCGTCTATGGGCTCACACAGAGTCGGACACGACTGAAGTGACTTAGCAGCAACAGCAGTTAAAACTCCATCAGTAGCAGTACTCATATGAGGCGTGCTTTACACATAAAAGAAGTGTATTCCCTACTTTCATTCAATCTGTAACCAAAAATATAATGAAAGATATCACTATCAAAGGAAGAATGTTAAACTTTTAATAGTTATATTGAAAGTGAAAGTGAAAATCGCTCAGTCATGTGGGACTCTTTGCAACCCCATGGACTGTAGTCCATGGAATTCTGCAGGCCAGAATACTGGAGTGGGTAGTCGTTCCCTTCCCAAGGGATCAAACCCACACCTCACAAATTGCAGGTGGATTCTTTACCAGCTGAACTACCAGGGAAGCCCAATGGTTATATTAGTGTTCTTTTAAATGAACGTTTTGGAGTTTCTTCAGACTCTAGCCTCTCCTGTAATTCACATAAAATTTCAAAATGGAGAAATACACTATAAACGATCTTTGCTCAATATACTAAGTCCTTCTACAATACAAACACTGAAACATTGCAGTCTGACAAGTTGAAAATTATGTCAATAAAATGGAAGAAAAAGTAAAATTACTATTGTATGAGAGAAAATAATCCCAGTAAATGGTATATAAAATACCTGTGCACCCGAAAAAAGACTTTAGTGAATGGTCAAAGAGCATTGGAAGAGTGATCCTAAAGCCCACACTGGACCTATGAGTTACACCTGAATTTACAGTCTTTGAAAGTACAAGAGTTGGAGAAACTTCACTCAATACATTTGTAATCTTATCTTACATCATAAAATTTGGGAGGCATAAATGGTATATCAATGACCCATTGAATTTTGAAAACATAGCAGACTTTCCAAGTCAATGAAAGCACTCCAGATAATAAATATAGACTGCAAGCCATCTTTCCATCTTCCATGTTCCATGTTTCCAGATGGAAAATACAACATTTATAATGAAATTATATCACAAAATTTATGAATGACAGTACAGGGCCATTTTTATAAGGAAGGAACATAGGAAATGAAAATAGAAGCTTTGGGAAAAAATCCGTTGTAAGGTAAAAAGAAGTGGAGAGAATTTAATATCAATGAAGTTCCTAAAGAGTTAAATAAGGAATCAGACATTAAGGATAAAGGCAAGCCAACAGATGGCTTAAAATTAAAAAGAGAGTAAATATTCAAAGTTTGGAGAAAGAAGAGCCTCTTGATGAAAGTGAAAGGGGAGAGTGAAAAAGTTGGCTCAAAACTCAACATTCAAAGAAACAAGATCATGACATCCAGTCCCATCACTTGATGGCAAACAGACAGGGAAACAATAGAAACAATGACAGATTTTATTTTATTGAGTTCCAAAATCACTGCAGATGGTGACTGCAGCCATGGTAGTAAAAGATGCTTGCTCCTTAGAAGAAAAACTATGACCAACCTAGACAGCATATTAAAAAGCAGAGACATTACATTGCCAACAAAGTTCAGTCTAGTCAAAGCTCTGGTTTTTCTGTAGTCATGTATGGATGTGAGAGTTGGACTATAAGGAAAGCTGAGAACCACTGTGGTGTTGGAGAAGACTCTTGAGAGTCCCTTGGACTGCAAGGAAGTCGAATCAGTCCATCCTAAAGGAAATCAGTCCTAAATATTCATTGGAAGGACAGATGCTGAAGGCAAACCTCCAATACTTTGGCCACCTGATGCAAAGAACTGACTCATTTGAAAAGACCCTGATGCTGGGCAAGATTGAAGGTGGGAGGAAAAGGGGATGACAGAGGATGAGATGGTTGGATGACATCACTGACTTGATGGACATGAGTTTGAGCAAGCTCTAGGAGTTGGTGTTGGACAGCAAAGCCTGGTATGTTGCAGTCCATGGAGTCACAAAGAGTTGGACACGCCTGAGCAATTGAACTGAACTGAGACAAACTTACCTATTTGTTTTAGAAGGTCATCTGAAAAAGAAACAGGAAACATCATTTTAAATACCATGGCTCAGAAAGAAAAAAGAATTCAAATTAAATCACTTATTCATGTACAATGTTAAATGTAATAGGATATAGACAAACACAGTTTAGTAGCTAAACAACAAATAGACAAGCACAGATACATGAATATATGTATGGAATGTGATACAAAAGTTTATAGTTAAAGTACTCTTCTGTCAGAAATTTGATCTGTGGCAGTATTCATATGAAGCCTGCTACCTGCATTGAAAAGATATGCTCCAAGTTTCACCCAGTATGTTAAACTAAGATACAGTTAAACATATAATTAGAAAAGGAGGATATCAAACTAATTGGAAGAGCTTTATGAAAAAAAAAATTTGGAATTATACTAGGCCAACAGCTGTAGTCATTCACATACAAAGTCCCAAGTTTTGGAATATACTAGACAATGTTCTAAGATATAACATCCTTGTTTAATTACTGAAAAGAGAATTTTCAATTATTTCTGCAGTTTGCAGAAATAATAATTGCACAAATAAAATTTAAAAGTATAAAGAATACTCTAGATGGGAATAAAGACAAGAAACTATTGTAAAATATTTTAAAAACTGGAATATTTTGAGTATTATGTTCAAGAACAGTAAAGAGTGTGACTCAATTTCACACTTAAGCAGCGGATGGCATCATATTTTTATAAGATCTTTGACAGGACAATGGAGGTAGAAACTTCTTTATTAAGCTGGGACTCCTCTCCTCTCTTAAGCACAGGGAAAATATAATAGTTTATTAATGGCCCCTTCGACTTGGGTACTGGTAAATGTCCTAACTTTATGTGGTAACCATGTGCCGGGTAGTCCAATCCCTTCCTCTCAGAAAATTATGATACAAGTTTGGCGAGTCCTGGGGAGACAAAGAAAGCCAATATGATAGGATGGAAATGGAAAAGAGATGCAATGAGCAATGATGGAAGACAGGGAAACATCAGTGGAAAGAAGATAAGAAAGAAGCTCATATGGAAAAATTGGATGGAAATGAATGGACATCCATGTGATGGTGGGCCAATTTGATTAAAGGGCAGAGAATGTTCAAGACTATGTGGAAGAAGTCACTGGAAGTTACTGGAGTGAAGAGTTATTACAAACTTACCAACTTTTTTCAGTAGATCATCTAGAAAATAAAACAGAGCTTCACATAAATACCATGGAAAACAAATATGAAGAAAAGCGAAATGTTTTGAAGAATCCAAAAGTAATGTTAATACTAACCAGATACACTGAAACACATTCACATATATACATCATGACACAAAATAAATTCACCAATAGTGGCTGAAATCACCTCTGTTTTATCCAGAGAACATTCTATAGTTAGGAAAAAAAAAAGAAGAAGAAAAGCAAATGCAGTCAATTTTCTAAATGAAGAGAGATTTTTAGAAATATTAGTTCACATAGTTACATTTTCAAAATTGTTGTGTACATTTTGAATTTATTTAGGTTCTTATTATTCAATGCTGTGCTGTGCTTAGTCGTGTCTGACTCTTTGTGACACCATGGAGTGTAGCCCACCAGGTTCCTCTGTCCATGGGGATTCTCCAGGCAAGAATACTAGAGTGAGTTGCCATGACCTTCTCCAGGGGATCTTCCCAACCCAGGGATCAAACCCAGGTCTTCCACATTGCAGGCAGGTTCTTTACTGCCTGAGCCACCAGGGAAGCCCAAGAATACTGGAGTGGATAGACTAACCATTCTCCAGGGGATCTGTCCAACCCAGGAATCAAACTGGGATCTCCTTCATTGCAGGGGGATTCTTTACTAGCTGAGCCACAAGGAAAACCCCCTTAGTATTCATTATGTTGGGTCTAATAAGTTTTGTGACAGCTACTAGAAACATGTGGCTAGTTCTTAGTTTGTTGTAGTCAGTTGAATAAGTTAGTTGTAAACACTGAATCAAGAATCTTGAATTTGAATCAGGACTTCCTCTGAGATAAAAAAAAAAAAAAAAACCACCCATCACGGAGACAATATTGCCTTCTTTTTTTCCAAAATCAAATGTGAATACAACTCGCACACAAAAGAGATATTTAAGTTATTTGGGGGACTTTTCTGGAGGTCTAGTAGTTAAAACTCTGTGCTTTCATTTCAGGGAGCATGAGTTTGATCCCAGGTCAGGGAACTAAGGTCCTACATGCCTGGGTTTATCTCTGGACTTTTTATCTTGTTCCATTGATCTATATTTTCCATGGATGGACCTAGATACTGTCATACATAGTGAAATAGTCAAAAAGAGAAAAACAAATATCACATAATATTGTGTATATGTAAAATCTAGAAAAATTGTACAGATGAACTTAGTTGCAAAGCAGAAATAGAAACACAGAAGTAGAGAATAAACTGATGGCTACCAAGGGGGTGGTGGCGGCAGTGGGATGAATTGGAAGATCGGGATTGACTTATATATACTACTATGTATAAAATAAATAATGAGAACCTAATGTATAACACAGGGAACTCTACTCAGTGATCTGTGGTTACCTAAATGGGAAAGAAATCTAAAAAGAATTGACATATGTATAGGTATTACTGATTCACTTTCTTGTAGAGCAGAAACTAACAAAACATGGTAAAGCAAGTTTACTCCAAGTAAAACAGACAAGAATAGCAAACTGTATTAACTCTTCACTCAAGATTATTAGGAGGAAAAAATTTCCACATGCCACGTGGTACAGGCAAAATAAAAAATTAAGTTATGAGGAAGCAAAGTTAAAATTATCCAAGCTTATGTGTAAAAGTTGTTATACGAAGCCTGCTAAATACAGTAAAGTAAATCCTGCATTCCACTCCTTTTGTAAACAAAAATCAAAATAAAAAGTGCTATTAGAGAAGAGGAATATTAAGCTTTCAGTGACTATTAGTTTTGCAGGATTAATACTATGATGTTTGCTGCAAAGATATCTCTTAAGTGGATCAAAACTTGAAACTCACTGTTTTATTTTCTCTGCAAAACAAGTAAGATAAGTATTGATATTAAAAAATTGAGGTAATTAACAAGTTAAAAATTCACAAATAAAATTACAGAGAAACAAATAGTAATTCTTTTATGGACAAAATTCTATTTTACATAATGCCAATGTACCAAGAATATAGCTTTTATATAAATCATGTTTGATTTTTCTTCAATTATTTATTTTCATTTGGGAAGAGATAAATTGACCTTTTACTTCTTTCTCTTAATAAAAGATTAGATAAGCTCATTTATTTCCAATAAATTGATACAACTTACAAATGAACTAAGAATTAGAATTAATTAGGTTATTAGTCAAATCTTTGTATATGGATGAAGATAACATACCTTTTTCTTTCTTCGTGTTTTCTAAAAAAAAAAAAAAAGGGAAATTTTTAATTTTCAGAATAAAAACTGATAAAGACAAACTCTTCACCTTGTTTTTATCTACCATATCCTTCCGTTCCTCTTTATTAATCCCTCTGGGGTCATTTCGTTTAAGCTTGCAGAAATTCGTTTAGAGTTTCTCATTAAACAGATTCTAATACTATATAGATTCTAATACTATATTGATTGCTTTAGTTTATTATTAGGAATTTTAAAAGATATTTGGTAAAATTTTTCGTCCTGTTTTGTGCCAATATCCATTTTTCTGTTGTGATAACCATATTAACTTAAATTGAGTTTTTAAAAATTTTATCTTGATTTGATTTAAAGCCAGTGTGCTAGTTTTTAGAATAAAATATTTTCATGGGATGTCATTAAATAATATTCATTGATTTCTACTGCTAAGTTTCTATACTGAAAAAAAGATCTGTGTATTTCCTTCAATATTTCCACATATTCAGAAGTTTTTAATTTGTATAATACTGCACATTTTATTTTGTAAGGAGTTTTTTTTTTTTTTTCTAAAGGCAACTTTAAAAATTGTGAAAACGTAAAATTTTTCTCAACATTACCCTGCAAATCTTGATTGAGAATATAGGATTTTTTCTTTATGTATTATAATGCAATCCTCCACTGGATTTAGGAATCTACTCTCTAATATAAGAAAAATAATTCCTGGAGGAGGAGCTAAGATGGCAGAGGAGTAGGATGGGGAGAACACTTTCTCCCCCACAAATTCATCAAAAGAACATTTAATCCCCGAATAAATTCCATAAAACAACTTCGGAATGCTGGCAGAGGACATCAGGCACCCAGAAAAGCAACCCAAGTCTTCGAAAAGAGGTAGGAAAAAATATGAAAGACAAAAAAAAGGGACAAAAGAGGGAGGGACGGAGTTCCATCCTGGGAAGGGAGTCTTAAAAGAGAGAAGTTTCCAAACACCAGGAAACCTTCTCACTGCTGAATCTGTGCCGAGCCTTGGAAGCACAGAGGGCAACATAACAGGGAGGAAAAATAAATAAACAATTAAAACCCGCACATTGCAAGCCCTGTGGTAACTCCCCCAGTGGAGAAACAGCGCAGACGCCTGCATCTGCCATTAGCAAGCGGGGGCTGGGCAGGGAGGCGCGGCGCGGGCTGCATCCCAAGAATCTGGCCTGAATACCCCGAGCGCTATCTGAGTGAAATAATTTGGGCTAGCAAACCAGACTGTGGGATATCTACCATGCGAAAAGCCAGCCCTAACCTATGACACCGCCAGGCCCACGCACGGAACAAAGGACTGAACAGAGATAGCCAGCGGCAGACCATCCCCCTCTGGTGATAGGGAGCCAGAGCCGGAAGGGGACAATCGCAGCCCCAGAAACACATTATCTATAAAACTGTAAGCAGGCTTCTTTGCTAACTAAAACTTCTTGGGGGTCTGGACGGTCAATATCTGCCTGAGAAGGTGCGCCAGTGCACACCTAGATAACCAAGCGGCAGGGAGGCGATAAGTCGCAGCAATCGCACGCGCCAAACACCTCATCACCTGAGCTGCTTGGATCTGGGAAGGGCACAAAATGCAGGCCCAACCGAGAGTCTGCGCCTCTGAGGACTGCCTGAGTGCCTGAACCTGAGCGGCTTGGACCTGGGAGGTGCAGGCAGCCCAGGGCCAGCCACGGATGGTTCTTGGAGGAGCAACCTAGAGCCTGAGCAGCGTGGGCAGAGAAGCTACATGTGCCATGAACGGGCTTGGGGGTGGGGGGGGGCGGGGGGGTGGGGGGTGGGGGCGGGCAGACCCAGTGTTGTTGAGGCACTGGGAGCACACGCCAGTGTTACTTGTTTGCAGTATCCCTCCCTACCTCCCCTCAGCGCGACTGAACAAGTGAGCCTAAAAAAAAAAAAAAAAGTGTCCTCCACCGTCCCCTTGTGTCAGGGTGGAAACCAGACACTGAAGAGACCAGCAAACAGAAGAAGCTATAACAGAGGGAACCGCCTTGGAAGCTAAAGGCAATAGATTAAAACCCTGTGGTTACTACCAACTACATAGGAAGGGGCCTATAGATCTTGAGAAATATAAGTCGGACCAAGGAACTAGCCAAAAATGAACTGAACCTACAATACTCACAACAAAACCGGAGAAAGTCCTAGATATATTTTTACTATTTGTACGATCATTCTTTCTTTCTTTTCTTTTTTTTTAAATTATTTTTTAATTAAAAAAATTTTTTAAGTCCTCTATTATTCCTTTAATTTCCACTTTTATAACCGATTACTTTGCAAAAAAAAAAAAAAAAGAAGACCCTATTTTTTTAAGCAAACTTGATATATATATATTTTTTATAATTTTTTTGACCTTTTTTCCCCCTTCTTTTCTTTAACATTTTATTTTTGAAATTCCAAACTCTACTCCAGATTTTTAATTTTAGCTTTTTTGTATTTGTTATCAATTTTGTACCTATAGTTTTTTTTTATATATAATTTCTGTGACAGTTTTTTATTTTTTCTTTTTCTTTTTCTCTGTTTGTTTCTCTTCTTCTTTTAAATAACATTGTATATCTGAAATTCCAAACTCTATTCTACATTTTTAATTTATGCTTTTTGGTATTAGTTATCAATTTTGTACCTATATTTTCTTTATATTTTTCACGACCTTGTTTGTTCGTTTTTTCTCTCTTTCTTTTCCTTCTTCTTTTCTTTAACATTGTATTTTTGAAATTCCAAACTCTACTCTAGATTTTTAATTTATGCTTTTTGGTATTTGTTATCAATTTTGTACCTGTATTTTTTTTTAATAATTTATGTGACTTTGTTTGTTCTTGTTTGTTTTTTTTCTCTCTCTTTCTTTTTCTTCTTCTTTTTTTAATATTGTATTTTTGAAATTCCAAACTCTAATCTAGATTTTTAACTTTTGCTTTTTGGTATTAGTTATCAATTTTGTACCTATATTTTCTTTATATTTTTCACGACCTTGTTTGTTTTTGTTTGTTCGTTTTTTCTCTCTTTCTTTCCCTTTTTCTTTTCTTTAACATCGTATTTTTGAAATTCCAAACTCTACTCTAGATTTTTAATTTTTGCTTTTATCTATTTCTTACCAATTTTGTACCTTTAAGAACCCAATCTTCAGTACCATTTTTCACTAGGGAGCGAGATTACTGGCCTAACTGCTCTCTCTCCCTTTGGACTCTCCTTTTTCTCCACTAGGTCGCCTGTGTCTCCTCCCTAACCCCTCTCTACTCTACCCAACTCTGTGAATTTCTGTGTGTTCCAGACGGTGGAGAACACTTAGGGAACTGATTACTGGCTGGATCTGTCTCCCTCCTTTTCATTCCCCCCATTTATTCTCCTGGCCACCTCTGCCACCTTCTTCCTTCTTCTCTTCTCTGTATAACTCTGTGAACAACTATGAGCGGGCCAGTTGTGGAGGGCACATAAGGAAGAGATTACTGAATAGCCCACTCTCTCCTCTATTGATTCCACCTCATCTCATTCGGATCACCTCTAACTCCCTCGTCACTCTTCTCTTCTCCATATAACGCTGTAAACCTCTCTGGGTGAAACAAGTTTCAGGGCAAGACATACCAAGCAAATTCTCCAGCAGCAAGGAACACAGCCCTGAGCTCCAAGATACAGGCAACCCAAAGTCACCCCAAAACCATAGACATCCCATAACTCATTACTGGACATTTCATTGCACTCCAGAGAGAAGAAATACAGCTCCACCCACCAGAACATCGACACAAGCTTCCCTAACCACCTGTACAAACCCACACAGAGCGAGGAAATGCCACAATAAAGAGAACTCCACAAACTGCCAGAATACAGAAAGGACACCCAAAACTCAGCAATTTAAACAAGATGAAGAGACAGAGGAATACCCAGCAGATAAAGGAACAGGATAAATGCCCAGCAAACCAAACAAAAGAGGAAGAGATAGGGAATCTACCTGATAAAGAATTCTGAATAATGATAGTGAAATTGATCCAAAATCTTGAAATCAAAATGGAATCACAGATAAATAGCTTGGAGACAAAGATTGAGAAGATGCAAGAAAGGTTTAACAGGGACCTAGAAGACATAAAAGAGAGTCAATATAAGATGAATAATGCAATATACGAAATTAAAAACACTCTGGAGGCAACAAATAGTAGAATAACAGAGGCAGAAGATAGGATTAGTGAATTAGAAGATAGAATGGTAGAAATAAATGAATCAGAGAGGATAAAAGAAAAACGAATTAAAAGAAATGAGGACAATCTCAGAGACCTCCAGGACAATATTAAACGCTGCAACATTCGAATCATAGGGGTCCCAGAAGAAGAAGACAAAAAGAAAGACCATGAGAAAATACTTGAAGAGATAATAGTTGAAAACTTCCCTAAAATGGGGAAGGAAATAATCACCCAAGTCCAAGAAACCCAGAGAGTCCCAAACAGGATAAACCCAAGGTGAAACACCCCAAGACACATATTAAGCAAATTAACAAAGATCAAACACAATGAACAAATATTAAAAGCAGCAAGGGAAAAACAACAAATAGCACACAAGGGAATTCCCATAAGGATAACAGCTGATCTTTCAATAGAAACTCTTCAAGCCAGGAGGGAATGGCAAGACATACTTAAAGTGATGAAAGAAAATAACCTACAGCCCAGATTATTGTACCCAGTAAGGATCTCATTAAAATATGAAGGAGAAATCAAAAGCTTCTCAGACAAGCAAAAGCTGAGAGAATTCAGCACCACCAAACCAGCTCTCCAACAAATACAAAAGGATATTCTCTAGATAGGAAACACAAAAACGGTGTATAAACTCTAACCCAAAACAATAAAGTAAATGGCAATGGGATCATACTTATCAGTAATTACCTTAAACATAAATGGGTTGAATGCCCCAACCAAAAAACAAAGACTGGCTGAATGGATACAAAAACAAGACCCCTACATATGTTGTCTACAAGAGACCCACCTCAAAACAGGGGACACATACAGACTGAAAATGAAGGGCTGGAAAAAGATTTTCCATGCAAATAGGGACCAAAGGAAAGCAGGAGTAGTAATACTTATATCAGATAAAATAGACTTTAAAACAAAGGCTGTGAAAATAGACAAAGAAGGTCACTACATAATGATCAAAGGATCAATCCAAGAAGAAGATATAACAATTATAAATACATATGCACCCAACACGGGAGCACCGCAATATGTAAGACAAATGCTAACAAGTATGAAAGGAGAAATTAACAACAACACAATAATAGTGGGAGACTTTAATACCCCACTCACACCTATGGAAAGATCAACTAAACAGAAAATTAACAAGGATACACAAACGTTAAACGATACAATAGACCAGCTAGACCTAATTGATATCTATAGGACACTTCATCCCAAATCAACAAATTTCACCTTTTTCTCAACACACATGGAAGCTTCTCCAGGATAGATCACATCCTGGGCCATAAATCTAGCCTTGGAAAATTCAAAAAAATAGAAATAATTCCAAGCATCTTTTTGATCCACAATGCAGTAAGATTAGATCTCAATTACAGGAGAAAAACTATTAAAAATTCCAACATATGGAGGCTGAACAACACGTTGCTGAATAACCAACAAATCACAAAAGAAATCAAAAAAGAAATCGAAGTTTGCATAGAAACTAATGAAAATGAAAACACAACAACCCAAAACGTGTGGGACACTGTAAAAGCAGTGCTAAGGGGAAAGTTCATAGCAATACAGGCATACCTCAAGAAACAAGAAAAAAGTCGAATAAATAACCTAACCCTACACCTAAAGCAACTAGAAAAGGAAGAAATGAAGAACCCCAGGGTTAGTAGAAGGAAAAAAAAATCTTAAAAATTAGGGCAGACATAAATGCAAAAGAAACAAAAGAGACCATAGCAAAAATCAACAAAGCCAAAAGCTGGTTCTTTGAAAGGATAAATAAAATTGACAAACCATTAGCCAGACTCATCAAGAAACAAAGGGAGAAAAATCATATCAATAAAATTAAAAATGAAAATGGAGAGATCACAACAGACAACACAGAAATACAAAAGATCCTAAGAGACTACTATCAACAATTATATGCCAATAAAATGGACAAATTCTTAGAAAAGTACAACTTTTCAAAACTGGACCAGGAAGAAATAGAAAATCTTAACAGACCCATCACAAGCACGGAAATTGAAACTGTAATAAAAAATCTTCCAGCAAACAAAAGCCCAGGTCCAGATGGCTTCACAGCTGAATTCTACCAAAAATTTAGAGAAGAGCTAACACCTATCCTGCTCAAACTCTTCCAGAAAATTGCAGAGGAAGGTAAACTTCCAAACTCATTCTATAGGCCACCATCACCCTAATACCAAAACCTGACAAAGATACAACAAAAAAAGAAAACTATAGGCCAATATCACTGATGAACATAGATGCAAAAATCCTAAACAAAATTCTAGCAATCAGAATCCAACAACACATTAAAAAGATCATACAACATGACCAAGTGGGCTTTATCCCAGGACTGCAAGGATTCTTCAACATCTGCAAATCAATGAATGTAATACACCACGTTAACAAATTGAAAAACAAAAACCGTATGATTGTCTCAATAGATGCAGAGAAAGCCTTTGACAAAATACAACATCCATTTATGATAAAAACTCTCCAGAAAGCAGGAATAGAAGGAACATACCTCAACATAATAAAAGCTATATATGACAAACCCACAGCAAACATTATTCTCAATGGTGAAAAATTAAAAGCATTTCCTCTAAAGTCAGGAACAAGACAAGGGTGCCCACTTTCACCATTACTATTCAACATAGTTTTGGAAGTTTTGGCCACAGCAATCAGAGCAGAAAAAGAAATAAAAGGAATCCAAATTGGAAAAGAAGAAGTAAAACTCTCACTGTTTGCAGATGAAATGATCCTCTAAATAGAAAACCCTAAAGACTCCACCAGAAAATTACTAGAATTAATCAATGATTATAGTAAAGTTGCAGGATATAAAATCAACATACAGAAATCCCTTGCATTCCTATACACTAATAATGATAAAACAGAGAAATTAAGGAAACAATTCCATTCACCATTGCAACGGAAAGAATAAAATACTTAGGAATATATCTACCTAAAGAAACTAAAGACCTATATATAGAAACCTATAAAACACTGGTGAAAGACATCAAAGAGGACACTAATAGATGGAGAAATATACCATGTTCATGGATTGGAAGAATCAATATAGTGAAAATGAGTATACTACCCAAAGCAATTTATAGATTCAATGCAATCCCTATCAAGCTACCAACAGTATTCTTCACAGAGCTAGAACAAATAATTTCACAATTTGTATGGAAATACAAAAAACCTCGAATAGCCAAAGCTATCTTGAGAAAGAAGAATGGAACTGGAGAACCAACCTACCTGACTTCAGGCTCTATTACAAAGCCACAGTTATCAAGACAGTATGGTACTGGCACAAAGACAGAAATATAGATCAATGGAACAAAATAGAAAGCCCAGAGATAAATCCACGCACATATGGACACCTTATCTTTGACAAAGGAGGCAAGAATATACAATGGATTAAAGACAATCTCTTTAACAAGTGGTGCTGGGAAAACTGGTCAACCACTTGTAAAAGAATGAAACTAGAACCCTTTCTAACACCATACACAAAAATAAACTCAAAATGGATTAAAGATCTAAATGTAAGACCAGAAACTATAAAACTCCTAGAGGAGAACATAGGCAAAACACTCTCTGACATACATCACAGCAGGATCCTCTATGACCCACCTCCCAGAATATTGGAAATAAAAGAAAAAATAAACAAATGGGACCTACTTAAACTTAAAAGCTTCTGCACAACAAAGGAAACTATTAGCAAGGTGAAAAGGCAGCCTTCAGAATGGGAGAAAATAATAGCAAATGAAGCAACTGACAAACAACTAATCTCAAAAACATACAAGCAACTCCTACAGCTCAATTCCAGAAAAATAAATGACCCAAACAAAAAATGGGCCAAAGAACTAAATAGACATTTCTCCAAAGAAGACATACAGATGGCTAACAAACACATGAAAAGATGCTCAACATCACTCATTATCAGAGAAATGCAAATCAAAACCACTATGAGGTACCATTTCATGCCAGTCAGAATGGCTGCGACCCAAAAGTCTACAAGCAATAAATGCTGGAGAGGATGTGGAGAAAAGGGAACCCTCTTACACTGTTGGTGGGAATGCAAACTAGTACAGCCACTATGGAGAACAGTGTGGAGATTCCTTAAAAAACTGGAGATAGAACTGCCTTATGATCCAGCAATCCCACTGCTGGGCGTACACACTGAGGAAACCAGAAGGGAAAGAGACACGTGTACCCCAATGTTCATCGCAGCACTGTTTATAATAGCCAGGACATGGAAGCAACCTAGATGCCCATCAGCAGATGAATGGATAAGAAAGCTGTTGTACATATACACAATGGAGTATTACTCAGCCATTAAAAAGAATACACTTGAATCAGTTCTACTGAGATGGATGAAACTGGAACCTATTATACAGAGTGAAGTAAGCCAGAAAGAAAAACACCAATACAGTATACTAACGCATATATATGGAATTTAGAAAGATGGTAACAATAACCCTGTGTACGAGACAGCAAAAGAGACACTGATGTATAGATCAGTCTTATGGACTCTGTGGGAGAGGAAGAGGGTGGGGAGATTTGGGAGAATGGCATTGAAACATGTGTAATATCATGTATGAAACGAGTCGCCAGTCCAGGTACGATGCATGATACTGGATGCTTGGGGCTGGTGCACTGGGACAATCCAGAGGGAGGATATGGGGAGGGAGGAGGGAGGAGGGTTCAGGATGGGGAACACAGGTATACCTGTGGTGGATTAATTTCGATATTTGGCAAAACTAATACAATATTGTAAAGTTTAAAAAATAAAATTTAAAGCTTAAAAAAAAGGAAAAACAATTCCTATATATGACCATGAAGATTTCAACAAGGACTTTCCTGGTGTTCCAGAGGTTAAGAATCCATCTGCCATGCTGGGGACAAGGATTTGATCCTTGATCTTGGAAGATCCCTCATGCCACAGAACAACTAAGCCTATCCACCATAACTACTGAATCAGTGCTTAGAGCTCATGTGCTGAAACTATTTTAGAGCCCACATGCTGTAATCCATCTGCCTAGAGCCTGTACTCTATGATGAGAAAAGCCACTGAAATGAGAAGCTTGTACACCACAACAAAGAGTAGCACCTACTCACTGCAACTAGAGAAAGCTGGGGTACAGCAATGAAGACCTAGCACAGCAAAAGGAAAAATAAATAAATAAGTAAATATTTCAACAAAATTATATCTGTGGTAGTCAATTCATAACATTTTTGCAGATATATCTGATAATGAAAAAAAATCAGCATTAAACTATTTCCTAATAGATAGAGCTCAAATATGACTCTTAACAGCTTCAAGCAGTTATTTCTAATGATAACAGTCGAAACAACTCTGGAGAGAAAGAGAGAAACTGAGAGACTGAAAGAGAGAATCTACTCTCAATGAAAAGTTATAAAAATAGTTGACAAAAGTCAACTATTTATTTATTCTGTTAATTTAAAAGAAATGTTTTCAGAAACTTTGCAGTTTGGATGAATAGTACACTTGATGAATTGCAGTTTGTCAAAATCATTCTTAAATAGTGTTGTCCAGAACTAAATGAATGAGTTCCCATCAAAAGTACACAGTGGAGTGAGACTATTCCTGCTCTTGCCTCCAGTTCAGCTTTTATAAAGGAAAGTTCAGATTCTGCTCATCTCTATTATCATCACCATTCGGAAGCCATGTCAAAGTCTGTTAGATAGTGGACAGTTCCCTTAAGATATCATGACTTTAATTATTTAAGTATTTAGTAACTTACCATTTTTGTGATATTCCCTCCAGGATACTCCAATCATAAAGAACGTCACTAAGAGGTAGAGTAGTTGAATTCCAGGGAAAGTGTCTATGACATTTACTCTGGGGGGAAATTCTGAAAAAGGTACACCGGAGAATTTTCGTATTAATATCCAGACCAATCCTATTGTTTAATTCCATACTTTAATTCCACACTTCAAGTAACCTGTAAGTCTATGACCAAGTTTCAACCTTCATAGATAGACTTGGAATGGAGTGGATAGCAGCAACCACTCAGAAAACAATGTGGAATTGAATATCTCAGGGTAGGCCAAGGGTTGGCAAGATGCTTCTCCCATGGGTTGTAAAGGATTGCTGAGTGTGGACCCTTCACAATAAATGAGGGACTCTCTGTCAAATTCTAGATATGCCCTCATCATTTTCCTATATCCTATGAAGTTTAACATGATCTAGGTCAGGCATTGCCTGACAATGGCCTACAGGCCAAATCAAATCTGACATATATTTTTGGAAGATTTGTGATGTCAGAGTGAATTTCACTTTGCTACATCAATGGGAAAATAAATAGTATTTGTGACACAAAATTAAAAACTCAAATTTTGTTGTCATTCCATTGAACTCAGCTATGCTTATTCATATACATGTGGTTTATAACTGTTTTTTTCACTATAATAACAGATGAATAGTTTCATCAAGACTGAAATGCAGTGACAGTTATAACTCCCTATCATTTTAGTGGCTGGACTGTCACAGCATTGCAAAATTTTACTTTATAGCTTTGCTTTCTTGCCAAGTAACACTAAACATGTCAAAACAAGTAAAAGAGGGGGGAAAAGTAGAATTTGAATAAAACATTTGAGATACATTAGGGTATGCATTGTCTTATTATTGAATTACATGTATTTATTATGCAATAATACTGTAGCTTTGTTAAAAGATAGCAATATGCACTGGCATTGCCAGACTAGCACTCATTACAATATTTTCAAATTATGGTAAAGCAACCACAAGAAAAATTATAAAATTAAATATCTCATAGAAAAGATTTTTTTCATGAAAATATAAAATGAAAATAAGGCTGCACCAAAGAAAGTTTTATCTCATTTCTTAGTCAAGTAAGAGATGCCATTAACCAATGGTGCTGCTGCTGCTAAGTCACGTCAGTCATGTCTGACTCTTCACGACCCCATGGACTGTAGCCTACCAGGCTCCTCCGTCCATGGGATTTCCCAGGCAAGAGTACTGGAGTGGGTTGCCATTGCTTTCTCTGTAACCAATGGTAAGTGAGATTAATTTTGTTTGATTGAAGAAGCTAAAGAAATGTGTCCAGACTGAGAAAATAAACTCAAATCTATTAGTGCTTTGGTGAGCACATTTTTTCAAGTAGTTGAAGATATTAGAAAAATATCATCAGTCAATTAAGAAACCAGGGGACTATCTAGTTCTGGGAAATAATGGAATAGACACCTTTCCCTATCCCACTAATAATTGAAGCCCCAAGCACTACATATATATAACAAATACAAAGAGACTCTAAAAGATGTCAGCAATGACATATATAGCGAGCTCTCTCTACCTCCATCTTTTTTTTTTTCCTCTCCTAATGTATCCCTGAGTGGGTGCTGGAGAAACCAATAATCCAGAAATGCCAATGGGTAAAGACAAAGCTTCCCAGATGCTGGTGGTGCTGGTGAAAGTCACTCAGTCATGTCTGACTCTTTGTGACCCCAAGAACTACACAGTCTACGGAATTCTCCAGGCCAGAATACTGTAGTGGGTAGCCTTTCCTTTCTCCACAGGATCTTCCCAACCCAGGGATTGAACCCAGGTCTCCCACATTCCAGGTGGATTCTTTACCAGCTGAGCAACCAGGGAAGCGCGAATGACTCCTTGGTAAAGAATCTGCCGCCAGTGCAGGAGATACAAGAAACACACATTGGATTCCTGGGTCAGGAAGATCCCCTGGAGAAGGAAATGAAAGCCCACCCCAGTATTCTTGCCTGGAAAATCCCGTGGACACAAGAGCATGGTGGGCTACAGTCCATGGGGTGGCAGAGAGTCAGACATGACTGAGTACACACACGCATGCTAAGACAAAGTAACCCCCAAGAAAAGCTTGCTCTTTGTGGTCACAGGACCAGGAATAGACAACCTAATGAGATGAAAACTTTTAAGCAATAACTTCCTGACTCCAGCCAAACACCACAGAGAAAACCATAATCCCACTCCTGCTTTTCAGCCAAGACTGAGTAGCCTAGTGGTTCACCGTCACTCAGTTAACAATATGCCCCATCCTGTCCTGGTTGGTGTCAGTGAGGGCAAAGTGGAGAGCTGGAACTTTCATTCCCACTCAGCAGCAGTGAGGTCAGTGCCCCTGCCCTGCCACAGAGTCAGTGGAGATACACAGAAAATAGTAATGA
Organism: Bos javanicus; assembly: GCF_032452875.1. Taxonomy (NCBI): domain Eukaryota; kingdom Metazoa; phylum Chordata; class Mammalia; order Artiodactyla; family Bovidae; genus Bos; species Bos javanicus. The sequence goes on along the minus strand of NC_083890.1, from coordinate 26,126,318 downwards.
GGTGCCCTCACTCTACCAGGTGAGGTACTGTCAGCAGAGGACCAAAGGGGAACCTGAGCTTTCAGCCCTACCCAGCAGCAACAAAGTGCCTCTCTCCTTCGACAGTGTTAAATAATGCCAAGTGGGAAATGGCTACTTCCACCTTCACTTAGCAAAATGAGATATCTATGTTTTCCCATACATGTGGTGCCATTTGAGGCTTGATACAATAGATGATATAATAAAATACACAGCCTCATAACATAAGACCCAAGATGTCCAGGATACAATAGAAAATCACACTTCATACCTGGGAAGAGGGATGATAGGGGAAGAGGATTAAGAGGTATAAACTGCTGCTGCTGCTAAGTTGCTTCAGTCGTGTCCGACTCTGTACCACCCAATGGACTGCAGCCTACCAGGCTTCTCCGTCCATGGGATTCTCCAGGCAAGAACACTGGAGTGGGTTGCCATTTCCTTCTCCAAGGAAACTGGAGATATAAATAAATAATATACTAGAATGTAATGTGCAACACAGAGTATGTAGCAACATTATGTAATAATTTAAATGGAGTGTTAATACACAAAAACATCAAATCAATATGTTGCATACATGAAACAATAAATCAACTATACTTCAATAAGAAAGAAACAGTAAAAATGATACACTTAAATATTCCAGTTATGAGTGCTTCACTTAAACATTTAAAACATCTAACTGCAAACTAACAGCGGTTAGCAGATAATTTACTTAAAGATATAAATTTGGCTAAGAATCCAACAGAATTTTGTATAAATAGTAAAATCTTTTCCAATTGATTTCCTAGAAACTTAAATTTGAGTACATAACAGTACTTTACAACAATATATAAAAGATAAAATCTGAAATTTTATTTGGTGAGGCAAGTTACTATGTAAGACAGAATCACATCCAAGAGAACCAAATTTTATGACAAAAAGCAAGAATCTGAGAAATGAGCAATAAACAGGGAAAATCCTTTTTCATCTTTGAATCTGATCTTTACTGTGGAAGCCCACATGAAAAAAAGTTCATTCTCTTTTTATATAAGGTTTTAAAGGAGGGGGGCAACATAAGAGTGGTATGGGTGTGGGAGGTACAAACTATTGCGTGTAAGACAGGCTACAAAGACGTACTGAACAACACAGGGAACCCAGTCAATGTTTTGTAATTACTGTAAATGGAGCATAACCTTTAAAAGTATGTGAAAAAGCTCATTCATTTAAATGTAAATTCTTTTTTTTAAATTTTATTTTATTTTTAAACTTTACAATATTGTATTAGTTTTGACAAATATCTATGTGTAAATTTTTTCAGAAAATGCATTTGAAGTTAATAATATAGTCTTGTACGTCATTCAGATTATTTAATTGCTGTTTTTTTTTAATGAATATCTAAGTAATTGATATAAATTTCAAGAATTCTAAGAATTTAAGTCTGAGATGTAGCCATCTTTACTTAATGAAATGTCATTTTACAGTTTCATTATGTGTAATGATGTATTTTACACAAAAAGAAGTATAAAATGTTCTTACTTCTTTTCATTTATATTAGTATTCTTCTTGCTAGAGGTCCACCAATTTCCTACCTATTCTCTCAGCCAAATGCCTGAGAAATGCCTGAGAGAACTGATTTTATCTACTTAATTGCTACTGGTACCATGTGAGCAGAAAGTTTGGTCCAGCTCTCCTTCTAGGTAAATAGTCATACCATCTACTGGTATTTTAGCTCCTTCAACCTATCTTCTTCCTCAAAAAGTGACCAGATCACCTGCCACTGTCTTATCTATCATGTATAATTATACTTCTTCTCCTAGCATTATCGGAGAAGGCAATGGCACCCCACTCCAGCACTCTTGCCTGGAAAATCGCATCGACAGAGGAGCCTGCTGGGCTGCAGTCCATGGGGTCGCTAAGAGTCGGACACGACTGAACGACTTAACTTTCACTTTTCCCTTTCATGCATTGGAGAAGGAAATGGAAACCCACTCCAGTGTTCTCGCCTGGAGAATCCCAGGGACGGGGAGCCTGATGGGCTGCCGTCTCTGGGGTCGCACAGAGTCGGACACGACTGAAGCGACTTAGCAGCAGCAGCAGCCGCCGCCTAGTATTATACTGCAAATTCACAGATAATGGTCAGCAGCAATAACATTGCTAAATCAAATTTTTATTTTTCAACCAATGTTCTTCAGTTTTCTACAGCATGGATATTATCTACCATTCCATTCATTATTTAATATAAATTGATGTCTTTCTAAATCATTTCCTACATCTATTCCTATCCATAGGACTATCATTCCCTGTCACTTCTTTGTCCTCATATTTTTCCACTACTGAGTATTGCTTTGAAAGCAAGCAAATTATTATGCATATTAAATACATGCATAAAATCATAATAAGTAAAGCAATGAGAAAAATTGTGTTCAATTTCAAAAGTGACATATAATCATCATTGAGGGAGTCAATGTAACAAACTACATTATCTTTCCTGTTATATATGCATATTTTAGACACTAAATAGATTAATCAATAATAGCAAAAATGTGTATGTGATAATATGGTCTTCTACATAAGGAAACACTGGAGAAACCTACCTGTACATATCAACCATTCTAATAAAAAAAATAGCTACAACAAAAAAGTCTTCACTACATATTGCAAAGCAGTTCAATGTTTAAAGTTAACATCAAAGTAGCCCAATGCCATATTCTTGCATAAAACAATTTTAGAGCATTATATAAATCTTATGTTACAATAATTTGAATAATACCCCACTGATAGCCAGAAAAACTTTTTCCAATCTCTATCTGTTCATGAGTTGTCCTCGCTTATTTTTCCAAACAGAGATGGTTGCTTACTTACCTACAGTGGCATTATACATCAATTTTTTCAGGACTTACTATATATCAGAATATTAGCCACCACAAGTTGGATCTCTACTCCACTCCTAAATATTTCTAATTAGTGCACATTAAAACATATTCACCATGGATATTAAAATTCATGAATATAAAAATGTTAAAATAATATATTGGAATTCCACAGCAATGTGTTCCTTAAAAGAAGCCTTTATTTCATCATTACACAGAGTGGCCAATTTTGAGAGTAAAGTGTGTTAGTTGCTCTGCCACGTCCAATTCTTTGCAACCCCATGAACTGTAGCCTGCCTGCCAGGCTCCTCCATCCATGGAATTCTCCAGGCAAGAATACTGCAGTGGGTAGCCATTCCCTTAGAGTAGCTTCCTGACCCAGGGTTTGAACCCAGGTCTCCTGCATTGCAAGCAGATTCCTTACTGTCTGACCACCAGGGAAGCCAGTATGAAAGTATTTGTTTTCAGTTCTATGAGGAAATTTTTTATGACTTTAGAATGCAAATATCACACATTAATTGCTAATTGCTGATTATATTTTTGAAATAAGTGATGTTCTAATGACATACAGAAAAGAATGTATGGAAGTCAGATTGACCAGACTTGAGGGAGTGGAAATCCAAGTCTCACGCCTTGTACCCTGAGGTCTGCTCTATCTTTGTGACTCAAATGCTTTTGTTAGAAGCACTAGCTAGACATACAGGCTCTCTCTCTCTCTCTCTCTCTCTCTCTAACACACACACACACACAAAAGCACAAACAATATCAGCAGTATAAAAAAATCAAACTCACCTTTATGATTTCCATTCATCATAGGTGATTTTCTATAGTGATCTATTGGATAAGTCACCATCTTAAGAAGAAAGATGTTTCACGTCAGTCACTTGTGGCCCAGAGAAAGTCTAAGCTTGATCCTGAGTTGTGTTGGCAGGATTTTGAAATATCTTTGTGTCCCTTCTACAAACACAGAGGGAGAAGAGATTATATGACCCAAGGCAATATCCCTGGGTCAGAGAGAAGTTCCAGTCATATGAATCAGGTTTCTGGTTCTTGAGTGCTGCAGGTACAGCATGGAATTAACCAGAAGCAGGAAAGGAGACCCTGTACTCTGAACCTTATATGATCATAAAACAATACTTCAGAAGCAGTTATTCATTTGAATATATCCACAAATAGCATATACACAGAAACTCAATTGATAAATCTCCGATTAGATTTCTTTTTTAATTTTTCTCGTCATGCAAGTCAACCATAGAGTATCTAGTGCTGAAACAAGAAGAACTTTTATGTTCACTTGATCATTTACATAGACCAATTATAGGCCAATTAAACTAAACCAGACTTGTTACTGCTTAACAATCCTGCCCAGGTCCTATCTCAGACTAATCAAATAGAAATTTCTTAGGGGTGGAAAGAAGGAAGAGAAGGTAGAACTATGAATCAGTAATTTAAAATATATTCTCAAGTGATTATACTGTGCCCTAGTGCTCCCGTGCTGTTGTGTCCCACTCTTGCATGCCCCCGTGGACTGCAGCCTGCCAGGCTCCTCTGGCCATGGGATTTTCCAGAGAAGAATACTGAAGCAGGTTGCCATTTCCTCCTCTGGGATCTTCCCAGCCCAGGGATTAAATCCTGATCTCTAGCATTGCAGGTGGATTCTTTGCCTCTGAACCATCAGGGAAGCTGATTATACTGTACAGTCCAGAATTAAGAAATGCAGTCTTAGACTGGCTGACTTCTCCATGCCTCCTACCACTTATCTGTCAGCTCCTGTTAAGCACTCAAATCAAGGTGAGGTGGAAGGGAATGTATTGTTCAAGGATCCTCTTATCAAACCAGCCACTTCTTATCAAAAGAAGTATTTTGAACTCCGTTCTTCAGTTAATGTATAATTAGTCTTTGAGTAAAGGTAGGGCTTAGTACTTTGCCCTAAGCCCACACAGGGCAAGTTATATTTTGAATCCATTTGTAAAACTTGCAGTTTGGACCTCAAAGTCCTGTTAACTAAAAAGTTTATTTACAATGAAAAGTTGAGACTTATGTTTTTTTAATTAATTTATTTATTTTAATTGGAAGCTAATTACTTTACAATATTGTGTTGGTTTTTGCCATACACTGACATGAAAAGAGCCATGAGTGTACATATGTCCCCCATTCTGAATCCCCATCCCACCTCCCTTTCCATCTCATTCCTCAGCATTTTCCCTGTGCACCAGCTTCAAGTGCCCTGTTTCATGCATCGAACTTGGACTGGTGATCTATTTCACATATGGTAATATACATGTTTCAATGATATTCTCTCAAATCGTCCCATCCTCACCTTGTCCTACAGGGTCCAAAAGTCTGTTGTTTACGTCTGTGTCTCTTTTGCTGTCTCACATATAGGGTCATCTTTACCATCTTTCTGAATTCCATATATATGTGTTAATATACTGTATTGGTGTTTCTCTTCCTGACTTACTTCACTCTGTATAATAGGCTCCAGGTTCATCCACCTCATTAGAACTGATTCTAATGTGTTCTTTGTAATAGCTGAATAATATTCCATTGTGCATATGTACCACAGCTTTCTTACCCATTCATCTGCCGATGGACATCTAGGTTGCTGCCATGTCCTAGCTATTGTGAACAGTGCCACGATGAGCATTGGGGTACACATGCCTCTTTCCTTGAGTATATGCCCAGCAATGGGATTTCTGGGTCATAAGGCAGTTCTGTTTCCAGTTTTTTAAGGAATCTCCACACTGTTCTCCATAGTGGATATACTAGTTTGCATTCCCACCAACAGTGTAAGAGCATTCCCTTTTCCCTGCACTCTCTCCACATTCATTGTTTGTAGACTTTTTGATAGCAGCCATTCTTACTGGTGGGAGATGGTACCTCACTGTGCTTTTGATTTGAATTTCTCTGATAATGAGTGATGCTGAGCATCTTTTCGTGTGTTTGTTAGCCATCTGTGTGTCTTCTTTGGAGAAATGTCTGTTTAGTTTAGGTCTTTGGCCCATTTTTTGATTGGGTCATTTATTTTTCTGGAATTGAGCTGCAGAATCTGCGTGTATATTTTTGAGATTAATTCTTTGTCAGTTGCTTCATCTGCTATTACTTTCTCCCATTCTGAAGGCTGTCTTTTCACATTGCTTATAGTTTCCTTTGTTGTGCAAAAGCACTTAAGTTTAATTAGGTCCCATTTGTTTATTTTTGCTTTTATTTCCATTACTCTGGGAGGTGGGTCATAGAGGATCCTGCTGGGATTTATGTCAGATAGTGTTTTGCTTATGTTTTCATCTAGGAGTTTTATTGCTTCTGGCCTTACATTTATATCTTTAATCCATTTTGAGTTTATTTTTGTGTGTGGTGTTAAAAAGTGTTCTAGGTTCATTCTTTTATAGGTGGTTGACCAGTTTCCCCAGCCCCACTTGTTAAAGAGATTATCTTTTCTCCATTGTATATTCTTGCCTCCTTTGTCAAAGCTAAGGTGTCCATAGGAGCATGGATTTATCTCTGGGCTTTCTATTTTGTTCTGTTGATCTATTTTTCGATCTTTGTGCCAGTACCATACTGTCTTGATGACTGTAGCTTTATAATATAGTCTGAAGTCAGGCATCTTGATTCTTCAGTTCCATTCTTCTTTCTCAAGATGACCCAGCAATCCCACTGCTGGGCATACACACCGAGGAAACCAGAATTGAAAGAGACACATGTACCCCAGTGTTCATCGCAGCACTGTTTACAATAGTCAGGGCATTGAAGCAACCTAGATGTCCACTGGCAGATGAATGGATAAGGAAGCTGTGGTATATATACACAATGGAATATGACTCAGCTATTAAAAAGAATGCATTTGAATCAGTTCTAATGAGGTGGATGAAACTGGAGCCTATTATACAGAGTGAAGTAAGTCAGAAAGAAAAACACCAATACAGTATATTAATGCATATATATGGAGTTTAGAAAGATGGTAACAATGACCCTATATGAGAGACAGCAAGAGACACAGATGTAAAGAACAGACTTTTGGACTCTGTGGGAGAAGGTGAGGGTGGGATGATTTGAGAGAATAACATTGAAACAAGTATATTATCATATGTGAAATAGGTTGCCAGTCCAGGTTCAATGCATGAGACAGGGTGCTCAGGGCTGGTGCACTGGATGACCCTGAGGGATGGGATGGGGAGGGATAGGATGGGGGACACATGTGCACCCATGGCTGATTCATGTCAATGTATGGCAAAACCAATACAATATTGTAAAGTAACTAGCCTCCAATTAAAATAAATTAATTAATTAAAAAAAAAAAAAGAATTTGCTTGCAATGCAAGAGCTGTAGGAAACAGGGGTTAAATCCCAGGGTTGGGAAGATCTCCTTGAAAATAAAATGGCAACCCACTCAGTATTCTTGCAGGTAATCCCACGGACAAAGGAGCCTGGTGGGCTACATTCCATAAGTCCCAAAGAGTCAAACACCACTGAGCGACTGAGCTCATAGACATGGTATTTTTGCAGCTCCTACTTTCGCTTTTTCTGTTAATGTGAATTTTAACACAAGTTAAGAGTTTTCAACAAATCTTAGTCTCAGTCTTAGAGACATCATTGTTTTCTCTGATTCTTCTTCCTCTTTTGCTTTTCCTCTCTTCCTCCTCTTCCTCATCCTCTCATTATTATTCCTTTCTATTCCTCCTTCTCTCCTGGTTGTTCATGCTTCTCTATGGAGACCACCATTACCTAACAGACTTCTATGTTTTCTTTTTCTTATTTTCTCTGCCTTTCTCTTCTATCTCTTTTCTCTGAATTTATGTGTTACTTTCCTTTCACAGACTGTAATGTGGCTTTATTAGAGTTTCTCCAAAAAATGAGATATTCAGTTTGATATATAACATTTTTTTCAAAGACCATGTCAGTCATTTGTTATATCTTTGAAAAATCACTTAAAAGTTATGATGCATTCCTAACTATAATATTTCTTTAGAAGAAAAAGAAATTGAATATTTACAGTAAGCTCTCTGTGACTCTCTTCAGAAATAATTTTCAAATTATTTAAAGAAATGGAAAATTTTTATTTTCAAACATTATGTAAGAAATCTTGTGATTCCTAAGCAAAGGCAGACAAATAAGTTGAGTCCTATGATGATCCATCAGATGTTCAAGCTGGTTTTAGAAAAGGCAGAAGAACCAGAGATCAAATTGCCAACATCTGCTGGATCATTGAAAAAGCAAGAGAGTTCCAGAAAAACATCTATTTCTGCTTTATTGACTATGCCAAAGCCTTTGACTGTGTGGATCACAACAAACTGTGGAAAATTGTGAAAGAGATGGGAATACCAGACCACCTGACCTGCCTCTTGAGAAACCTATATGCAGGTCAGGAAGCAACAGTTAGAACTGGACATGGAACAACAGACTGGTTCCAAATAGGAAAAGGGGTACATCAAGGCTGTATATTGTCACCCTGCTTATTTGAATTACATGAAGAGTACATCTTGAGAAATGCTGGACTGGAAGAAGCACAAGCTGGAATCAAGATTGCGGGGAGAAATATCAATAACCTCAGATATGCAGATGACACCAACCTTATGGCAGAAAGTGAAGAGGAACTAAAAAGCCTCTGGATGAAAGTGAAGGAGCAGAGTGAAAAAGTTGGCTTAAAGCTCAACATTCAGAAAACGAAGATCATGGAATCTGTTCCTATCACTTCATGGGAAATAGATGGGGAAACAGTGGAAACAGTGTCAGACTTTATTTTTGGGGGCTCCGAAATCACTGCAGATGATGACTGCAGCCATGAAATTAAAAGACGCTTATTCCTTGGAAGGAAAGTTATGACCAACCTAGATAGCATATTGAAAAGCAGAGACATTACTTTGCCAACAAAGGTCCATCTAGTCAGGGCTATAATTTTTCCAGTGGTCATGTATGGATGTGAGAATTGGATTGTGAAGAAAGCTGAGTGCCGAAGAATTGATGCTCTCGAACTGTGGTGTTGGAGAAGACTCTTGAGCTTCCCTTGGACTGCAAGGAGATCCAACCAGTCCATCCTAAAGGAGACAATGACTGATGCTGAAGCTGAAACTCCAATACTTCGGCCACTTCATGCAAAGAGTTGACTCATTGGAAAAGACTCTGATACTGGGAGGGATTGGGGCAGGAGGAGAAGGGGATGACAGAGGATGCGATGGCTGGATGGCATCATCGACTCAATGTCATGAGTTTGGGTGACCTCCGGAAGTTGGTGATGGACAGGGAGGCCTGGCATACTGCAATTCATGGGGTTGCAGAGAGTCGGACACGACTGAGTGACTGAACTGAACTGAACTGATGATGATCCTGGTATTCTGCCTTGAGGCACTATTTGGAGTTCATTTAAAAAGGAGTGAGATAAAGATAATCTTGTGGTATTCCTCAGGTGAAGTCAATAAGACAAATTTCTGTGAGTAAAGTATGAGTTGGTCTGGAATTCAGTTATACAAATTCTAGCTAGAATTTGTATGACTGAATATTGTGAGAAGGAAGCTTTTTAAAGAAATAATTCCAAATATCCTAGAAATTCCAAATAATTCCAAATATGCTTAGATTTCTTCCTTGACTCTATCACTGAGTTTAAGCAATATATGTATGCATGAAACTAAAGAAGTGAGGCAAATAATGGCAAAGGATCTATAATATTTATAGGACTTCTATAGGACTGGAGGCATTCAAGTTTAGAATAGCTGGAGTGAAGAGTTTTTGGTGAATATATGTGCACTGAGAAAACACCAAATATGGGCAAATCTGGAGGGAGGGGCAAATGGGTATGACTGCTTAATGGTGATGGAGTTTCCTTTTGGATGAAAATATTCTGGAACTGAATACTAATGATGGTTGCACGTATTGTGAATGGAAAAAATACCGATTTCTTGGACACTTTATTCTGTTCCTTAAAACTTTAATGGATAGGGAAATTAAATACACTTTGATTACATTCCTTCCTAATCTTAATTGAATTCAGATTTGAAACATCATTTCAGCAATTACATATCTTTCTCATCTTAGTAATAACGTCTTTCCCGTTTTGCATTCTGCCATTGAGATGTCTCTCTTCAAGAAACTGTAAAATCAGAGTCTGAATAAAGCCCTGAAAACTGTCTATGGTTTTTAGTTCCCTTTTAGTTAAAACAACAACAAGAATTAGACACTCTAAAATGACTAAAATGTATTTTGTATGTATTTTACCACAATTGGAAAAATTTTAAAGCTAAATAAAATAAGTGTGAATACACTTGTGAAAGAATAATATTACATGCTAGAATATTACAGTACATAACTTCAAATATAAATTTGAGTTTAAGTATGGGAAAAAAAAAAAAAAAGCCACGATCCAAAACAGAAAATTCCAGAATGTCACAGATGAATAATCTTCAAAGGACAATGAAAACCGTGATGTCTGCCTTCTTAGAAAGTGCAATCTGTCATTCGGAGATGTCCCTCAATCTCACTTCAGAAGACTTTAAGACTTTTTCCAAATCTTTATTTTTTCACAATTCCTTCTTCTCCTATGTGTGGCTTCTCTGTTTTAATTCACTGTGATTTAAAATATTTTTTTATTTCCATTGCATTTTATTGCTTGTGTTGTACATATTGCTTCTGTTTATTTTGTAAGTATTAATTTTAAATTGTGTGCTTTTGCACTCTAAAACTAAAATTGACATTTTCATATACATGACACGTAACACATTTTCCTCTTGGACTAGTATTTCTGAAAAATTTCCTCACTCCACACTCTCAATTAACTTTCTGAGAAAGTTTGATGCAGAAATTACACACTTTATGGGATTTTCAAGATTATATCTTAGTGATCAGGTTTTCCTCCTTACATTTAGCTGTATTTTCTCTTCTTTATTTTAACTGTATTTTTTGTTTTCTCAGTCCCATTGGGATAATTGTTACCCTTCTAGAGACACAAATCAAATACTTGATTGTTCCCTGCGCTTCCTCCTCTAGGCTAAGTTGCATTTTCCATTGGATTTTCTAAAGGTCTTTTGTTGTCAGATATCAGATTGTGATCAGCCAGCAGGATATTAGAGAGCTTGGGATATGACAGCTCACAGAAAGGATAAGTCTCCAGGTCAGATATGACACCAGAGTAAGGTTAAATCCTCTTGATTAGGTAAGTGAGTGAGTGGGCCAGTCCCCTTCTAGTAGTTGGTGAAAAGAGAAAAGAACTGGGACTTAGAATATAACCCTGGTTTCCAGAATCCACGGTAATTGTTCTCCTTGGAGGTGCTGCTGAGACTCCTTTGGGTGCAGGAAAGATTCAGAAGAACCTACACTAGGAGACCAAAGAAAGAAGCGGGTGCAGAATTTCAGATAAGAATATTGGGGGAAAGTATAGATAAGGCTTCCCAGGTGGCACAGTGCTAAAATTTACAACTGAGCACTCACGCACCATAAATAGGGCACTTGTTCAAGTTATCAAAGGAGAGGCCTCCAGAGGTGTAGTCAAGGGAGATTCTAACGCCCTAGAGACATCTTCAGGCAGTGGAGGCCTAGAGGAGAGGAAATGGCCCAGTACTCATTTCCATAGCAACCCCTTATCCCAACTCATTCTCAGATAATAGACACAACTTCTTCAGGACGCTGTCCTTGGCAACACTCAAGGCCTATCCTGTCCTATCCCTAACCTCCGCCTCTCAGTACCACCCTCCTGAGACGAGCCCCTCCCATCCCAGCTTGCGAAGGAGGCCGTCAAATTGTTGCGGGACATCTGGCTGCATGACTGTCTATAGGCCACAAGCTTGTTTCCCTCAGAAAGGATTCGTTCTGGGTGAGCTGTTTTTGAATCCAATGTCTCATTCACTGCAAGGAAAGAAAATCCATTCTGATAATAACCAACATAGGAATATTTTAAAATATTAATTTCATGATATTAACATCCAAACCGGGGAAAAATGTACGACGACTTAAGAAATTTAAAGTGGAAGAACTTTCTAGGGCTCACAAAATCACCAGTATATGAGAAGCCCTTCCTTCAGAGCAAGGAAAACTGATAAGTAAATCACCGTATTTTAATGATCTCAGTGAAATCAGTTCATGCTGACAGAATCCAGTTAAGTCTCAGCTTCAGAGCAAGGATGTCTATGCCATTTTTTTTCTTCCTCTTCCTCCACTAGATCACCTGGGAATGTGCACTGGGAGATTAAATTATTATCTTTTATTCCTTTTGCTTCTGTTATTACTGTAAATTGATCTCATTCAACACTGATCCTCAATTACACACGTGTAACCTGTGGACTCTCATGTTTCATTAATTACTGAATATCCACTGGATGCCTTTCTGCTTCAGTGTCTGCTGAAAAGGTTCCCACCGCAAAGCCTGTTCCATGCTGTTTCTGTTCTCTTAACTCACCTTTTCTGCAGCTTTTCCTCCAGATCAAGCCTACAACTCCAACAAGAAGAAGAAGAAGCAATCCCCAAATCAGCAGTATGTTCCATGAATAAATCATCCTGGACTCTGAAATGGAAGCCCCAGAACCACATTAAATCCTGAAACTGGGAGAATTTCAGGATTGTTCTCATCTGAGCGGCTCCTAGGCTGCAGAGAAGGATGAGAATTGGCCCTGTCCAGAAGAAAGTTGGTCAGTTGCTCCCTGCTCTGCACAAGCTGAGGAGAGACTAGAGGTTCATGCTAGCTTTCCCATTAGCCCCTCTCAGAAACACACACATTTCTCCCCTTTCTCTTTTCCAACTCTATCATCACCACAAACACTGGAACAGCAAGAGTGGCAAAAAGATAAATTCACCGAATCTGCAGCCATGAAAATGGTGCTATGGAAAATTAATTTCTAATCTGGAAGAAAACCTGTCATGAGGGGCAGGGGGAAGGGATGTCAATGTTTTTGCATTGAAAAGATACAGTGATGATAGAGTCAATTCTTGAAATTTAGTAGCTGATGATATAACCATATAACCTTATGGCTTTAGAGGGGGATTTCAGGGAGAAGCTCAAAAGAGTAGAATCTATAGACGTCTTGAAGACCAGCTTTGCAAGAGATAGCAATAGACTTCATCAGAAAAGGAAAAAAAAAAAAAAACAGAAAAGCAGTAAAATGAGTAAGTCTCGGTTGGTCTTCATATTTAATTCACAAAGCTGAGAGGAGCACATGGAATCACTAACCTGAAGCATAAAAAGTTGTTTTTTTCTCCTCGCCGAGAAGGGGGCTGCTGATGGAGCAGGTCACATTTACAACAGAGCTGTTTGTGATCAGTAGAAATGACTCCACTTGAAATAGCCCCTGTCTGCCTTGAGTCAGGTCCTGGGAAAATGATGGTATTGTGTTTCCTTCCATGTCCCTCCATTGCACTTGGGGCTGTGGGAATCAGCCTTCTGAAGTGCACTTTAGCTTTACTTTTCCATCCTTTGGTCCCTCCATGGAGATTTGAGGGGAAGAACCCAGACCTGGGAATAAAGATCAAGGAAGGCAACTGAGAGCCTCTGCAAGTGGTTACATAGTCAGTGATTTCACTGCAAGGGGAGAGAGGGGTTCAGAGGCTTGGAGCAGAAAGCGAAGCTTACAGGGGTAAGCAAAGTTTATACGCCACTTAGGAATGAGACTAGCTGGAGCCTTTGTTTCCTTTTGTTTGCATATTTTTATGTTTTGTATTCCTAAAATCATTCTGGGAAAGATTAAAGGATGCAATAAATTTCGAATCCAATTTTTATTCTTCTATACCCCAAAAATTAACTCTGATAAGGTCATGAATCAACATGGCCAGAAAAATGGATAAGAGAATATTCTCAAAGAACAAAATCTTATAAATACATGTTTCCAATGGCAGAAAATTATGAAGTTCATTAAACTTGTTAACTTGTGCTCCCATGGAAGTTTTCTAAACATATTTATTAATTTGTATACACCACCCGTGGGAGAAACAGATTATCTGTGAGTTAGGCAATGTCCTCAATGGCAGTTGCCAACCTTAGAAAAATCAGTTTTCACCCACAAACATAGACAGAGGGAAATCATGATGCAAGGGGTGATCTTGTCCCTCCTCCGTCCCTGCCAATACTGTCGACATTTTTATTTTTTTCCTATATGGTAGATTTGTTGGGTTGGCCAAAATGTTTATTTTTTCTGTTTTTCTGTTAAGACATGATGGAAAAACTTGAGTGAACTTCTGGCCAACCCAACAGTTTAACCTTCAAATTACCTTATTTCCTAATAACTACATCTTTCCCAATATTTTAGTAACACACTGAAATAATGAGTCCTGTGTCGTTACGGAGTAAGAATCTCGCATTTCACTAGAGGTATGGCCACTTTATGGAGATCCTGGGAAGGATACAAATTCTACACACAAAGAATTAGGTCTGGTCCATTTGAGTTTGTGGACGTTATGTATCTATGATAGCTCCAGCATGTGGGAGAATTTACTGTACATTTGATGAGTGAATGGACATTAAGAAAATTTCAGGTGCTAGAGAAATTTTCCAGGATCCAGCAAGTTAAAAGCAGTAGGAACAGACATTGAATTCAGAACATCTGTCTAGAATCCTTACCTATGATCTTCAGATCCAAATCGGCCTCTTGGTAGACCCCATCTTTTTCAAAAAGGCACCAGTACTTCCCATCATCTGAAGTCCTGGCATCATTTATCTGCAGGGTCAGCCTCCCCTCACTGATAGCATCACTCAGCAGCGCAGTCCTCCCCCGATACTCTGCCATCTGCTCTCCAGCCACACGGGCCCCATCTGTATAGACGTAAACAGCATAACAGGATGACAGTCATGTCCCCCAGGATGACAGTGGGATCGGACCCACTGCACCTCCATGCTCTGTGCATCAGTCTTTGGGGCCAGGGAGCAGGTTAACTGTATGTCTTCTCCCACTCTAACAAGGATGGGCTGGGAAGGTCCAATCACTTTTAAGGAAGCTGTTAAATACAGCAGACAAAACACAATGCAAGATTCAAACTGGAGCAAAGAGTGTCATGCACAAGAACATCTCAAGTAGTGTTTAGGACCCGGGGCATCTCAGGAGGGGCCTGAGATTCAAAGTTATTCTTTACAGAGGTGGAGATTTGGTGGAATCAGGATAGAGGTTGCCTGTGCAAGGTAGAACCATCCCATGGTTCCATCTGAAGATTATCACTAATTAAACCCACACCTGCAGCCCTTTCCTATAATCTCATTCAGTGTATAGACCCATAAGAAAATAATTTTGCAATTAAAATCAAATTAACATTTTATCATTTCAAATTTGCATGACCTTAAACTACTTCTTAATCTGTGTATGTCTCAGTTTCTTATACTACAAGACATATATGTCACTATCAAAATAAAAAGGTTTGCCTGGAGTTAAGCCTTCCCTGATAGCTCAGTTGGTAAAGAATCCTCCTGCAGTGGAGGAGACCCCAGTTCAATTCCTGGGTTAGGAAGATCCCCTGGAGAAGGAATAGGCTACCCACTCCAGTATTCTTGGACATCCCTTGTGGCTCAGCTGGTAAAGAATTCACCTGCAATTTGCAAGACCTGGGTTTGATCCCTGGGTTGGGAAGATCCACTGAAGAAGAGAATGGCTACCCACTCCAGTATTCTGGCCTAGAGAATTCCATGGACTGTATAGTCCATGAGGTTACAAAGAGTCGGATGTGACTGAGCAACTTTCACTTTCAAAAAAAGTAATCCATATATAAAGGATTACAATGATAGCAATGCAGTGTGAGTGAGGCAAGAGATTCAAGATCTGAGGTTATTGGAGCCAATCCCATTATAGACCTTGATAATGGCAACGAAATGAAAATGAGGTGGCTTTTTAGTAATGAAGTATGAAGAAACACCTCTAGCTTGTTTTATAATACCTTATAAGTCAGATCCAGTCATCATATTTCAGTGCCCCAAGGTCCCACATATGTGAGCCTCTAAACACACACTAGTCAGTGTTCTTGGGTGATTTTGGAAAATGTTATAATGATCTTATAATGTTATTTTTGCCTAGAATCTTGCCCAGTATTCTTGCCTGAAAAATCCCATGGACAGAGGAGCCTGGTGGGCCACAGTCCATGGGGCTTCAAAGAGTTGGACACTACTTAGCAACTAAACAACAAAAAGATAATTTATAATAGAAATCCAGGCATAAAAGTGTCACTTGTTTGCTTGAGGAATAAATGATAAAAAGCAAAATGTCCTCATTATGTATTTCATAGGTAATCTTCTAGGTACTTCTCTAGAAACATAATTCTAATTTTCAGATTATTCTGTTCTATTCTTGATAAAATTTGTCTCCCAGTTATTTCCAGCATGTTGTTTGCTTTGTTTTGCAATTTTACCTAAAACATATTATTTCTACTTTATATGTACCTGTTAAAATCTAAACACAAATGTAGGAGTCAGGAGAAAAAAGAGCTAAGAGTTTGCTGCTATTTCTCCATCCATGTGTCTTAGGGTAATAAAGCAGACTATTTCCTCCTCTCTGTTATCTATATGAGGTTTTTTTTTTCTTTTCTCCTATCCATGAGCTGTGGTACATATCAAGTCTCAAACTAGATTGCCCTACCAGAGATTGATAATTAAGAGCTAAAATTGATTATTTCCCAACTGTAAAATGATGATAAATCTATTCACCTTTTAAATTATTGGAAGAAAAGAAAAATAATTCCCAAAACTCATGCTGGGCATGTGATTATCATTTCAAAAAATTTGTTATTATTTTTATAACGAATAACATTTGCCAGAGTAGGAGCTAGGATTTCAGTTTCAGGACTTCTATAGAAATCTTGGTTTGCCAGCAGCCTCTGAGCTCTAAGTCACAAGCTCTAACAACACAGTGGCAGCTTTGAACTCCCTGGTCTCCTCTCTATTACCAGCTCATCCTCAAGGCTCCTGAGGGCAGAGCCAAGGGAAGTTCTGGTCTTTTCATCTTATTTACCTTTGGTCCCAGAAGGCATGCACCACTTAGAAACAACAGGACATCAGACTGCACTTTGTGTGCTGGGTCTCCAAGGAGCATGTCATTTTGATTCAAATAACTCAGAGAAATGAGAGGATCTTCCTAAGGGACAGACATGTAGGCCAGCCTGCCCAACACTGGCTGGGTTTTCTGAGCTGTAACTGACAAGCTCTGCCAGTCAAGCTTTCTGTCCGCCCCAGGAGGGAAGGGATTTCAGTTGGAGGGTAAGGCTTATCAGGGCACAGTCTACAGAGTTATCTTATCTCCTCAGTCTACAGAGTTACCTTTGACTGTTCCAAGGCCCTTCTCTTTATCTTTATGGCCCAAAGGGGTCCAAAGTATCACACCAGACTCTGGCAGAGACGAGGGTGTGCTCTCCACCTTAATTTTCCTTGAAAACTCCTGTATGGGCTGAGAAGTGTGCTTAAACTAATGTAACGTGCACACAGGCACTCACACACACCTTCACACATATTCCTATAGCTGATGACTTAAAGGAGAGCAGAGTATCGATGGAAGGAGAAAATGGTAGGTAGCAGGTAGGTAGCAGATGTCTTTATGGGTTCAGAGAAGAGGTCACAGAAAGGAGGAAACGGGGGGAAGATACAAGACATCAAAGGAGAAACTGAAAGAGGCTTAAAAATCCGTTGGTTATTGTTTAAACCACTTATCTTAGGGACCATAAAATAATACTTGCAGTCCAACTAGTAAGTAAAGAAAAAGAGGAAAATGACCACCTGGAGCACAGGGTCCCAGGCTGCATCCAGGAAAGTCACAGCTTCCTCCCAACAGTGATGAGGTCAGGCCCCCAGGGGTGAAGAGCAGGTGCAGAAACCATAGCAGGGCGAGAGGGTGCAGGCGTGGAGGGGTGAGGACCTCCAGTATCACGACAGCACTGCTTACTCACGCCAGAAACTCACACCAGCGGTCCCGTGCCGTCCCCTACACACTCCCCCTCCTCCCGCCCAGTGGGGCAGAGCTTCCGTCTGCACCCGTTTTAGGCATCCGTCTGGGGCTCACGGGGGTCCCCACGGACACGGAAGGTGGCAGGTTACGCAGTGTGAAGGTGCCTCGGGAGACTGCGCTTTGCTGGCCCCTCCAGTACTAAGGTGAGACTTGGGAGGATCACGCCCCAGGTTCTCATCTGGGTCACGAGGTGTCGCCTTCGCTGTGTGTGCTTTGTCCAGGGAGCATCGCCTTCCTCAGGGGTGGAGGGAGGGCAGAGGCTCATGTACACTCATGCACACCAACCATCTCTGTTTACCCAGCTCTGTTTGGAGTTTTTCTGGAAAAAGAATGAGAATAACATATCAAGGAATTTGTTCTAAAAGAAAGTAGAGAGAATATTCCCTCCCCCTCCCCAAAAATGCAAGGTCTACATTTTCTCGAAACAGTTGATTCATAAGAAAGAAATAAAATGTAGAAAAATAATGACATTTTTTTTTCGCCTGGTGGTCCAGCTATTTTTCCCTTTCTCTGCATAACAAAAATGTTCTCAATTCTACCACCCCATGATTCTGCTTGTTTCTGCTTATATTTAACATATTTAACTATTTTATTGAAACAATAATATTCTTTTTAATAAATGCAGGCCCCTTGGGACAAAGAGCAGGTGCAGAAATCATAGCAGGGTGAGAGGGTGCAGCTGGTGGGTGAGGCCAGTTATCACAATGGCACTGCTTATTCACACTAGAAACTCACACTAGCTGTCTTGTGCCTTCCCCTAGATACTCCCTCTCCATTCCATATATATGAAAAGTGTATTTTTATACCTTTATAATATGTGGACAAAGACAATTATCACCCATAATCACAAACTGAGAGGTATATTAATATATGCTTTGCAATTATAATACATATACATAGACTCCTTTTAACAGCAACATATAACATTTAACTTTTTCCCTATAACCATTTATGTAAATAGCTATGTACTTACATCTTTATATCTAAATGTAGAGGGTGTCCCAAAAGTCTTAGTGCAATTTTAAGTTATTTAAAGCCAATAATCTTTTAAATACTGTTTTTCATCAATGCTATAATGTATAGTAACATAAGACACTTAATGCTCCACTGTTGTATCAGATTTCTGGCTGCTATTTTTGCTGCTATTTATAAATGAGGCTATAATAAAGATGCATTACTGTGTAAATAGTTGTCTCCATCTCTGATTATCTTCAGATGATAAGTTCCTAGATGTAACTGGCAAAAATACAGCACGAGAAAACATTTCAGTTGAATGAATAGTTGTATTTCCTTCACAATGTAACACATACTTGTGAGAAAAGAAAAGTAATAAAGAAGCAAAGGCAGAATCCAAAAATAAATGGAATGCCATTAACAATATAGCTATATAGTGTATGTATATCTCCAGCCATAAATGTTTTATAGTTTTTAATGCATATTGGTGCTTCTCTCATGGCTCAGATGGTAAAGAATCCACCTGCAATGCAGGGGACTCGGGGTCAGGAAGATCTCCTGAAGAAGGAAAATGGCAACCCACTCCAGTATTCTTGTCTGGAGAATTCCATGGACAGAGGAGCTTGGAGGGCTACAGTCCATGGGGTTGTAAAGAGTCAGACATGACTGAGCAACTAACACACACACACACACACACACAATGCATATTACTAAATATTAGATATTCTTCTTGATTAAAAAATAGTAGGTGCTACAGAACAGTCCCTTCAACCTTTCCTACTAATGGGAGCATCTTGATCCTAGATGTAGAGCACTGACCTGGGATGGAGACGTCTGAGCCCTTCTTCTCGGCGAGTGAGGGGTTGTGGATGAAGCAGGACACAGCCTCTGTAGAGGCATCCCTGACCACAAGAGTGCTTTCTACATAGAACAAGCCATCTTCATCTTGGAAGTTATAATCAGAGAAAGTCAGGACTTTTCTCCCTTGATGTCTTGCCAGGAAAACTGAGGTTCCGGGAACCAGCCCTTTGCAGTGCACACAAGCTGGAGTCCACTTTCCACAGATCCGTCCATGTGAATGTAAGGGTCAGACCCCAGACCTGTGGTAGAAAGACACAGCCCTGAGTCCCTGAGCCCATGGAGGCACAAATCACAGAGCTGGGAGTCCAGTGACCTTGCTCATAGGGAGAGAGCAGAACTTCAAGGCTCTGGGAAGCAAAAGGTGGCCCAAAGTCCTCTCGCCTTCAAACTGGAACTCACATACACTTTATACCTTAGTCTGGATCTTTAAATTCTAGCATATGAGCAGTATTTTCATTCAGACTCAGACAGGAAAATAAGAGTTACATAATGACATTTTGCTTCTGTCTCTAGCACTGCAAACTAAGATTTGTTACAATTTATTCATGAACTCCCTTGTGCCACAGACTTGGCCTTTTTCATAATATTATTGTGTCAGGCACTTGGACATGTTGGATGATATCTTGACTCCAATTTAAATAGAATATTTACTGTAAAGTGAGATCTTTTCTCCAGAGAGAATATTCTTCCCATTCCTTTTGTTGGTGGTTGTGACTTGGGGAAGAAAACAGATAACCTGGGGTATGCAAAATGGGAAGTCTCATGAGGACTTTCTGTATCTAAGTATTCCATTCCATGGGAAATGTTTTTGAGAATCCGAGTTTTGTATAATCATGAAGTTCTTTCTCTATTCAACACAACTCTCAAACCCAAACAAAGGGGATTCTATTTTCCATAGATGACAATTTTGTCTCTACCACTTGCTGAGAACGGAGACCGATTTTCTTCACCCAGAGCCTTAGAAATGCATGGTTTCTTTTCAGATGTCCCTGAAAGTGAAATGCCTTGGTACGGGCCCTCCCAACTCCATATCTCAGAAGTTTGTGGATTCTTTTCATCCATCTTGAGTCAACTTGAACTTAATAACAGTAATAATCACACATAGGTGTTGAGAAAAAGAAGGTGTTGGAGATCAACCTCGTAGGGGAGCAAAGAAGAGAGCAGCATCAGCTAAAGAGGTTAAATTCTACTTAGAACAATTTTCCTGATAAGGTAAATGGATTTGCCTAATTTTTTCTTCTGGGCTTCCCTGGCGGCTCAGTGGTAAAGGTAAATCTGCCTGCCAATACAGGAGATGTGGGTTCAATGCCTAGGCTGGGAAGATCCCCTGGAGAAGGAAATGGCAACCCGCTCCAGTATTCTTGTCTGGGAAATCCCATGGGCAGAGGAACCTAGCAAGCTACAGTCCACGAGGTCACAAAAGAGTCACACACAACTTAGTGACTAAATGACAACAGCAATTTTCTCTTTAGCACATGAAGTAGTTACTCCTGCCAGGGAACCATATGATCAATTACTTTCAGATATTTGTTTTTCCACAGAGCGATCCTTTCTTACAGTGCAATTTATTTCTTCCAACCCCTTCCTACTTTGCTAACACAAAAGCATCATGCAGATCCTTGCCACTCACAATGGGTATGTCTCCAAATCGTCTGTGAGCCCCAATTTCACTGAACACTAGTATCCATGATCTCCATAAAAGCATAATGCCTACAGAACCACTTGCCTCCAAATGAATCAGAAGACTGGACATCAGCAATTGCCTCCATGACTAAAAGAGAATTGTTCAACTGGAAATGAGCTTAATGCAAGTTAATATACTTCCTCTTCTGAGAGCCTGTGTCTTTCCCCAGATACTCACTGGCTACTTGGAGTAGCAGGCTTGTTTCTGCAAGGTAGTTGTCATCTTTGACACGGCACCAGTACTGCCCATGATCGGATGGCCAGAGGCTGTGAATCTTTAGAGCCACGCTTCCCTCATTGATGCCATCTTCTATCCACTCTACCCAGCCTCTGTACTCCTCCATCTGTATCTCCATTACCTCATCTCCATCCCGATACAAAAACACAGGAGTTCTGGGCTCCGAGCAGTACCACCTCACCTCCATGTGCATTGCCGTCCTCTTGGGAAGGAGCTGACAGGTGAGGAGGGCATCTTCCCCAACCATGTCCAGGATAGGATGGACAGAACCCATCACTCTAAAGTCATCTACAAAAGAGTGACACAGAGGAATCGGGAGATGCCACCTGGAGGAGCAATACGATTGCTTTGGGATGTCTACTCTATCAAAACAGAGGCACCTGGATGAGGGAAGGTTTTATTTACAATGTTTTAAAGAAATCCAGCATTATGTTATGTATGTTTGGTGGTTACAGAGACAATCTTGTGTACTGAAAATAGCATGTAGTTCAAAAACCTGAGTATGAGTGCTGAATCAATCACTTACCAGCTGTGTGATTTGGAGAGAAACCCATTATTCTCGAGAAATTGATTTGCAATCTCAATTTCTTCATCTTTAAGATTAACAACTACCACCTCTACATTCCTTTTATTCTCAAATAAGTTAAAGTGTAAACTGATTTTCTAATTGAAAACTTTATTAGTTAGTGGCTTATTTTATATTTTACAGTGATTTATTTTATAGTTAGTAATTTCACAGAGGATGAGACAGTTGGATGGTATCACTCACTCAATGGACATGAGTTTGAGCAAACTCAGGGAGATAGTGGAGGACAGGGAAGCCTGGCATGTTGCAGCTCAGGAGGATGAAAAGAGTCAGACACAACTTAGCGACTGAACAATAACAATTTCACTTTAGTGACTGACATTGTAATCACTTTTCCTAAATTTTAGGTAATAGATTTATTCAATAGATTTTTCGGCTTTTCAGAATTGTTCTTGTCTTGTCCTAAGTAATGAACTGGATTTGTTTTGTTTTGTTTTTCTCTGAAACAGGCAAGATTCCAATTACTAGGGCTATGTAAAATATAGCTTTTGCAAGGATATTTTTGGCAAATTAAAGGCAATGATTAGTATAAAGAGTTCGATAAAATTTTAAGTCATGTTTGACTTGTTATCTACAAATTGAAGAGATGTTTCATAATTCTCTATGTTCCTATGCTTCCTAATTTCATGTCATGTGTATTATGTTTTTTTCTCATCCTAAAAAATTCCAGGGCCAGTTGCACTTTCTCTGTGCAGATCCAAAACTCCTAAGAAGGAACTTCATCTTGTTGAGTTGTTGTTCAGCATCAAGTCAATGGTGCTCACTGTGGAACATAGGTGGATATCTGCTGGTATTCTGTGTTGATGAAATCTGAACATAACACTAGAATGCAAGTTGTGCCATCTGGGTGAATTTTACAGCTTAGGAAAGTGCATCACTAGAGAGGAAGGTAGCCTCACTACATCATATAGCTCCTGGAAGCCTCTGTCTGCTGCTGCTGCTAAGTCACGTCAGTCGTGTCCGACTCTGTGCAACCCCATAGACAGCAGCCCAACAGGCTCCTCTGTCCCTGGGATTCTCCAGACAAGAACACTGGAGTGGGTTGCCATTTCCTTCTCCAATCATGAAAGTGAAAAGTGATTCCGATGTCCTGTGCCATGCTTTTTTTCTACCTTGTCATCCTGCATTTTACTGGGGGTTCTGATGCTACCCACTGACTTTGACTTTTCACAATCTCTTTTCAAGTTACAATACTTCAACCCAGAAAATTCAGCTACTGAGATTTCCAAGCCCATTTCTTGAAACTCTCCTTCAAGTTTATTTCCATGTATTTTTACACTGTTTAATTTACGGTAAGAAGCAGCCCCCTTTCTTGCCCTGCAAGAGTTATCCTGAATAGAAGCAGGAGAATGAATGACTCACCGTGTTCCAGGTGCTGATTCAAGTGTTTTTCATGTACAGCCTCATTTAATCTTAAAGCCCATGTGAGCCTATGAAATACAGTTAGGTTGCCGAGGTCCAGCCCCGGCTGATCCAGGGTATTCGAAGGGGAGATAGCGTCGATGACTATTTAAATATTTGCCAAAGATATAAAGAGTGATAGAATGAGGATAGCTCAGTAGGAAAATTCAGTGGAGAAAAGAGGCTGAGTAGCTTGGTTTATGCGGAAAATCAATATAACCTGTGACACCAGGTTAGCTCTGACCACGGAGGCCGCAGGCGCCCTCTCAAATAGCGAAAGGTGCCCCACCTTAGACACCTTCTCAAGTGGGTCTTAGAAGTCCAGGCAAATAAATGGTCGTGGAGGACCTCGGTGCTCCAGATGGAATCTTCAGCCGGAATGTGAAAAGAAAGAATGACATGGGGAGACCAAGCTTTGGTGAGCAAGGCCCGTAGCTTTATTTTCAACCGGGGCTTTTATACCCTAAGTTACACATAGAGGATAATAGGGGATGTGAAATCATGCAAAGTCAGCAGTCTTTGATCCTTATCAAAAACCAGGGTTTCTTTCCTGCAAATTTATCATATACAAATGGTTTAGGTGATTTACATCATCTTCTGGCCAGAAGGCCTATTAACATTTTATGACTCTTGACAAAGGTTTGTCAACCGTAAGACTTATTTTCTCTGAGAGTAATTATTTTAAGGTTGGGCACCGTCCTCGAAAAGTGTTAGATAAAGTTGCATTCCTATAGGGCAGAGGTGCAGTGGGTTTACAACAAAGGAAATAATTTATTACCTTAAGGGTCTAAAGTTGCTAACACCAAGGCCACTACTTATTTTTTCTACATACCAACTATATTAATCAATACACATTCAAGGATACAATACAGGGGATGTGGAAACTTGGCAGCAAGCATTGTCTCATCAATGAAATCTTTTACTAGTTTTATTCTGACAGTTTCTAACTCTCTGAGAGGCTCTAAGCTATTTGAATATCTTAAGCTTCCCATGCCTCTCGAGGCTGGGAGACTGTAAACAATCGTATGCATAGCTGTAGGAGTCCAGGTAAACTTGTCAGGCGAGTTAGAGAGCTATCTGAGGGGTTTGGATTTAAACACTCCTAATGCCCAGGAACTTTATTAATTGGAGCTGTAAGTTAACTCTTTGTCAGAGAGAGTGAGATGGTGGTGGGGGACAACCCCCAGTAAAGTCAGAGGTGAAAGCACAAAGCAATAAAGTAGGCAGATTCTGGTTTTTGGGGGGTAGATGCTCGAGAATATCCAGCGGGACTCCTGAGGCTCGATCCCACCTTTGCATATGCCGAGCCTCCTTCCTATGACCTTTGCCATGAGTGGAGTGCCTCTCATCAGCTCCCGGCATCAGGTTGTTATTCTTATCTTAAGGATGAGAAAACTAAGGCAGAAGGTATTCAAGTAACTTTCCAAACATAACACAGCTGGAAGAGAAAGAGGTCTTTGTGGAACACAAGAGCTTTGACCCCTGGATCCCCACTCTTAATGTTATACTAGCTCTTTTGAATTTGGAAGTTGTCACCCAGACTGTATCTTTGAGACACTGGAATATATGATAAAGGGAAGAAGAGCATCCTACCTGATTGCTTCATGCTGAGAAGCATAAAGAAGAAGGAGGCAAACACACCAGACAGGCTGTATCCAGGAAGCTCCCTGGATAAACACAAGAGAAAATACAACTGTACCTAAGTGTGGCTGTAATACACAAGCGCTTCTGTGGTTTCCAGTGGTTATGGAGACATAACAGGGAAGCAACATCAACATCTTCCACAATCAAATGATGAAATGGGCTTGGCTCCCTTTCTCTGCTTTTATCCATCATTTCCAACCTCTTACTTACACTGTTGTACTTTATGCTATTTGGGGCACTGAAGGTAGATTTCTGATTGAAATGAAAAGATCTTTGGGGCTAAACAGACAATGATGCTTTGATTACAAAAAGTCTCCTTAGGTCCATCTATTCTGAGCATGCAGAATTAGAGAGCATTCAGTTACTTTTTCTCACCGCTCCCCTTTCAGTCTGTCCTGCAAAGTCCTTCATCTCTACAGTCTCCTGGATGTAAAGGAAAGAGCAAGAAGGCATCATAAGCAGGACTCTATCACCAGGAGAACACAGGGGCAAGGGGATGCCTTGGAAAGTAAAGAAAATAACAGTGGAAACGGTGATACAGAAGAAGATGACCAAGGAAATGATCTTGAATAACCTTTCAGTATCATCTTTCTGTATCATCTTGAAGACACATAGAAATGAGTAAAAGAAAAAGCCTAATTGGTAGAGATGGGCAAACTCAACATGCCCAATGTAACCAACAACATAAAAATACTTCCACACAGTTAAAATATTTTAAAACTACCAAGATTAAAATGCTAGATTTAGTTTTGGGAAAAGAAACACTCAGGGTGAAAGGTATCTAAGATTTTAGTCTATCAGCTGTGTTAAGAATCTTATGGAAAGAAAAACTTCACACCAAATATAAGAACTTGCACAAGGGCAATAAGTTATTGCTTTTCCCCTCCCCCCAAAACTAATACCAATACGATTTTATAGAGCAGGAGGAAAAATCAACACTCATCTGAAATGGAGATGATGAACCAAATGGTCCAGGAGATTGTGTTTTCTGTATTATGACTGTTTACGTTCTAAAGTGATACACTGTTGTTGTTTGTTGTTGTATCCAACTCTTTTGTGACCCCATGGACTGTAGCCTGCCCATGGGATTTTCCAGACAAAAGTACTGGAGTGGGTTGCCATTTCCTTCTCCAGGGGATCTTCCCAACCCAGGGATTGGAACCTGTGTCCTGTGTCTCCTCCATTGCAGGTGGATTCTTTATCTCTGAACCACCAAGGAATCCCCTTTCATAGAAAATATCTCCAGGAAATGTGATACAAGCCCAGCCACAAAACCACAATACCTGAAAGAGTGGTCAAATATTTTCGGAAAATGAGCCTGAGGGTTAGAAGACAGCATGGAACAGTAGTAGTTTGCTGCTTGAAAAGGATCAGTCACGTCCCCTCAGCTGGAAGGAAATTACCATCTTGACTTCTTAACTCCTTCTCAGAAACATGTTGTTCCAACAAGTAAAAGCTAAGAAAACCTGCAAAGTCCATGCCAAAGTACCATCACTCACTGAGGCAGACTAAGAAGGACCCACACTTGCTACAAATCAGTTGGTAAGTTTATGTTCCTTTAGACTCTTTATGGAAAGCAGAGAGAAAACTGGCAAAAGTACTCTAGGAAAAAGCTGTCCAAACCAGGAAGCTTTCAAAGAAAGCTGTGAAAATGCATATTAACCTTCAATGAGGCTCAGAAAGAGACTGGTGAGAGAGTATAAACAGGGAGAATAAATGCCTAAATGTATGCCTTGAAAATGTAATATGATGAAGTGCTTAACTAGGGATGTGTCCTAGGAGATAAACAGGATGGAATACTGTGCTTTCAACTTAATAGTCTTCATCTCATCAACTTTTTAGTAAGCATATAACAAGTGTCTGAAAAACAGAGAAAACTAATATATATATGGGAAAGAAATTATGTGGAACGGGAAAAGGAGGAATTGAAATGGGCTTTTGAAGGGATACTAAATGGAGAAAACTTTCTCTGAGGAGGTAAATGCTCCACAGAGAACATTTAGGAAGTAACTAAAATTTGAAGACATAAGACAGACATTTAAGAGAAGGGCAAGACAAAGAAACATATGGATTAAGTGATTGGGAGTGGTTAGGCCTCAAGAAATTATTTATGTAAAAGTGGACTATAGCAATGTTTTTGGAGTACTTATCATTGCTTTTCTGGAGTTCTTCAGAAAAATAAAATGGAAAGTTTAAGGTCAATATCATGCAAATGGAAGATCAAGAAATAAAATTCATGAAAAATACATATTTAGAATTATAACTAGCAGTGCACATACAAACACACACAAACACACATACAGACACATACAGTGGTCTATAGATGAGAGCTCATTTTTTAAAAATTATAGTATTTTCCTTAAAGACAATAGGGATAAAAATAGAAGTATTGTCTTAATTGAGGAAAATTATTTAAAACGTAGTTCTAAAGTTTACCATTTTGAAATATTCTCTGTTGACAATACTAGTGTTAAAATTCAGTTTGCTAGATCTACCAATTCTTTGGCTATTAATTATAGGTGGGGTTAAACTGATTATTGTTTAACACCTAAAATGCATTAAGAAGCCATGAACATTGTTTAACATCTTGAACCAGTGTTGTTAAAAAAAAAAAAAGAAAAGAAATGCAGAATTTGTATCCTGGATGATTTATCCATATGTTTTTCAACAAATGAATACATGAACTGCTGTTATTAAAATTTCAATTTTAGCTTATTCCTAAGTGAAGCAAGTCTTTCCTGTTGGAGCATGAAAAGAAGGCATTTAAACACGAAATGATAGTGAAAGTGTACATCAAAAGACAGTATTTATTGGAGAACACTCATACTTCAGAAGCTTGAAATCTTTGAAACATACCAACACTAACATTTGGTTGACACAAAAGGAATGCCTGCCTAGCTTATATCAAGAAGAGAAATCACAGGTTAATGGGAAAATAGGATACAAAATGCAACATGGGTGTGTGTTCAGTTGCTTCATTCCTGTCTGACTTTGAGACTCTATGGACTGTAGCCCACCAGGCTCCTCTGTCCATGGGAAGAGAGATTCTCCAGGCAAGAATACTGAGTGGGTTGCCATGCCCAGCTTGAACATCAGGAAGTTCATGGTTCACATATTGCTGATATTCATTTTTAATTCCCATTCTCCTTCAGGAGAATGCTTCCAATAAAATGAGCTGTCATGTACTCTGTGTGTGTGTGTGTTTGTATTTGCATTGAGTACCTTATGTATGAATTTTATAATAAATAAATTTTGTTTCTTGGTATTACATTCATGATATTGACCTTAAACTTTCTGTTTTATTTTTCTGAAGAACATAGGAGAAGATATGATAAGTATTCTAAAAAAGATCTTCACGACCCAGATAATCACGATGGTGTGATCACTGACCTAGAGCCAGACATCCTGGAATGTGAAGTCAAGTGGGCCTTAGAAAGCATCACTATGAACAAAGCTAGTGGAGGTGATGGAATTCCAGTTGAGCTCTTTCAAATCCTAAAAGATGATGTTGTGAAAGTGCTGTACTCAATATGCCAGCATATTGGAAAACTCAGCAGTGGCCACAGGACTGGAAACTATGTTTGCTAGGGACAAGAAGTTGTGTTCTGTATTTTTTTCTGTTAGTAGTACAATATTGCATAGACTTTAGGAGCTTAATTCTGTATCTTAGAATCATCTTCTTCAGGGCCATGTACTTACCAGGATACAATGATGTCTTCTGCCAGCCTGAAAGTGAGCAAAATGAGATAATATTATTCCTCTTTCCTGGTCCTTCTCATAGCTTTTCCTCTCTCATCACTGGCATTCTCTAAATATTCAGTGACTTATTTACCTCTCCATCCCTTCCCTTCTTCACAATACTGTGACCATGCCTTTAACTTCAAAATGGTTGGGTCTGTGTATGTGAGTGGGAAAATATATAAAGTTAGAAGGAAAATCAAGCTAGAAGCAAGACAAGGAAGAAAAGAAAAAAAAAGATAGAAAATAAAGAAGTGATGGAAAGAAAGGTAGGTAGTTTAGGAAATGAACATAGAAAGAAAGAATAATAGACAAACTTGAAGGAATGAGAGGAGGAGGAAGGAAGGGAGAAACAGGAAGAACAGAGGTGAAAGGATAAAGAACTAAAAGAGTGAGACAAAGACGGAAAGAGTAAAGAAAGGAGCAGTAAAGGGATGGAGAGAAAGGAAGGAAAGCTTTAGAAATATCCATCAAAAATTACATTTTTTTTTCATCTCAAGGAAAAGATATCATCAATTAAGAAAGAAAATGAGTTAATTCATTTTTACAGACTCTCTTCCATTCATGCTTCTACGGTGAGCATATACAAGGGTATATTATGCCTGACTCTTTAGGGAAGGAGGTTTAAAGAAGGGTTAGGTATTTGATTATCTGTGGAATTCTATCCAGTGAACGAAGTTCTGAGTTACTATTCTTAAATTGAGCTTTCCTGTCATCTGAAAGGATATGTACACGTAAGACAGGGATTCTCAAAGAGATGAAGACAAAGAAAAAAAGACATGCTTTTTACAAGGGTTTATCTTAATATTACTATTATTAGTCAAGCCATTGCTCTCTTCTGAAATTGCTTTTTATGAATAAAACGTTGAATCACATGATTTTAAGTGTTAAATCAAGGCAAGCAGATAAATTATTCCTAGCATGATAGCTGCAATATGTACAGGCAGTAGGGGAATGAAAAAGATACATGAAATAAGGAGTTAAGGGGAAAGAATAAAGGAAAGCAAGGGGTTTTAGATTGTCCTCCAGCAGAGGACAGTCTTGCAAATATTTGACTACTAGAATACAATTACCAATTTTATTTTACAATTTTCCTGAAAAACAAGAGTGAAAAAGCATTTTAATATTACAGTGAAACAAACACCTAAACTTGCTTGGAAGGATGACATACAATGACTTAAATTAGCTCATTAAGGTTTTTTAAAAAAACCCTCAGTTTTCTCCAACACTTGTTTCAAAAAAGAAAGAAAATAAGAAAACATATTACATGTTAATATAGATAAATAAGTTTACAGTTAAAATTCAATAGGGAAACTATCCAATTCCTCCATGAAGGTATCCTTTTAGTCATGATAATCATCACATGCAATGCTGTCATGCTATAAATCATCTGTGCAATGGAAACTACAATTTATTCAATGTTTCCAGTGACAAATATTTGCTAAGTGCTTTATGTAATTAATTAATACTAGAAAACTAATTGTGAAATAGTGCTCCACTGATCACAAAAGAAAAATCTGAGACTCAAAGGGGTCAGTAGCATGAAGAAATTTCTGTGGGTTAATGGACAGATCAATAATTTGAAATCAGCTCTGTTTAAATGCGAAGTGAAGATGCTGTATCCCTATGTCTCCCTATCCCTATCCCTTTTGTGTCCCCATAAACCTCCACTCCTGGTCCAGCCTGCTGAGTCTTCAATCACAAAATAGAGATCAGTGGCACTCTCTGCAAGGAAGAATTTATTGTACTTTTTCAACAGGGTCCTGCATAGAAGAGGTTTTGAATTTTTCTTAGAATCAGATCAAGGGTATAGTAAGCACCAAGAGAGCTTTTTCAAATATATTCTCATTAGAATTTCATTCATTTCAGAGTCCTGAGAAGGAGTTGCTGTTAGCATCATGGGGACAATCAAAATATAACAATACATCAGATAAAGAGAAGAGGGAATAGGAAAAGTGAGTTAGCTGATAAGAGCAGTTTGTAATAAAATAAGAATGAATAAAATTCACAAAAGAGAAAATTATACATGGGAAGTAGGAGGATTGAAAAAAAGAAGATGCAAGAAAAATTACTATAAAAAGATCATATATTATAAACTGTCATTAAAGTT
This sequence comes from Bos javanicus, assembly GCF_032452875.1. Taxonomy (NCBI): domain Eukaryota; kingdom Metazoa; phylum Chordata; class Mammalia; order Artiodactyla; family Bovidae; genus Bos; species Bos javanicus. Next base: position 26,095,351 of record NC_083890.1, on the reverse strand, counting down.
TACCATTTTCTCTCCTGAGTTGATCTGAAAAAATAAAAAGTAATATATAAATCATGACAATATTGTAGAATAATTAGCCTCCAATTAAAATAAATTAATTAAAAAAGAATTCTTATGAAAGAGCTAATAGGAAGATCATATTTTGTAAAGAGTCATTGAAGTTTACCATTTTCTTTCCTAAGTTGATCTGAAAAAATAAAAATAATTATATAAAAAATTTTAAGAAACAGCTAATAAGATTATATTTTATAAAGGGTCATTAAAGTTTACCATCTTCTTTCCTAGGTTGATCTGAAAAAAAACAAAAAACAAAAAAGTAACATAAAAATTCTTATGAAACATTTAACAGAAAGATCATGTTTTATGAATAATCATTAAAGTTTACCATGTTCTTTCCTAAGTTGATCTGAAAAGTAAGAAGTAATGTAAAAATCACTAAGAAATGGAAATAAACACAAAAACCTTCCAAAATCTCATCACTTGTTTTATATATAATAGATTACCCACTTTAGAGTGAAGAAACTTATATTTATTTTCTAGGTGTTGTTCTGTAAAATATACAGGGGTCACATTGCTCTTTACCAAATGATGAAGTAGAAAAAGAAATTTTAATTTATCATGACTGAACTTAAAATCCCACAAAATGGTTTCCCAAAGTCCTTTTAATGATATGGTAACATTACTGTTATCACCACCATCATCATCACCATTATGACAATTGACTTTTACTGACATACTTTCCCCATACTAGACTCTATGATACTTGTTTTAGAATTACATTTGGTCATCAGAAGTGCTCCAGATAAGTAATTACACATATGCAGAGGAGTAACTTTCATGCATTGGAGAAGAAAATGGCAACCCACTCCAGTGTTCTTGCCTGGAGAAACCCAGGGATGGGGGAGCCTGGTGGGCTGCCGTCTATGGGGTCGCACAGAGTCGGACACGACTGAAGCGACTTAGCAGCAGCAGCAGCAGAGGAGTAAAGTGAAGTTAGAGCAAAGATACATTACTTGCTGAATTCCCCACAGTTGCTTATTTTAGAATAACAATAGCAAGAGATCCAACCAGTCCATCCTAAAGGAGATCAGTCCTGGGTGTTCATTGGAAGGACTGATGCTGAAGCTGAAACTCCAATACTTTGGCCACCTCATGCGAAGATTTGACTCACTGGAAAAGACCCTAACGCTGGGAAGGATTGGGGGCAGGAGGAGAGGGGGATGACAGAGGAGGAGATGGCTGGATGGCATCACCAACTCGATGGACATGAATTTGGGTAAACTCCAGGAGTTGGTGATGGACAGGGAGGCCTGGCATGCTGTGATTCATGGGGTTGCCAAGAGTCAGACACGACTGAGCGACTGAACTGAACTGAACTGATGTAGAGGATCATATCATCTGGAAACAGTGAGAGTTTTATTTTTTTAACAGATTTACTGAGGACTTCAAGACTGGAGGGGCAGCATCTCAAGTAACTTTGAGAGAACTGCTCCAAGAAAGTGAGGGGGGAGCTAAGATATTTAGAAGTTTTACAACAAAGGACAGGTAGCAGGAACAAAAGACTACTCTTAATAAAAGAAAACTAGACATCTCAAGTTAAAGAATTTAACACTTTTTTTTTTTTTTTGTATGTGAAGAAGCAAGAGTCTGGGCTTACTGAAACCATTTCTTTGATATGCACCTCAGCTATTTGGGGCCAGTATCCTGTGTTAGCTCACCCTAAGTTCCCTCAGGGCTCACTGTAGCGAGTGGCTACAGTCTGATGGCTGCTAGGTGGGCAGGTACTCTTTGTACTCCTGGTGACAGGAGTAAGTCAAGGCTGTATATTGTCATTCTGCTTGTTTAACTTATCTGCAGAATATATCATGAGAAATGCTGGATTGGATGAAGCACAAACTGGAATCAAGACTGCCAGGAGAAATATCAATAACCTCATATATGCAAATCACACGACCCTTATGGCAGAAAGCAAAGAAGGACTAAAGAGCCTCTTGATGAAAGTGAAAGAGGAGAGTGAAAAAGTTGGCTTAAAACTCAATATTCAGAAAACTAAGATCATGGCATCCGGTCCCATCTCTTCATGGCAAATAGATTGGGAAACAATGGAAACAGTGACAAACTTTATTTTGGGGGGCTCCAAAATCACTGCAGATGGTGACCATAGCCATGAGATTAAAAGACACTTGCAAAAGAATAAAATAAAATAAATAAATAAAATAAAAGACACTTGCTCCTTGGAAGAAAAGCTTTGACCGGCTTCGATAACATATTGGAAAGCAGAGACATTACTTTCCCAATGTCCATCTAGTCAAAGCTATGGTTTTTCCAGTGGTCATGTATGGTTGTGAGAATTGGACTATAAAGAAAGCTGAGCATTGAAGAATTAGTGCTTTTGAATTGTGGTATTGGAGGACTCTTGAGAATCTCTTGGACTGCAAGGATATCCAACCAGTCCATCCTAAAGGAAATCAGTCCTGAATATTCATTGGAAGGACTGATGCTGGAGCTGAAACTCCAATACTTTGACTACTTGATGCCAAGAGCTGACTCATTGGAAAAGATCCTGATGCTGGGAAAGATTGAAGACAGGAGGAGAAGGGGATGAGATGAACTGAACTCTTTGTTTCCTTAGTTCCCTCAGGGCTGACCAGCTAACCTGTTCTGCAGTAGATGAAGACTGTGACAGCCTTTGTTTAATGATATGCTGGCAATATTTTATTCCTCACTTTGAGACTTGCTTAAGTATGTAATAATCTCAGAGATTTAGGTTTTCATTTCCTGAAAAGGCTGGGGTTTGATAAGGGTGTAAATGCCACTCAGCTTTAAAAAAAAAAAATTAGACTTATGAATTCACCTAATCTAAACCTTGATGTTAATGTTAAAGGGTCACTGTGTTGCAATCCAGATGTCAAAGTCTATAGAAGGGTTTTGAAAATCACAGTCTGTGGACCTGTTCTGCATGGTGCATGCTCAGATGTTCTAGTCATGGCTGACTCTTTGCAACTCCAAGGCCTGTAGCCCACCAGGCTCCTCTGTCCAAGGCATTCTCCAGGCAAGAATACTGGAGTGAGTTGTCATTTCCTTCTCCAGGGCATCTTCCAGGCCCAGGGATCCAACCCATGTCTCCTGCATTGCAGGCAGATTCTTTACTGACTGAACTACCAGGGAAGCCTCTAAACCACCACTAAATGGCATTTATTTTTTAATACTAGTTGCTTTTCATTTGCTAAGGCATATCCAGCTGTTTTTGCAACCCAATGGACTGTAACTCCTCATGCTCCTCTGTCCGTGAGATTTCCCAGACAAGAATACTGGAGTGGGTTGGCATGCCTTCTTCCAGGGGATTTTCCTGGCCCAGGGATCAAACCTGTATCTTCTGTGTCTCCTGCATTGCAGGCGACACTGAGCCACCAGGGAAGCCCTGTGGATCTGTTCTGACTCACTGTAAACTTTTGTATAGTTCACAACCAAGAAGATTTTTCATATTTTAAAAGGGATATAGGGTGGGGGCGGGGGGCAGTGAAATACATGGCACAGACTATGTGTGACCTCCATAACCTAAGATATTTACTTTATTGCCCTTTGCAGAATAAACATGCTGATTTCTAGTCTATAGGATTGATATCAAGGTGTGCAGTGCACACTGGTGCAGCTTTATAAGGTCTCCATGGTGCTTAAACATTTCACATTTTGCCCAAAACTGTTACTTCCTTTAGCTTTTCCTTTCAAGTCTCTGTTTATATTTTATACTTGTCTCCTTGTTTCTGTTTTTAAGTAATATGAATTATTTTTAGCAGGATAACCTAACCTACAATATTTCTATTTATTCATTCATCTATTTTCTTTAAAGCAATGTCTTATTTTTCTCTCCCATGTAGCAAAAAGCTCTGCTCAAAGATTAAAAAGTATGCTATTGTTCAGTCACTAAGTGGTGTCTGACTCTTTGTGACCCCATGGACTGCAGCACACCAGGCTCTTATGTCCTTCACTATCTCCCAGAGTTTGCTCAAATTCATGCCCATTGACTTGCTGATGCTATTCAACCCTCTCATCCTGTGTCACCCTCTTCTCCTTTTGCCTTCAGTCTTTCCCAGCATCAGGCTTTTTTCCAGTAAGTTGGCTCTTTGCATCAGGTGGGCAAAGTATTGGAGCTTCAGCTTCAGCCTCAGTCCTTCCAATGAATATTTAGGGTTGATTTCCTTTAGGGTTGACTAGTTTGATCTCCTTGCAGCCCAAAGAACTCTCAAGAGTCTTCTTCAACACCACAATTCCAAAACATCAATTCTCTGGGCACTCAGCCTTCTTTATGGTCCAATTCTCACATTTATACATGACACATAAATAAAACATACTGCAAAATGTAGATTATACATTGGCTTTTTGTGTATATCTGTGTGATCTCTGACATATGGGGACACTGGATTGGAGTCCAGATTTACCAATCACGTGTGGTAAACGTGGTAAATCCCTCCTGGAAACATGAGGCACATACATCACCAAACGAAGGATGTCACTGTCATCAGTGATTGCAGCCACAACCAATCAATGTTGAGTTGGTGAGCCCTGAGAGAAGTCAGGAAGGAAAAGAGTACCTGTCATCTAGCAGCCATCAGACTTCCCAGAGACTCAGTAGTAAAGAATCCACCTGCCATTGCAGGAGCTCTAGGAGACCTGGGTTTTAATCCCTGGTTGGGAAGATCCCCTGGAGGAGGATCCCTCCAGTATTATTGCCAGTATGTTCCCATAGACAGAGGAGCCTGGCGGGCTACAGTCCATGAGGTCTCAAAGAGCCAGACATGATTAAGGGACTGAACACACATAGCAGCCATCAGACAGTAGCCACTCCCCATGGTGAACTCTAAAGGGGCTCAGGGTGTGAAAAAACAGGATAGTGGCCCCACATAGCTGAGGTGCATATCAAAGGAATGATTTCAGTGAACCCAGACTCTTCCCACACACAAAAAAGCACTTAATTCCTTGAGATGTCTTGTTGTTGTTGTTCAGTTGCTCAATTGTGTCTAACTCTTTGCGTCCCCATGGACTGCAGTACCCCAGGCTTCCCTGGCCTTCACCATCTCTGCCTTCTCTCTTTCCCAGCATCAGGGTCTTTCTCAGAAAGTCAGCCTTTCAGATCAGGTGGCCAAAGTATTGGCCAGTTCAACTTCAGCATCAGTCCTTCCAATGAATATTCAGGATTTATTTCCTTTAAGATTGACTAGTTTGATCTCCTTGCAGTCCAAGGGACTCCCAAGAGTTTTTTCCAACACCATAGTTCAAAAGCATCAGTTCTTCAGTGCTCATCCTTCTTTATGGTCCAACTCTCACATCCATATACGACTACTGGAAACCCAATAGCTTTGACTCTGTAGACCTTTGTTGGCAAAGTAATGCCTCTGCTTTTTAATGAACTGTCTAGTTTTCTTTTATTAATGTAGTTATCTGTTCCTGCTATGCTATGCTATGCTATGCTAAGTCACTTCAGTCGTGTCCGACTCTATGTGACCCCTACTACCTGTCCTTTGTTGCAAAACTCCTGTATATCCAGGCTCCCCCTGACCTCCTTGGAGCAGTTTTTTCAGGGTTACCTGAGACACTTACTCCCAGGCTTGAAGTCCTTAGTATGTCTTCTAAATAAAACACAGCTCTCAACTTTTTAGCCATGCATATTTTTTTAGTCAACACAAGGAATACCAGAACAAACATATATTTGGGAACTAGATTATATAGACACACCTAGGAAGGTTTCAGAGAAGGCAATGGCACCCCACTCCAGTACTCTTGCCTGGAAAATCCCATGGAAGGAGCAGCCTGGAAGGCTGCAGTCCATAGGGTTGCGAAGAGTTGGACACGACTGAGCGACTTCCCTTTCACTTTTCATTTTCATGCATTGGAGAAGGAAATGGCAACTCACTCCAGTGTTCTTGCCTGGAGAATCCCAGGGATGGGGGAGCCTGGTGGGCTGCCGTCTATGGGGTCGCACAGAGTCGGACATGACTGAAGTGACTTAGCAGCAGCAGCAGCAGGAAGGTTTGGCATTCCAAAACCCACAAAAGTTCTTGAATATGAAATCTCTGTGTGATGTGCATAGAGGTTTGGTTCTTCAGGCTATGTGCAAATGATCGTTACACACATTCACTTCTAATAGGTGTATATATATATATATATATATAATCATAAAAGTGTAATAGGATAGACTGAAAAATATACCCAGTAATCTGGACCTTATTCATTTCTTTTCCAAACAAAAAGGCTTTGAGTCTATAGACAATATAGGATTCAGGAAGCCTTTTCATGTGTCAGCAACTGTTCTGTACTCCTTACAGGTATACAAGGGCACAGGTGGTGCCTATCATTATAAAAGGCTATTTATGAGTATAGTCAACCTTAACAACATATATACTCAACCTTTTTCAAAGAAGTTAAAAAATTCTTATATTTAATTTAAGCATCGCCTAGACTCTGCAGTTTTTATTAGGTCTCAATTGATGATCATAGATGTTTTTCACATTTTTAAAATAGCAATGCTTCAGCATGTGGTTGTGAAGTTGTACAACTTTAATTCTTGTTCCACTTATGAGGTAATTTATTGCCCACAGATGATTCAACCTTTCTGTTGTTCCCTAAGGGAGAATTCTGTCTGCTTTCCAATACCCTCCAAAGAGGAGTTTCTCATTCTTCCCCTTATTTTTCTCTTTCCTGTCATTACCCAGACACCTAACAGCCCTTCTTGTGAAACATTTCCTTCCCATGCACTGCAGTCTCTTGGCTTCCTCCTGCCAATCCCTTCTTAGAGATATTTTTCTTTCCTCATGGTACATCTTATTTTATTGATGAGTTTTAAGCAGAGCATTATTTTAATTACCATATAGTATATTCTCATGAGAATGTATTAGTTAATTCTGTCCTCCCATTCACACCAGGTAAAAACACACCAGAAACAATTTGCTCATTGTTTTCTTCATTTTGGCTTTGTTTCAGAAATGTTTTTTAATACAGGTACTTAGGTCTTAGGTTTATTTACTTACAGTATAGTCTACAAACATGAGAGGGCATTATCCAATAGAAATTATATCAGCTTTTACCAGTATTGCTGGCAATTGCCCATCTTATAGGGCTTCACTGGGGGCTCAGTGGTAAAGAATCCATCTGCACAAAGCAGAAGACATGGGTTCCATCGCTGGGTCAGGAAGATCCCTTGGAGAAGGGAGTGGCAACCCACTCCAGTATTCTTGCCATGGGAAATCCCATGGACAAAGGAGCTTGGTGGGCCAAAGTCCAAGGGGTTGCAAAAGAGTTGGTCACAACTTACTGACTGAACAACAAGCCCATCTTATAAGGATCTTCATTCCTTCTGACTTTTCTCCACACTTTCTCCCTCCCGCCCTCTCAAAAGTGTTTGTCTAGTCTTTAATTGGTTGCACCAGTTATACTTTTACTTCTATTTTGTTAAGTATATTAATGTTGATATTTTCCCCTGTAAAAGCAAGAGTCTTTTCACTTAGTTCATATCTGTGCTTAATCCTTCATTTGTGTCTGACTCTTCACAGTCCCATGGATATAGTCCACCAGGCTCCTCTGTCCATGGGATTATGTCCACAAGAATACTGGAGTGGGTTGTCGTTTACTTCTCCAGGGAGTCTTCCCAACTCAGAGATCAAACCCTCATCTCTTGTATTGACACATGTGCATGCTAAGTCACATCAGTCATTTCAGACTCTTTGCAACCCTAAAAGTTCAATGAAATTCTTGGAATAAAAATAAAGTATATTCATTTGTTATGGCTGTTGTAACAAAGAGAACAAACTAAGTGGCTTTAAAAAAAAAATGTTTGTTGTCTCACAGTTGTAGAGGCTAGAAGTTTGAGCTCAAGGTGTTGCAAGGGCCATGCTTACTCTGAAGGTGCTAGGAAAAGATCTCTTCCAACCAGTTCTCCTTGCTTCTGGCGATTTGCCAGCAGTCTTAGATTGTGACAATAAAACTCCAAGCCTGACATGATGCTTTCTCTATATACACACATATGCTAAGTCACTTCAGTTGCGTCCATCTCTTTGCGACCCTATGGACTATAAACCTCAGGCTCCTCTGTCCATGGAATTCTCCAGGCAAGAATATTGGAGTGGGTTGCCATGTCCTCCTCCATGGGATCTTCCCAACCTAGGGATCAAACCCACATCTCCTGTATTGGCAGGCAGATTCTTTACCAAAAGTGCCCCCTGGGAAGCATCCCTACATATATGTCTGTGTCTACATTTCCTTTTTTATAAGGACACCCAGCACATTGGATTAAGGACCCACCCTACTCCAGTATGGCCTTATCTTTACTGATTACATTTGAATGACTTTACTCCCAAATAAGCTCATATCATGAATATTGGAGGTTAGCCCATAACATAGGGTATATTGAGATAGAAATAAGAAACAGGGAAAGAGAACTGGAATATTTGGATAACTATTTTGAGAGAATTGACTATGAAAAGAAAAATAGGAAACTGTATAGGACCATGTATAATTAATTTTGTGTTACAACTGTTCACAGTTCTACAGTAATTTTGTAACTAATGGTGAAGGGCGCATTGATATGTGAGGCAGTCATCAATCTGTGTTCCAGAGCTTTATTTTGAGAATTAGCGACTTAGGAGGAGGAAAAAAATCTACTTGTATGTCTTTGGGGGAAAATTGTGAACACCACTGAAGTCCAAAGTAAACATTATTCATGAAAACTAGGCCTATGAAATACAGCATCAGTCTATTTTCCTTCACCTGGACAGATGGTTAGGTGGCCAGAGGACCAACATATAAAGAGATTTTCAGACAACACAGAAAATGTGTTCTGGTGAAAGGTGAAAATGTGAAATCTATCTGTCACATCATAGAAAGACACATCCCCAGCCTCATACTCCAGGTATACCCTCACACTAAGGGGTTTCCCTGTTACAGTAAGAGGGGTTGCTGGGGCGGTGAGGGTACAGTACTCCCCTTCATAGAGCCTGATGGCCCAGAAACCATTCTGTGGGGACATGAATGGGACCCTACCCTTCCTTCTTACATTATCCCTACAAACTCCCAGGTCCCAAGAACAGGTGTTGCCAACCTGCATCTCAGAGAATTGTCTCCCTGAGCTGATGCTCAGTTGACCCAGCACACAGGAAACAGAGTCGAATCTCTGTGTGGAGCTGGGAAGATCTTGATACTTGTTTTGCCAGGTAACTCATTTCCCTTCTTCAGACAGGAGGAGAACAGGATGAGCAGTGGCTTCATCCAGGGTCACATTTGCTGCAAAGACAAGTGGACCATCATGTTTCTGGGAAGGGTCTCAGTAGACATGGGCCAGAGGTTCTCATTCTGTGAGGACTCCTCTGACCCTGGATAGATCCAGCTCACTTCCACCCAACATTCCTCCAGACTGTCCCACAAACAGCAAGGTCCCTCATGGATCATCACATACTCACCAGCTTTGAATTCTTCTTTCCTCCAGTCTACAAGGAACAAGTGAACATGAGAACCTACCATCTGAAAAACACAGCTGCCTGTCTGTCCAAAATACAATGAGTATAAACTACCTAGGATTAATTAAAGGATAATAGCAACCAAAGAAAATACTCTTTAATACCTTGAACTTCTGTTTACAATCTACTAAATTATGTCTGACTTGAGACCTGATCCATACCTAGCCCGTCAGAAGGGTAGACATTCTTGCAGGATAAATATCTAGAATCTACTTACAGTGTTAGAGAGGAAATAAGGAACATGGCATGTCTGACCAAATAATTTATTTTTCAACTCAGTTTCCACATCATTTAACTGATGAAAACCACTTTACATATGCTCAGAACACAATGTAAGATACAATTAAAGAAACAAAAGAAACTGTTAAAATTTAATGTTTCAAACACATTAATATCTGTTACTGAGTAATCTATGGATTTCATCCTATGTATACTTTGGAGTTTCTTTAATTTTCAGTATACTATTTTGCATACTGTAGGTGTTCATTTAAATATCTTTGATAGTAGAATGTTCTTCATCAGAGTCCATATCACTCACCAGGATATAACAGTGCATTCCTCCAGGCTGGAAAATAACAAATAGGAAACCCTTTACCTGTTTTCCTTTCCTGTTTCTCTCTTGTCATTTTCATCCCTTCCTGTCTTTATCCCATTTATTCTTTTGAATTCCTTGAACTTTCTCTTTCTATCGTGCATCACCTTTATATTCCATTTTCTTTCAGATGTGATAATAAAAATTTTTATCATGTAAGTGTAAGACAGGTAGAATTATAGAAGAAACAAAAGATGATAGGGACAGAGTTGGAGCATCACAGAGACAGCATGAAATAAAGACAAGACAGGAAGGAGAAGGGGAAGAATATGCTGAATAACTCCTCATTTACATTTAAGAGATAATTCATCAAAATTATAGACATTTATGGGCTTCTCTGATGGCTCAGACAGTAAAGAATTTGCCTGCAATGCGGGAGACCTGGCTTTGATCCCTGGGTTAGGAAGATCCCCTGGAGGAGGGCATGGCAGCCCACTCTGGTATTCTTACCTGGAAAATCCCCATGGACAGAGAAACCTGGAGAGCTACAGTCCATGAGGAAAACAAAGAATCAGACACGACTGAGTGACTAAACACAGAACAGCACAGAGACAGAAAACTAAATGCTTCTTTGCTGACTGTAGACATTTTAATGTTTATTCGCGTATCTTATCCTATTGCTATAGAGCCAGGACTCAAGAGAGATGAAAGGATGAAACTTTCTGAGATAACCATTTCAGTTCAGTTCAGTTCAGTTTAGTCGCTCAGTTGTGTCTGACTCTTTGCAACCCCATGGATCACAGCACACCAGGCCTCCCTGTCCATCACTAGCTCCTGGAGTTTACTCAAACTCATGTCCATTGAATCAGTGATGCCATCCAACTATTTCATCCTCTGTCATCCCCTTCTCCTCTCACCTTCAATCTTTCCCAGCATCAGTGTCTTTTCAAATGAGTCAGCTCTTCGCATCAGGTAGCCAAAATATTGGAGTTTCAGCTTCAAAATCAGTCCTTCCAATGAATATTCAGGACTAATATCCTTTAGGATGGACTGGTTGGATCTCCTTGCCCCTTTACCCACCATGATTGAACTGAACTGTCCTCCTATCTGAGAGAAAACACACAAAGAGGCATATATATGACAGGATTTCTTAACAGTATAAGGAAGATGTGATTAAAGCCATACATCTGCAAATAGTTATGTCTGCATATTTGTCAAGTAATGCATATTTTTAAAGTAATCAGAGAAATCTCTAAACTCTATTCTAAATGAAAAACTCACTTCAATTTGAAGAGAACTATCTGATACATAGGGTCATGAGAATTTAAACAGTTCACACAGTGGGGTACCAAAAAAATATTGTAGGAATACCTCATAAAATAGCCTTAGACTGTAGAAATGCATTGTCAGTGAAGTTTACTTGAGCAAATGCAATATAAAATATCCAAAGGAAGAGTAATTTCTTGAATTATTGTTTGAATTTAAATAAAAGTGAATAATAACTAAGGTTGGAAAGAGAAAATAAGTAGGAAAATAAGGAAAAATATTTATAGACTTTGGATCATCTGAGAGTATAATGCTCAAAATTCTCCAAGCCAGGCTTCAACAGTACATGAACTATGAACTTCCAGATATTCAAGCTGGATTTAGAAAAGGCAGAGGAACCAGAGATCAAATTTCCAACATCTGTTAGATTATCGAAAAAGCAAGAGAGTTCCAGAAAAATATCTACTTCTGCTTTATTGACTACACCAAACTCTTTGACTGTGTGGATCACCACAAACTATGGAAAATTCTTAAAGAGATGGGACTACCAGACCACCTTACCTGCCTCCTGAGGAATCTGTATGAAGATCAAGAAGCAAGAGTTAGAACTGGAAATGGAACAACAGACTGGTTCCAAATGGGAAAAGGAGTATGTCAAGGCTGTATATCATCACCCTGAGTATTTAATTTATTTGCAGAGTACATTGTGTGAAATGTCAGGCTGGATGAAGCATAAGGTGGAATCAAGATGGCTAACCCTAACCCTAACCCTAATTTCAATTAGAAGAAATATCAGTAACCTCAGATATGCAGATGACACCAACTTTATGGCAGAAAGCAAAGAACTAAAGAGCCTCTTGATGAAAGTGAAAGAGGAGAGTGAAAAAGTTGGCTTAAAGCTCAACATTCAGAAAACGAAGATCATGGCATCCGGTCCCATCACTTCATGGGAAATGGATAGGGAAACAGTGGAAACAGTGTCAGACTTTATTTTTGGGGGCTCCAAAATCACTGCAGATGGTGACTGCAGCCATGAAATTAAAAGACACTTACTCCTTGGAAGGAAAGTTATGACCAACCTAGATAGCATATTGAAAAGCAGAGACATTACTTTGCCAACAAAGGTCCATCTAGTCAAGGCTATGGTTTTTCCAGTGGTCATGTATGGATGTGAGAGTTTGACTGTGAAGAAAGATGAGTGCTGAAGAATTGATGCTTTTGAACTGTGGTGTTGCAGAAGACTCTTGAGAGTCCCTTGGACTGCAAGGAGATCCAACCATTCCATTCTGAAGGAGATCAGCCCTGGGATTTCTTTGGAGGGAATGATGCTGAAGCTGAAACCCCAGTAGTTTGGCCACTTCATGCGGAGAGTTGACTCATTGGAAAAGACTCTGATGCTAGGAGGGATTGGGGGCAGGAGGAGAAGGGGACGACAGAGGATGAGATGGCTGGATGGCATCACTGACTCAATGGACGTGAGTCTGGGTGGATTCCAGGAGTTGGTGATGGACAGGGAGGCCTGGTGTGCTGCGATTCATGGGGTTGCAAAGAGTCGGACACAACTGAGTGTCTGAACTGAACTGAACTGATGTATGAATGTGAGAGTTGAACTATAAAGAAAGCTGAGTGTCAAAGAATTGATACTTTTGAACTGTGGTGTTGGAGAAGACTCTTAAGAGTCCCTTAGACTGCAAGGAGATCCAACCAGTCCATCCTAAAGGAGAAGAGTCCTGAATATTCATTGGAAGGACTGATGCTGAAGCTGAAACACCAATACTTTGGTCACCTGATGTGAGGAACTGACTCACTGGAAAAGATCCTGATGTTGGGAAAGATTGAAGGCCATAGGAGAAGTGGATGGCAGAAGATGAGATGGTTGGATGGTATCACCGACTTGATGGACATGAGTTTGAGTAAGCTCTGAGAGCTGGTGATGGAAGGGAAGGCCAGGCGTGCTGCAGTCCATGGGGTCATAAAGAATCAGAAATGACCAAGCAACTGAACTGAACTGAGAATATGGTCGAGAAAAGTGGACCAAGTCTCAGGTTTACATGTAATATTAGTAATAGATATATAAAAGGACAACAAGAGACTTATAATAGACAAAGTGTGTAAATCAAAAAGAAAATATGTCTCTCTCACCAGGTTTGGGGTTTGAACCATTCCTTTAAAACCTGGGATAAAATCTTGAACAAAACCATAGGCATTCTATCTTGGAGGACAAGTTGAAGAACCCAAGTTAAAGAAAGCCTTCTATTACATAGAGAAAACACTATCCTTCTTAGTCCAACCCTCTTCATTGAACCAACCTTATAGTGAAATTATGATTATCATCTGGAAGATAGTACTTGAATGCTGTAGCAAAGGAAAATAAGGAAACTAAGAAAAAGTATTTCTAGGTAATACATCTGCAAAAGAAAAAGATCAGAAAAAAATTACCAATTTCAATCTGAAGTACATCTGAAAAGTAAACAAACAAACAAACAAACAAAAAAAACATTCATGTAAATATCATAGACAATCAACAGAAAATAAAAGATGAAAATGTCCAAGTATAGAATTCCTAATTCAAAATTTAGAATACACAGGTATTTAATAAAATAATAAAATATTTTTACAACAAATACTATACATATGACAGATTTAAAAATATTTTTTAAAGTAAAAACATTATTTGTGTAATCATGGATAAATGTAGGTATAAGTTCTGAAAAGGGTCTTTTTAGAAGATGTCACAACCTGTTGAGAAAGTGAATCAATGTATGTATGGGTACAAACTTTTTGCAAGTCTGATGATTTCTAATTCTTTGCATTTAACAAATTTGCAATAAAATTAATTATGTTACAAATTCACAGGACTTTCAAAATAACTTGAAAGCCTGTACACTTTGATTTTATCATCTATTGCAGAAAATAAAAAAAATTGAGTGATATGGCTCTAACCGAATTTGGTCCATTACTTACATAATAACCTAGATAATAGTAGAAAATTTCTCAGCAAACAAACTTCTTATAAACAAACAGAAAACAAATGGAATAAAATTGATACTGATGACTGATTCATGCATTTGGGGAAAACATCATTGGTAAAAATGAGTTAATGGAGGAAAAAAATACTAGGATTACATAAGCAAAGTGTTAGAAAGCTGTGGTTTACATACTTGTTTTATCTTCTTTCTATAATGTGACTCCAGACTTCATTGAAGTCCCTTAAATTTTCATGCAAATTTCAAGAGATTAGCTAGTTTCCAGAATTGAAATTTTATTAAAAGACAGCGTTTGAGAGCCCTTAGAATTTATAGAATTCAAGTTTTTATGTACCAGGTACACTTTTACTTGTCTTAAATTATTGGAGGAAACCTTTCTGGCGACGTTACATCCACTATGTAGTCTTTTCTGATTTCTCCTGGGTTTACCAGACTAAAACATCAATCTGTATTCCAAGTTGTAACTTTCCTAAATTTAGATGCCTTTTAGGATACAATTCCTCACTTTAAAAGAAAGGAAACTAATGTAAGCTCATATACCTTCCAGTAAGGAAAAACTCATTTCTTTAAATTAAATAAAAAGAAAGTAATAGAAAAGAGGTATTATGTGTCAGTGAAGAGAGATCTGTGTCAAGTGAGATTATCTTGGAGAAATATCAATAACCTCAGATATGCAGATGACATCACCTTTATGACAGAAAGTGAAGAGGAACTAAAAAGCCTCTTGATGAAAGTGAAAGTGGAGAGTGAAAAAGTTGGCTTAAAGCTCAACATTCAGAAAACGAAGATCATGGCATCTGGTCCCATCACTTCATGGGAAATACATGGGGAAACAGTGGAAACAGTGTCAGACTTTATTTTTGGGGGCTCCAAAATCACTACAGTTGGTGACTTCAGCCATGAGATTAAAAGACGCTTACTCCTTGGAAGGAAAGTTATGACCAACCTAGACAGCATATTGAAAAGCAGAGACATTACTTTGCCAACAAAGGTCCATCTAGTCAAGGCTATGGTTTTTCTGGTGGTCATGTATGGATGTGAGAGTTGGACTGTGAAGAAGGCTGAGTGCCGAAGACTTGATGCTTTTGAACTGTGGTGTTGGACAAGACTCTTGAGAGTCCCTTGGACTGCAAGGAGAAAACCCGTCCATTCTGAAGGAGATCAGCCCTGGGATTTCTTTGGAAGGAATGATGCTAAAGCTGAAACTCCAATACTTTGGCCACCTCATGTGAAGAGTTGACTCACTGGAAAAGACTCTGATGCTGGGAGGGATTGGGGTCAGGAGGAGAAGAGGACGACAGAGGATGAGATGGCTGGATGGCATCAATGACTCTAGGACGTGAGTCTGAGTGAACTCAGGGAGTCGGTGATGGACAGGGAGGCCTGGTGTGCTGTGATTCATGGGGTCTCAAAGAGTCAGACACAACTGAGCGACTGAACTGAACTGAACTGATGAAAACTGATTGGTCAGAATTTGAAATACTCAAACTTGGCACATATCTTCATAAAGAATTCTTTTCATGGAAATTATTAAAGCAGAGACATCAGTTTGCTGATAAAGTTCTGCATAGTCAAAGCTATGATTTTTCATTAGTAATGCATGCATGTGATAGAGCATAAAGAAGGCTGAGCACTGAAGAATTGATTCTTTTGAACTGTGGTGCTGGAGAAGACATTTGAGAGTCCCTTGGACAACAAGGAGATCAAACTATTCAATACTAAAGGAAGTCAACCTTGAATATTCATTGGAAACTGATGCTGAGGCTGAAGCTCCAATAATTTGGCTACCAGATACAAAGAACCAACTCACTGAAAAAGACCCTGAAGTTGGGAAACATTGAGGGGAGGAGGAGAAGGGAACCACAGAGGATGAGATGGTTGGATGGCATTAACTTTTCAATGGACATGAGTAAACTCCAGGAGATAGTAAAGAACAGGCAAGCCTGGTTCACTGCAGTCCATGGGGTCACGAAAAGTTGGACATGACTTAGCGACTGGGCAACAAAAATATTCATGGAAAGGCTCTGTCTCCTTGATTGCAATGACTGGAAATATTAAAGAGGTAATAATGCCATAAATTGAATAGCAAATGAAGATGGGTAACTTAAGGTGGAAGGAAAGATACTGACATAAAAGCATGTAAAACTATGTCTTTGTTTGCATTAAAGGACATGTTCTTTAAGAGTGGAAGGCAAGGACATAAGAAATAGATGAGAGAATGACAACGTACCCAGTAGAATACATTCGGAACTTGCCTTTTTCCTGTTCACTCTCCTTTGAAAAAGTAGAAGGAAGAAGTAAGCAATTCATTCCAAACAGAAGCATAACGTTAAGAAGGAAGGAGATCCAAAATTAGGACTTCTTTCATAGTTTACTGTGTGGTATAACTTGATGTATATTTGTGAAAACCGAGGCCATAAATTTCCAAAGGACATTTCACCAATCAGAGGCTGGGCTGTTTTATATCCCTCCACCCCTTTGTACAAAAGGAACTTAATTAGGAAGTAAAACCCTAAGACGAGATGGGGCAGGAATTTTGGGGGGATGCAAATATCAATCATCAGTCTGTTGTCGGGCCATCCTTTTTCACACTGAAATGCAGGTATAGACACATGTAGGACACAGGGAGGCTTCCCAGGTTGCTCAATGGTAAAGAATCTGCCTGCCAATGCAGGAGACTCGGGTTCAATGCCTGGGTCTGGAAGATCCCCTGGAGAAGGAAATGGCAACCCACTCCAGTGTTGTTGCCTGGAAATCCCATATACAGAGGTGCCTGGAAGCTACAGGGATTGCAAAAGAGTCAGATAGGACCTAGGACTAGACAACAACAACAGGAGACAAGTACTTAAAAAGTGAGGAGGAAGCATATGGTGAAGGCACCCATTAGTGCAAAAATGTATCTGTAGCAGTAGTCATATGAGACTTCTTATTTACATTAAAGAGATAAATTCCTAAATTCTATTCCAAAAACAGAATATAACTGAAATTTTCATGAGAAATTTGTACAACCATTTTGGAAAACAGTGTTATGGTGTCTTCAAAATGTAGAAATAAAGTTAATATTATGATCCAGACTTTCCTCTCCATGAAAAAGAACTAAAATGGAATTTTTACATAAACATTGCAAATGAATGTTCACAGCAACTTTCCTGTACAGGCCAAAAATGTGAAAAAAATTAAATATTCATTGACAGAAGAAGGATAAAAAAATTGCTGCATATGACTACAATGGGATAATACACAACAGTAGAGAATAAAAAGTAGACTGTGAATACATGCAGCAATATGCATGACTACAAAATGAGTATTCTGAGTGAAGTAAGCCAAATGTAAAATTATATTAAAAGTGTGCATTTTCATAAAATTCTCAAAAATAGGAGATAATCTGTATTCAGAAAGACATTCATGATTACATAGGAACAAGATGGGGCAGAAAAAGGCCTGATGGGATCATTACAAAAGTCATAAGAAAACTTAATGGTATAGATAGTTTCATTTCTTTAAGTGTTGTTATTGCTTCATGGATGTGTATGTATGTTACAATGTATTCAATTAAACATTTTCACAAGTACTACTTCCTGTATTTCAACTAGATCTCAATAAAGCATTGAGGCAAATCTCTCTTCAACTTCCAGCCCTAAGTTCTTCCCCATTTTCCCAACTCAGAATTTCTCTGTTAGGATTGTTTTTGCCATAATCATATTTTATTTTTTCTCAAGCAGTTTATTAGATACCCAAGGATACTTTCAACTTATCCAAAGATTCTCCTTTACTGAATTTAATTTACTAAGCACACAAATGCTCCTGAGCACCTAATGTTATCCTTTGAGCAGAAAAACATGTAGTAAGTTTAGGAGGTTACTGTAGTCACTCAGGAGAGAACGAATGTTCAGTAATACCACTGTAATGGGAAGAAGTGGGGAGGAAGTAAATAAATGTTTTCATTAACCATTTGTGTATTTCTCATATCATTAATTGGCTTCCAGGGGGCTTGTGGCTCAGCTGGTAAAGAATCTGCCTGCAAAACAGGGGACCTGGTTTTGATCCCTGGCTTGGTAAGATCCCCTGGAAAAGGGAAAGGTTACCCACTCCAGTATTCTGGCCTGGAGAATTCCATGGACTGTATAGTCCATGGGGATGCAGAGGGTTGGACACGGCTAAGTGACTTTCATTTCACTTCACTTCAGGTGGTTCAGTGGTAAAGAATCCATCTGCAATGCAAGAGCTGCAGAAGATGCCAGTTTGATCTCTGTGTCAGTAAGATCCCCTGCAGAAGAAAATGACAACACACTCCAGCATTCTTGCCCACATAATCCTAAGGACAGAGTAGCCTGGCTAGCTACAGTCCATGGAGTTACAAAGAGTCAAAAATGACTGAGCCAAGAAACACACACACACATCATTTATGCAGGGCTTACTTTCATTTTTATGGTAATATTAATTTGAACAAGTATAAAGATAGATTTAGACAAATCTCAGTCTTAGAGCTAGAGTGGCATTGTTTTCTCTGATTCTTCTTCCTCTTTTTCCTCTCCTCTACTTTTTCTCTTCCTCTTGTTTCTTCTCTTCTTTTCATGTTCTCCTTCTTCCCTCATTGTTCATCCTTCTCTATGGAGGCCACTATTTCCTAACAGACTTCTATATTTTCTTTCTTATTTTCTCTGCCTTTTTCTTCTCTCTTTTCCCTGTAAATTTATGCGTTACTTCTCTTTCACAAATTCTTACATGGCTTTATTAGTGATTTTTCTCAATAAAAGAGAAATTCAATTTGTTATATACAATTTTTTCAAAGACGATTAATCAATCATTTCTTTTTACTTTGAAAAATCTCCCTGAATAGTTACTATGCATTCCTAACTAAAATATCACTTCAGAAAAAAAAAAGAAATTAAATATTTGTAGTAAGCTCTCTGTGAATCTCTTCAGAAATAATTTTCAAATTATTTAAAGAGATGGAAAAATATTATTTTCAAGCATTGTCTTACAATTCTTATAATTCCTAAGCAAACAAGAACAAACAAGTTGAGTCCTTGCTTCTCTTGTGGCTCATCTGGTGGGTTCGACCCCTGGGTTGGGAAGATTCCCTGGAGAAGGGAAAGGCTACCCACTCCAGTATTCTGGCCTGGAGAATTCCATGGACTATAGCCCATGGGGTCTCAAAGAGTCAGACATGGCTTGGCGACTTTCACTCACTCACTCAAGTTGAGTCCTATGACGATCCTGGTGTTCTGCCTTGAGGCGCTCTCTGGACTCCAATTGAAAGAGGAGTGAGACCAAGAGAATCTTGTGGTAATCCTCAGGTGAAGCCAGTAAGATCAGTTTCTGTGGGTCAAGGGAGCTGGTTTTGTATAACTGAATACAGTGAGGAGGAAACTTTTTAAAGAAATAACTCCAAATACTGGCTTAGATTTCTTGATTCTATTGCTGAGTTTAAGCTATGCTTACATGGGGTGCAACTAACGAAGTGAGGCAAAAAATGGCAAAGAATCTATACTATTTATAGGAGTTCTATAGGACTGGAAGGCATTCAAGTTAGTAGCAGCTAGAAAGAAGAGCCTTCATTGCACAAATAGGCCCTGAGAAAACACCAAAATATGGGCAAATCTAGTGGTAAGACAGAATTAATTACATATTCAAGGCTACCCTAATCTTGATTTGACAAAATTTAAAACAAACCTTAAAAGAACCAAGGCAATTCTTAAGTAACTAAACTCTGTGCCAGACAAATTCAATGCTCAAAAAAAAAAACAAAACACAGAAGCCAGCAGTCAACAACATAATATTCAAACTATCCAACATCCTACAAGCAATTACTTACTAGGTGAAGGAGAAAAGTTTAATCCATAACTAGGAGAGAAAGATTCTAAAGAAAAAGACCAAGAATTGCAGATATTAGGGAATTAAATACTGGTTTAAAGATAGTATTTGGTTTATATTATTAATATAAACATTAATTTAAAAAACATAAAATAGAGTAAGAAAAAAATACAAAGTACAAAAAGGAGACAATAGAATGCTTACGGAAAAAACTAGTCTTTGAAAATTTAATTTACTGCATAGGGGTATATATTAAGCACTGCAGAAGCAAAAATATTAAAATTTGAGACAAAAATTATAACCGAACTAAAGCACAGAGAAAAAATGGCATCAGCTGAATTGACACACATGTGTTTTAGATCCTAGAAGCAGTAGAATGAGCAGGGACAATGAAGAAGAAATAATTGTCTAAATTTCTCCCAATTTTATAAAACTAAAAGCCAGACCTGACTCCAAACTGGACAAACAAAAAGAGTTCCTCACTAAGGCACATTTTAAAAAAATTTGGAAACAGTCAGAGAAAAAGAAATTTTAACAAAAATAAAATAAATACAAGAATGTATTTCTTACAGTTCTTTGTCATTAAATATGCAAACTGGAAGACTATCAAATCACAACTTGAAAGTCTGAAAATGAAAAAAAAATTAAAACTGGAATTCTATAGTTAGTGATATATCCTTCAAAATTAAGGAGGGAAAATTATTTTTAAAACAAACAAATATAGAAGTTTATGTTGCCAGAATAGTGTCACTACAAGATAGAAGTCAATGTTTATTTAGAATGAATTAAATAACATAAAAATAGGAGATACGAATGTATGGAAGTTACAGAGACAGAAATGATCAGAACTTAAATAGGGAGAGGTCCAACACTGAAATTTTAGATGTGAAAAACAGACATCCTGGAGTGGAGGCAGCCAACAAATGGGTAAATGGTTTATGCTGCTGCTAAGTCACTTCAGTCGTTTCCGACTCTGTGTGACCCCATAGACGGCAGCCCACCAGGCTCCCCCATCCCTGGGATTCTCCAGGCAAGAACACTGGAGTGGGTTGCCATTTCCTTCTCCAATGCATGAAAGGGAAAAGTGAAAGTTAAGTCGCTCAGTTGTGTCCGACTCTTCGCGACCCCATGGACTGCAGCCTACCAGGCTTATCCGTCCATGGGATTTTCCAGGCAAGAGTACTGGCTTATAGATTTTTAAAAAGGCAGGGAATCATAAAGACATCCAGAAACCAATTTCTTAAAGGGCTTCAGGCATAAAAGATATCTGAAAACTTACCAACTTTTTCTGAAGTTCTTCTGAAAAATATAAATGCAAAAATCAATGTAAATTTCATGAGATAGACACAAAATATGAAATTTAAAATTATTTAAATATTTGTATTTAAAATTTCCACTATCAGGATGCAGAAGACTACTCACACTCACACACACAGAGAAACACACAGGGAATCAGAACTCACTTTTTCTATGGTTTGTTTTCTTTTCTTTCAGCTTTGACTGCTGTTAAATATACAGTCATTTTTCATAATGTGGTAGCTACATATGTAAAGTTACTTCAAACACTGCATTAGAGAAAACAGAATCACTGCTCCAAAATTGCCTAACATAGAATTAGGTTTCTGGGTGCATCTATGCTCAAAGATTTTGTCTACCAGTTATTATGGAATTTTGTTGAATTTGAGTTTCTGTTTTAAACCAGCCTTAAAAATGCTGATCTCCACTATATTACATGGCGGGGAAAGTACTAAATGACAGTAAAGGAGGTTTAAATCAAATGATCTGGTTTTTTAAAAGAGAAATCTGGCATATCATAAACCTTAAACACGTTGAAATTTCAAAGGTATCTTGAAAAATTAATGAGAAAACAACTATCTGCTCCTTTGATTGCAACAAGAAGACCAATCAAAGAAGTAACAATGGGGGAAACTGAATGGCAAATGAAGAGGGCAACCTCAGTTGGGAAAATAAATGAACAAGACAAGAATCAAATAAAAATATGTGTCTGTGTGAGTTGAAGAAGGAGATCCTTGCTTGTTGAAGGTAAGGGTACAATAAACAGATGAAATAATGACAAGGTCCTCAGGGGAATACATTATTGGTACTTGCCTTTTTTATGTTCACTGTCCTCTAAAAAGTAGAAGGGAAAGAGGAATCCATTCCAAATGAAGGCATTTTGTCAAGAAAAGAGATGGACAAAATTGAAAGCCCTTTTATAATTTACTCTCTGGTATATATTGACTCAGGTCTTACCTGATTTGGCTTCATGATAAAGAATACGCCTGCCAAGTAGGAGTCACGGGTTCGATCCCTGGGTTGGATACATGACATGGAGTAGGAAATGGCAACCCACTCCAGTATTCTTGCCTGGGAAATTCCATGGACAGAGGAGCCTGGTGGGCTACACTGCAAAGTGTTGGGAAGTGTTGGACATGATTTAGTGACTAAACAACAGCAAAGGAATAGAAAAGAGATGTTAAATGTAACTGAAGAGGTATCTATATCAATTGAGTTTATCCTGGAGAAAAATAATAGGTCAACAAACTAGAATACACAAACTTGGCACCTATCTTACAAATAAAATTCTGTTCACAGAAAGGCTCTGTCTCCTTTGATGGCAATGACTAGAAAGACAAGACAGGTAATAATGCCATAAATTGAATAGCAAATGAAAGTGGGTAACTTGAGTTGGATGAATAAGATACTCACATAAAAGCATTTAAAATCATGTCTCAGTTTGCATTCAAGAGAGATGATCTTTAAGAGTGTACACCTGTGGCGGATTTATGTTGATGTATGGCAAAACCAATACAATATTGTAAAGTAATTAGCCTCTAATTAAAATAAATTAATTTAAATTAAAAAAAAAAGAGTTGAAGGCAAAAGCATAAGAAATAGATGAGAGAATGACAATGTACACAGCAGAATACATTATTGGTATGTATTTTCCTATTCATTTTCCTCTGAAAAGTAGAAGGGAGAAATAAGTGATTCATTCCAAATAAAAGCATAATGTTAAGAAGAAAGAAAACAAAAAAACAAAAACAAAAATTTGGACTTCTTTCATAGTGTACTGTCTCGTCCAATTTGATCTATATTTCTGGAAATTGGAGGACATGTTACCAATCAGAGGCTGGGTTGTCTTACATGTCTATTATAGTTTAGGAAATAAAACCATAATAGGAGATAAGGCCAGAATTCTTAAGGGATGCACAATATCAGTCATTCTTCTTTTGTTCAGTTCAGTTCAGTTCAGTTCAGTCACTCAGTCATGTCTGACTCTCTGCGACCCCACGAATTGCAGCATGCCAGGCCTCCCTGTCCATCAGCAACTCCTGGAGTTCACTCAAACTCACGTCCATTGAGTTGGTGATGCCATCCAGCCATCTCATCCTCTGTTGTCCCCTTCTCCTGCCCTCAATCCCTCACAGCAACACAGTCTTTTCTAATGAGTCAACTCTTCGCACGAAGTGGCCAAAGTACTGGAGTTTCAGCTTTAGCATCATTTCTTCCAAAGAACACCCAGGACTGATCTCCTTTAGAATGGACCAGTTGGATCTCCTTGAAGTCCAAGGGACTCTCAAGAGTCTTCTCCAACACCACAGTTCAAAAGCATCAATTCTTCGGTGCAAAGCTTTCTTCACGGTCCAACTCTCACATCCATACATGACCACTGGAAAAACCATAGCCTTGACTAGATGGACCTTTGTTGGCAAAGTAATGTCTCTGCTTTTTAATATGCTATCTAGGTTGGTCATAACTTTCCTTCCAAGGAGTAAGCATCTTTTATTTTCGTGGTGGCAATCACCATCTGCAGTGATTTTGGAGGCCAGAAAAATAAGTCTGACACTGTTTCCACTGTTCCCCCATCTATTTCCCATGAAGTGATGGGACCAGATGCCATGATCTTCGTTTTCTGAATGTTGAGCTTTAAGCCAAGTTTTTCACTCTCCTCTTTCACTTTCATTAAGAGGCTTCTTAGTTTCTCTTCACTTTCTGCCATAAGGGTGGTGTCATCTGCTTCTTTTGTTAGGCCATCCTATTTTACACTGAAATGCAGATATACACACATGTGGGCTTTCCAGGTGGCTCAGTGGTAAAGAATTCAACTGCCAATGCAGGAAATGGGGGATTGGACACAACTTAGTGATTAAAGAACATTGACAGGAAACAGGTTCTTAAAAAGATGAGGAGGCATACAGTGAAGGCATCTATCTATGCAAAAATGTAGCTGTAGCAGAGTCATATGAGACTTACTATATACATTAAAGATATATGTTCCTAAATTCCATTCCTCAAAAATAATATAACTGAAATTGTCATGATAAAGTGGTACAACTGTTTTGGAAATAGTGTTAGGGTACCTTGAAAATATAGTAATAAGGTTCCTGTTATGTTCCAGAACTTATTGTCCAAGGAAAAAGTAATAAAATAGAATTGCTACACAAATATTTGTTTTTTTATTTTTATTTTTGCAATTTAATCAGATTTAATTTTATCTTTTTAATTAATTTATTTTAATTGGAGGCTAATTCAGTTCAGTTCAGTTGCTTATTCATGTCCCACTGATGCGACCCCATGAACTGAGCACACCAGGCCTCCCTTGTCCATCACCAACACCCAGAGTCCATCCAAACCCATGTCCATCAAGTCAGTGATGCCATCCAGCCATCTCATCCTCTGTCAATCCCTTCTCCTCCTGCCCTCAATCTTTCCCAGCATCAGGGTCTTTTCAAATGAGTCAGCTCTTTGCATCAGGTGGCCAAAGTATTGGAGTTTCAGCTTCAACATCACTCCTTCCAGTGGACACCCAGGACTGATCTCCTTTAGAATGGACTAGTTGGATCTCATTGCAGTCCAAGGGACTCTCAAGAGTCTTCTCCAACACCACAGTTCAAAAGCATCAATTCTTCAGCACTCAGCTTTCTTTATAGTCCAACTTTCACATCCATACATGACTGCTGGAAAAACCATAGCCTTCACTAGACGGACCTTTGTTGGCAAAGTAATGTCTCTACCTTTTAATATGCTGTCTATGTTGGTCATAACTTTCTTTCCAAGGAGCAAGCATCTTTTAATTTCATGGCTGCAATCACCATCCACAATGATTTTGGAGCCCAGAAAAACAAAGTCACCCACTGTTTCCACTGTTTCCCCATCTATTTGCCATGATGTGATGGGACCAGATGCCATGATTTTAGTTTTCTGAATGTTGAGCTTTAAGCCAAATTTTTCGCTCTCCTCTCACTTTCATCAAGAGGCTCTTTAGTTCTTCTTCATTTTCTGCCATAAGTGTTGTGTCATCTGCATATATGAGGTTATTGATATTTCTCCCATCAATCTTGATTCCAGCTTATGCTTCCTCCAGCCCAGCATTTCTCATGATGTGCATCACCAACTTGATGGACGTGGGTTTGGGTGAACTCCGGGAGTTGGTGATTGACAGGGTGGCCTGGGTGTGCTGCTGTCATGGTGTTGCAAAGATCGGACATGACTGAGTGACTGAACTGAGCTGAACTCTGCATATAAGTTAAATAAGCAGGGTGACAATATACAGCCTTGACGTACTCCTTTTCCTCTTTGGAACCAGTCTGTTGTTCCATGTCCAGTTCTAACTGTTGCTTCCTGACCTGATACAGGTTTCTCAAGAGGCAGGTCTTTTTTTTTTTTTTTTTTTTTTTACTTTTTCACTTAATGTATTAGAAGTATCTCCAAAATCTCCCCTAACATGAGTTTTTTGTTTTTTTTTTTTTTGTTAAGAACACATAACACGTAATACAAGAGGCAGGTCTTACTTTACAATATTGTAGTGGCTTTCACCAAACATCGACATGAATCATCCATGGGTATACACATGTTCCCCATCCTGAAACCCCCTCCCACCTCCCTCCCTATCCCATCCCTCAGGGTCGTCCCAGTGCACCAGCCCTGAGTACCCTGTCTCATGCATCAAACCTGGCCTGGCAATATATTTCACATATGGTAATATACATGTTTCAATGCTATTCTCTCAAATCATCCCCCTCTCGCCTGCTCCCACAGAGTCCAAAAGTCTGTTCTTTATCCCTGTGTCTCTTTTGCTGTCTCGCATATAGGGTCAACGTTACCATCTTTCTAAATTCCATATACATGTGGTAATATACCAAATTGGTGTTTTTCTTTCTGACTTACTTCACTCTGTATAATAGGCTCCAGTTTCATCCACCGCATTAGAACTGACTCAAATGCATTCTTTTTAGTAGTTGAGAAATATTCCATGTGTATGTGTATCATGGCTTTCTTATCCATTTGTCTGCCAATGGATATCTAGGTTGCTTCCATGTCCTAGTTATTGTCAACAGTGCTGGGATGAACATTGGGATACACATGGCTCTTTCAGTTCTGGTTTTCTTGGTGTATTGTCCCAGCAGTGGGGTTGCTGGGTCATATGGCAGTTTTATTTCCAGTTTTTAAAGGACTCTCCACACTGTTCTCCATAGTGGCTGTATAAGCTTGCATTCCCACCTACAGTGTAAGAGGGTTCCCTTTTCTCCACATCCTCTCCAGCATTTATTGTTTGTAGACTTTCTGATAGCAGCCATTCTGACTGGCGTGAGATAGTACCTCATTGTGGTTTTGGTTTGCATTTCTCTGATAATGAGTGACGTTGAGCATCTTTTCATGTGTTTGTCAGCCATCTGTATGTCTTCTTTGGAGAAATGTCTGTTTAGTTCTTTGTCCCATTTTTCCATTGGGTCATTTATTTTTCTGGAATTGAGCTGCAGGAGCTGCTTGTATATTTTTTGAGATTAATTCTTTGTCAGTTGCTTCATTTGCTATTACTTTCTCCCATTCTGGAGGCTCTCTTTTCACCTTGCTTATAGTTTCCTTCATTGTGAAAAGCTTTTAAGTTTAATTAGGTCCCATTTGTTTATTTTTGCTTTTATTTCCATAACTCTGGGAGGTGGGTCATACAGGATCCTTCTGGGATTTATGTCAGAGAGTGTTTTGCCTATGTTTTCCTCTAGGAGTTTTATAGTTTCTGGTCTTACATTTAGACCTTTAATTCATTTTGAGTTTATTTTTGTGTATGGTGTTAGTAAGTGTTCTAGTTTCATTCTTTTATAGGTAGTTGACCAGTTTTGCCAGCACCACTTGTTAAAGAGATTGTCTTTTCTCCATTGTATATTCTTGCCTCCTTTGTCAAAGATAAGGTGTACATAGGTGTGTGGATTTATCTCTGGGCTTTCTATTTTTTTTCCATCGATTTATGTTTCTGTCTTTGTGCCAGTAACGTACTGTTTTGATGACTGTAGCTTTGTAATATAATCTGAAGTCAGGCAAGTTGATTCTTCCAGTTCCATTCTTCTTTCTCAAGGTTGCTTTGGCTATTTGAAGTTTTTTGTTATTTCCATACAAATTGTGAAATTATTTGTTCTAGTTCTCTGAAAAATACCGTTGGTAAGGATTGCATTGAATCTATAGATTGCTTTGGGTAGTATATACATTTTCACTATATTGAGTCTTCTGATCCATGAACATCATAAATTTCTCCATCTATTTGTGTCCTCTTTGATTTCTTTCATTGGTGTTTTATAGTTTTCTATATATAGGTCTTTTGTTTCTTTAGGTAGATTTATTTCTGAGTATTTTACTTTTTTTGTTGCAATGGTGAATGGAATTGCTTCCTTAATTTTTCTTTCTGTTTTCTCATTGTTAGTGTACAGGAGTGCAAGGGATTTCTGTGTGTTAATTTTATATCTGGCAACTTTAGTATATTCCTAGGTTAGCTCTAGTAATTTTCTGGTGGTGTCTTTAGGGTTTTCTATGTAGAAGATCATGTCGTCTGCAAACAGTGAGAGTTTTGCTTCTTCTTTTCCAATCTGGATTCCTTTTATTTCTTTTTCTGCTCTGATTGCTGTAGCTAAAACTTCCAAAACTATTTTGAATAGTAGTGGTGAGAGTGGGCACCCTTGTCTTGTTTCTGACTTTAGGGGAAATGCTTTCAATCTTTCAGCATTGAGGATAATGTTTGCTGTGGGTTTATCATATATGGCTTTCATTATTGAGAGGGTAACAGGCAGAAAGGCCAGGGGTCTCCAAACGGAGGAAATAGCCTGCAAGTGTTAGACATTTTTATCTCTCTTAAGTGGCAGGAGGAAACAAACTAGCAATCTTTTTTCCTTATCTATACAAATTTAAAAGGAGGTTTCTCTTAAAATACTGTGTTGCCATAATGACACCTGGTTTCACCTGAAGTTAACTATTCTCAAACCTAGAGATAACCAATGCCTTTTTCTTATGCAAATGTTTGTCTTAAGCTATGCTAATGTACTATGCATTTACCCCAAACTCTGTCTTCAAGTCGGTTCTGCCTCTTAGCTCAGAACCTACTTGACAAACCAGTATGTTATACTCAGATATTGTTCCCCTAATCTATGTAAATGAAACTATTTTGTATGGTGGTCTGCCCTTCTTCAAGATTCAAATTGATCATTTTATGGCCCAGGATAAACCATTTGGTACCAAGATTATCCCAAAATGCATCTTATGGGTGAGGGGCCTGGTGCCATTCTGAATTTTAAGACATTCCTTTCTTTCATTAACAGACTGCTAATGACTATATAACATCCAGCTGAAGACTAGCAGGGGGTACTCTTTCTGCCCCCTTCTGATGCCTATGTCAGAAGCTTTCTCTTTCTCCTTTATACTTTAATAAAACTTATTACACAAAAGCTCTGAGCGATCAAGCCTAGTCTCTGGCCCTGGATTGAATTCTTCTCCTCCGGGGGCCAAGAATCCTGGTGTCTTTGCGTGATTCAACAATAACCTTTCATTATGTTGAGGTATGTTCCTTCTATTCCTGCTTTCTGGAGGGTTTTTATCATAAATGGATATTGAATTTTGTCAAAGGCTTTCTCTGCATCTATTGAGATAATCATGTGGTTTTTGTCTTTCAATTTGATAATGTGGTATATCACATTGATTGATTTGCAAATATTGAAGAATCCTTGCATCCCTGGGATAAAGCCCACTTGATCATGATGTGTGATCCTTTGAATATGTTGTTGGATTTGTTTGCTAGAATTTTGTTGAGTATGTTTGCATCTATGTTCATCAGTGATACTGGCCTGTAGTTTTCTTTTTTGGTAGGATCTTTTTCTGGTTTTGGTATTAGAGTGATCGTGGCCTCATAGAATGAGTTTGACATTCGAATTTGACATTTGAATGAGTTTACCTTCCTCTGCAATTTTCTGGAAGAGTTTGAGCAGGATAGGTGTTAAGTCTTCTCTAAATATTTGGTAGGATTCACCTATGAAGACATCTGCTCCTGGGCTTTTGTTTGTTAGAAGATTGTGATGGGTCTGTTAAGATTTTCTATTTCTGCCTGGTTCAGTTTTGGAAAGTTGTACTCTTCTAAGAATTCATCCATTTCTTCCAAGTTGTCCATTTTATTGGCATATAGTTGCTGATAGTAGTCTCTTAAGATTCTTTGTATTTCTGTGCTGTCTGTTGTGATCTCTCCATTTTCCTTTCTAATTTTGTTGATTTGATTCTTCTCCCTTTGTTTCTTGCTGAGTCTGGCTAGTGGTTTGTCTATTGTATTTGTCTTCTCAAAGAACCAGCTTTTAGTTGTGATGATTTTTGCTATAGTTTCCTTTGTTTCTTGTTCATTTATTTCTGCTCTAATTTTTATTATTTCTTTCCTTCTTCTAACCCTGGGGTTCTTCATTTCTTCTTTTTCTAGTTGCTTTAGGTGTAAAGTTAGGTTATTTATTTGATTTCTTTCTTATTTCTTGAGGTAAGCATGTATTGCTATGAACCTTTACCTTAGCACTGCTTTTACTGAATCCCATAGGTTTTGGGTTGTCATGTTTTCATTTTCACTTGTTTCTAAGCATATTTTGATTTCTTTTTTATTTCTTCTGTGATTTGTTGGTTATTCAGAAGTGTGTGTTTAGCCTCCATATGTTTGTATTTTTAATAGTTTTTTTTTTTTTTCTGTAGTTGACATCTAATCTTACCTCATTGTGATCAGAAAAGATGCTTGAAATGATTTCAATTTTTTTGAGTTTACCAAGGCTAGATTTATGGTGCAGCATGTGATCTATCATGGGGAATGTTCCATGTGCACTTGAGAAAAAGGTGTAATTCATTATTTTGGTGTGAAGTGTCCTATAGATATCAATTAGGTGTAACTGGTCCATTGTATCATTTAAAGTTTGTGTTTCCTTGCTAATTTTCTGTTTCGTTGATCTATCCATAGGTGTGAATGGGGTATTAAAGTCTCCCACTATTATTGTGTTACTGTTAATTTCCCTTTCATACTTGTCAGCATTTGCCTTACATATAGTGGTGCTCCTATGTTGGGTGCATATATGTTTATAATTGTTATATCTTCTTCTTGGATTGAGCCTTTGATCATTATGTAGTGTCCTTATTTGTCTGTTTTCATAGCCTTTATTTCAAAGTCTATTTTACCTGATATGAGTATTGCTACTTCTGCTTTCTTTTGGTCTCCATTTGCATGAAATATCTTTTTCCAGACCTTCACTTTCAGTCGTATGTGTCCCTTGTTTTGAGATGGGTCTCTTGTAGACAACATATATAGGGGTCTTGTTTTTGTATCCATTCAGCCAGTCATTGTCTTTTGGTTGAGGCATTCAACCCATTTACATTTAAGGTGATTATTGATAAGTATGATCCCATTGCCATTTACTTTGTTGTTTTGGGTTTGAGTTTATAATCCTTTTCTGTGTTTCCTGTCTAGAGAAGATCCTTTAAGCATTTTGAAGAGCTGGTTTGGTGGTGCTGAATTCTCTCAGCTTTTGCTTGTCTGTAAAGTTTTTGATTTCTCCTTAATATATGAATGAGATCCTTGCTGGGTACAGTAATCTGGGTTGTAGATTCCTCTCTTTCATCACTTTAGGTATGTCCTACCATTCCCTTCTGGCCTGAAGAGTTTCTATTGAAAGATCAGCTGTTATTCTTATGGGGACTCCCTTGTGTGTTATTTGTTTCTTTTCCCTTGTTGCTTTTAATATTTGTTCTTTGTGTTTGATCTTTGTTAATTTGATTAATATGTGTCTTTGGGTATTTCATCTTGGGTTTATCCTGTTTGGGACTCTCTGGGTTTCTTGGACTTGGGTGGCTATTTCCTTCCCCATTTTAGGGAAGTTTTCACTATTATCTCCTAAATAATTTTCTCATGCCCTTTGTTTTTGTCTTCTTCTTCTGGGACCTCTATGATACAAACGTTGGGGCGTTTAACATTGTACCAGTGGTACCTGAGGTTGTCCTCATTTCTTTTCATTCTTTTTTCCTCTCTGCTTCATTTATTTCCACAATTCTATCTTCCACCTCACTCATCTTCTGACTCAGTTATTCTACTGTTGGTTCCCTCCAGAGTGCTTTTGATCTAGTTATTGCATTATTCATTGTGATTTACTCTTTTTTATTTCTTCTATCTCCTTGTTAAACATTTCTTGTATCTTCTCAATCCTTGTCTCTAGTCTATTTATCTGTAACTCCATTTTGTTTTCAAGACTTTGGATCATTTTTAGTATCATTATTCTGAATTCTTTTTCAGGTAAACTCCCTATGTCCTCCTCTTTGGTTTGGTTTTGTGGGCATTTATGTGTTCCTTACCTGCTGATTATTTTTCTACCTTTTCATTTTCTTTAGATTGCTGTGTTTGGGGTGGCCATTCTGTAGGCTGGAATTTGTGGCTCCTCTTTATTGTAGAGGTTGCTCCCTTGGGTGGGGTTGGACTAGTGGATTGTCAAGGTTTCCTGGTTAGGGAAGCTTGTGTCTGTGTTCTGGTGGGTGAAGCTGGATCTCTTCTCTCTGGAGTGCAATAAAGTGTCCAGTAGTGAGTTTTGGGGTGTCTATGGGTTTGGCGTGACTTTGGGCAGCCTGTATTTTAATGATCAGGGCTGTGTTCTTGCATTGCTGGAGAATTAGCGTGTTATGTCTTGCCCTGGAACTTGTTGGCTCTTGAGAGGATTTGGTTTCAGTGTAGGTATGGAGGCTTTTGGATGAGCTCTTGTTGATTAATGTTCCCTGGAGCCGGGAGTTTTCTAGTGTTCTCAAGTTTTGGACTTAAGCCTCCTGCCTCTGGCTTTTAGTCTTATTCTTACAGTAGCCTCAAGAGTTCTCCATCCATACAACACCAATGATAAAACATCTAGGTTAATGGTGAAAAGATTCCCCACAGTGAGGGACACCCAGAGAGGTTCACAGAGTTACATGGAGTAGAGAAGAGGGAGGAGGGCGATAGAGGTGACCAGGAGGAGAAGAGGGGGACTCAAAAGGGGAGAGAGCAATCTACCCAGTAGTCAATTCCCTATGTGCTCTTCAAAGTCTGGAACACTCAGAGAGGTTTGTGGAATTACATAGAGAAGAGAAGAGAAAACGGAGGAGGGTGATAGAAGTGACCAAGCAGAGAAGAGATGAAGTCAAAAGGGGAGAGACCAATCTAGCCAGTAATCAATTCCCTAAGGAGGACAAGGGGATGACAGAGGATGAGATGATTGGGTGGCATCACCGACTCAATGGACATGAGTTTGGGTGGACTCCAGGAGTTGGTGATGGGCAGGGAGGCCTGGTGTGCTGTGGTTCATGGGGTCGCAAAGAGTCAGACAGGACTAAACAACTGAACTGAAGTGTTCTCAACAGCCCAGAACACCCATAGAAAGTCAGAAAATTAAGTACAGAAGAGAAGGGGGAGGGAAGAGATAGAGGTGACCTGGGGGAGAAAAGGGAGAGTCAAAAGAGGAGAGAGCAGTCAAACCAGTAAACATGATCCATTTTCACTTGATCTATCCATAGGTGTGAGTGGGGTAAGTGAAAATGGATATTGAAGATTAGATACTTAAAGGTACAAAATTGATAACAAATACCAAAAATCAAATGATAAAAATACAGAGTAGTGGTTAGACTCTCAAAAATACAATATTAAAAATACAAAGCAAAACCAATCACAAAAATTATTTTAAAAATCTATGTGAAATTTGCTTTTAAAATACTCTTCTTTTTTTTTTGGCAAGGTAGGTTATAAAAATTAAAATTAAAGGAGTACTAAAGAACTTTAAAATAAAAAGATTATAAAAATTTAAAAATTATAATAGTAAAAATATATCTAGGAATTTCTGTGGAGCTGTTTATGGCAGTGTGGGGTCAGTTCGGTTTCAGATAGTTCCTTGTCCCATCTTGTACTTCTTCTCAAGGTCTATAAGCCCCTTCCAATGCTTCAGTTCAGTTCAGTTCAGTTGCTCAGTCGTGTCCAACTCTTTGCAACCCCATGAATTGCAGCACGCCAGGACTCCCAGTCCATCACCAATTCCCAGAGTTCACTCAAACTCACGTCCATAGAGTCGGTGATGCCATCCAGCCATCTCATCCTCTGTCGTCCTCTTCTCCTCCTGCCCCCAATCCCTCCCAGAATCAGAGTCTTTTCCAATGAGTCAACTCTTCACATGAGGTGGCCAAAGTACTGGAGTTTCAGCTTTAGCATCAGTGCTTCCAAAGAACACCCAGGACAGATCTCCTTTAAGAATGGACTAGTTGGATCTCCTTGCAGTCCAAGGGACTCTCAAGAGTCTTCTCCAACACCACAGTTCAAAAGCATCAATTCTTCAGTGCTCAGATTTCTTCACAGTCCAACTCTCACATCCATACATGACCACAGGAAAAACCATAGCCTTGACTAGATGGAACTTTGTTGGCAAAGTAATGTCTCTGCTTTTCAATATGCTATCTAGGTTGGTCATAACTTTCCTTCCAAGGAGTAAGCGTCTTTTAATTTCATGGCTGCAATCACCATCTGCAGTGATTTTGGAGCCCCCCAAAATAAAGTTTGACACTGTTTCCACTGTTTCCCCATCTATTTCCCATGAAGCGATGGGACCGGATGCCATGATCTTAGTCTTCTGAATGTTGAGCTTTAAGCCAACTTTTTCACTCTCCTCTTTCACTTTTATCAAGAGGCTTTTTAGTTCCTCTTCACTTTCTGACATAAGGGTGGTGTCATCTGCATATCTGAGGTTATTGATATTTCTCCTGGCAATCTTGATTCCAGCTTGTGTTTCTTCCAGTCCAGCATTTCTCATGATGTACTCTGCATAGAAGTTAAATAAGCAGGGTGACAATGTATAGCCTTGATGTACTCCTTTTCCTATTTGGAGCCAGTCTGTTGTTCCATGTCCAGTTCTAACTGTTGTTTCCTGACCTGTATACAGGTTTCTCAAGAGGCAGGTCAGGTGGTCTGGTATTCCCATCTCTTTCAGAATTTTCCACAGTTTATTGTGATCCACACAGTCAAAGGCTTTGACATAGTCAATAAAGAAGAAGTAGATGTTTTTCTAAAACTCTATTGCTTTTTCCATGATCCAGCAGATGTTGACAATCTGATCTCTGGTTCTTCTGCCTTTTGTAAAACCAGCTTGAATATCTGGAAGTTCACGGTTCATGTATTGCTGAAGACAGGCTTGGAGAATTTTGATGCTTAGTCAATGTTAACAATAGGGTTTTAATCTGTTGCACCTGTCACTGCCAGAGTGGTTCCCTCTTCTTTGTTTATTTTGGCAACCTCTGTTTGCAGGTCTCTTCAGTGTCTAATTTCCACCCTTATAAAGCGGGTGAAGGTGGTCACTTATTTAGGCTCACATGTTCAGTTGTGTTGGGAGGGAGGAACAAATATCACTGGTGTGTTGGGGGGTGCTCACAGTATATGGACCACCCTGTGTTTGCCCAAGCTCAAGGAAGCATGTGCTTTCTGGGTCTACACTGCTCAGGCTCCAGGATGATATGCAGGGGAACTATCCAAAGCTGGCCCTGAATTTCGTCCACTTCCCAGGTCTGAGCTGCTCAGGTTCAGGTTCTCGGGTACTCCACAAGGGCACAGACTTGGTTGGGCATGCATTTTGTGTCCTTCCTAGGTCTGAGCAGCTCAGGTGACCAGGTGCTTGATGAACACACTGTCCCAGGTGGCCAGTGTATCTTAATCACCTTCCCGGTCCCAGCCACTCAGTTTCCTGGGTGTGCTGTGAGAGCACTGTCTCAAGTGTGCTGCGGGTCTCCTTTGGGAAGCTGATCTCAGGCTGCAACTCTCCTGGCAGACATCAACTGTTCAGGATCCCAGGAAGGCTTGGTTAGCAACTGGAGCCAGGAGCCTGCTCACAGTTTGGTGGAGGATGCCAGTCTCTGGAACCAAGATGGACCCTTGCCTTCCAGCTCTGGCTGTTGCATGCCTGCTTCTGCCTCCAGCAGCAGGGGAGGGTCCTGTATGTAGCTGGCTACCTCTCCTTTGGTATTTGCTCAATCCTTTGTTCTGTGAGTGGGCCAGCCTGTGTGTTAGGTTAGAGCCTTTCATGAGAAAGTTCTTTTTTTTTTTTTCTTTTTTCCCTCTCTGGCTATCCCACAGTTTTGGTGGCTATCTCACGTAGCTCCCTCAGATTGTCCTCAGGGCATTCAGGCCTGGTCCTTACCTTAAGCATGCAACCCACGCCTCCCTGTCCAGGCCCTCCTCACTTGTGGCAGACGCGAGCAAATGGGCTACTTCTCCTCTTGGAGTTGCAGTTAGGAGCATATTGGGTGTGTATGTGTGTGTGTGTGTGTGTGTGTGTGTGTGTCCTCCCGGTTATGTTGCCCTTAAGATTCCATAACTCCCTACAGACCTGCCAGTAAGATGGTTTCCTGGTCTTTGGAAACTTCTCCTCCTTCACTACTTCCTCCTCAGGATGGGTCTCCATCCCTAAATCTTTTCTCTCTCTTTTTGTCTTTTATATTTTGTCCTACCTCCTTTTGAAGAGAATGGGCTGCCTTTCTGGGTGCCTGGTTCCTCTGTCAGAGTTCAAAAGTTATTCTGTGGAAGTTTCTCATCATTCAAATGACCTTTTGATGAATTTGTGGGGAAGAAAGTAGTCTCCCCGTTCTCTTCCTCTGCCATCTTGGGACCACCTATGAATGTTGAGTTTTAAGCCAACTTTTTCACTCTCCTGTTTCACTTTCATCAAAGGCTGTTTAGTTCTTCTTTGCTTTCTGCCATACGGGTGGTGTCATCTACATATCTGAAGTCATTGATATTTCTCCTGAAAGTCTTGATTCCAGCTTGTGCTTCATCCAGCCTGTATTTTGCATGATGTTCTCTGCATATGGATGGAGGTTCATTACATTGTACAGGAGACAGGAATCAAGACCATCCCCAAGAAAAAGAAATGCATAAGGCAAAATGGCTGTCTGAGGAGACCTTACAAATAGCTATGAAAAGAAGGGAAGTGAAAAGCAAAGGAGAAAAGGAAAGCTATACCTATTTGAATGCAGAATTCCAAAGAATAGCAAGGAGAGATAAGAAAGCCTTCCTCAGTGATCAATGCAAAGAAATAGAGGAAAACAATAGAATGAGAAAGATTAGAGATCTCTTCAAGAAAATTAGAGATACCAAGGGAACATTTCATGCAAAGATGGGCACAATAAAGGACAGAAATGGTATGGACCTCACAGAAGCAGAAGATATTAAAAAGTGGTGGCAAGAATACACAGAAGAACTATACAAAAATGATCTTCACAACCCAGATAATGATGATGGTGTGATCACTCGCCTAGAGCCAGACATCCTGGATTGTGAAGTCAATTGGGCCTCAGGAAGCATCAGTACAAACAAAGCTAGTGGAGGTGATGGGATTGCAGTTGAGGTATTTTAAATCCTAAAAGATGATGCTGTGAAAGTGTTGCACTCAATATGCCAGCAAATTTGGGAAACTCAGCAGTGGCCACAGGACTGGAAAATCGGTTTTCATTCCAATCCCAAAGAAAGGCAATGCAAAGAATGCACAAACTACTACACAATTGCATTCATCTCATATGCTAGTAAAGTGATGTTTAAAATTCTCCAAGCCAGGCTTCAGCAGTACATGAACCATTCCAGATGTTCAAGCTGATTTTAGGAAAGGTAGAGGAACCAGAGATATAATTCCCAACATCTGCTGGATCATCAAAAAAGCAAGAGAGTTCCAGAAAAACATCTACTTCTGCTTTATTGACTATGTCAAAGCCTTTGACTGTGTGGATCACAATAAACTGTGGAAAATTCTGAAAGAGATGGGAATACCAGACCACCTGACCTGCCTCTTGAAAAACCTGTATACAGGTCAGGAAACAACAGTTAGAGCTGAACATAGAACAACAGACTGATTCAGATAGGAAAAGGAGTACGTCAAGGCTGTATATTGTCACCCTGCTTATTTAACTTCTATGCAGAGTACATCATGAGAAACGCTGGGCTGGAAGAAGCACAAGCTGGAATCAAGATTGCCGGGAGAAATATTAATAACCTCAGATTTGCAGATGACACCACCCTTATGGCAGAAAGTGAAATGGAACTAAAAAGCCTCTTGATGAAGGTGAAAGAGGAAAGTGAAAAAGTTGGCTTAAAGCTCAACATTCAGACAACAAAGATCATGGCATCTGGTCCCATCACTTCATAGGAAGTAGATGGGGAAATAGTGGCTGACTTTATTTTCTTGGGTTCCAAAATCACTGCAGATGGTGATTGCAGCCATGAAATTAAAAGACGCTTACTCCTTGGAAGGAAAGTTATGACCAACCTAGATAGCACATTGAAAAGCAGAGACATTACTTTGCCAACAAAGTTTCATCTAATCAAGGCTATGGTTTTTCCTGTGGTCATGTTGGACTGTGAAGAAATCTGAGCACTGAAGAATTGATGCTTTTGAACTGTGGTGTTGGAGAAGACTCTTGAGATTCCCTTGGACTGCAAGGAGATCCAAACTGTCCATCCTAAAGGAGATCAGTCCTGAATATTCATTAGAAGCACTGATGCTAAAGCTAAAACTCCAGTACTTTGGTCATCTGATGTGAAGAGCTGACTCACTTGAAAAGACCCTGACGCTATGAAAGATTGAGGGCAGGAGGAGAAGGGGACGACAGGAAGAGATGATTGGATGGTATCACCGATTTAATGGACATGGGTTTGGGTGGACTCTGGGAGTTGGTGATGGACAGGGAGGCCTGGTGGCTGTGGTTCATGGGGTTGCAAAAAGTCGGACATGACTGAGTGACTGAACTGAACTGAAATGAACTCTGCATATAAGTTAAATAAGCAGGGTGACAATATACAGCCTTGATGCACCCCTTTTCCAATTTGGAACCAGTCTGTTGTTTCATTTCGGGTTCTAACTGTTACTTCTTGACCTGCGTACTTATTTCTCAGAATGCAGTAAGATGGTTTGATATTCCCATCCCTTGAAGAATTTTCCACAGTTTGTTGAGATCCATACAGTCAAAGATTTGGCTTAATCAATAAGCATAAGTAAATGCTTTTGT
This sequence comes from Bos javanicus, assembly GCF_032452875.1. Classification (NCBI taxonomy): domain Eukaryota; kingdom Metazoa; phylum Chordata; class Mammalia; order Artiodactyla; family Bovidae; genus Bos; species Bos javanicus. The sequence continues at coordinate 26,056,919 of NC_083890.1, read as the reverse complement.
GGTTTTCTCTTGCTTTCCTGATGATCCAACAGATGTTGGATCCAACTAATCAAACTGATAACATGGGCCAAAGCCTTTCTTACTCATCGAAACTATGAGCCATGCTGTGTAGGGCCACGCAAGACATACGGGTCATGGTAGAGAGTACTGACAAAACGTGGGGCACTGGAGAAGGGAATGGCAACCCACTTCAGTATTCTTGACTTGAGAACCCCATGAATAGTATGAAAAGGCAAAAAGATATGATACTGAAAGATGAATTCCTCAGGTCGGTAGGTGCCCAATATGCTACTGGAGAAGAGTGGAGAAATAACTCCAGAAAGAATGAAGAGATGGAGCCAAAGTGAAAACAATGCCCATTTGTGGATATGACTGGGTGATGGAAGTTAAGTCTGATGCTATAAAGACAAATATTGCATAGGAACCTGGAATGTTAGGTCCATGAATCAAGGTAAATTAGAAGTGGTCAAACAGGAGATGGCAAGAGTGAACATCAACATTTAGGATTCAGTGAACTAAAATGGACTGGAATGGGTGAATTTGATCCCTTGGGCTACCTGGACCAAAGGGAACCCCAAAATCCTTTCCTAGAGATCATGTGGATATGAAAGGTTGAATAGGGGTCATCTGGAAATCTGACAGAGAGAGACAGAAAGGGACGGGAGACAGGGAGGCAACAGAAAGACACATGTGGCATGACTCTCTCAAATCCGGATTCTGACTGAGGTCTGTGAAGGACTGAATGCAAGGAAATTCTGAGTCCTTTCTCTGTTTTTGGCAAAAGCTACTGTGCCATTCACAGGCCATTGTTTTGTGGAGTCCCCCAATTTGTATTGGGCCAAGCCTTTTTCAGGGTCAAAACTTTCCAGTTTCTGAGAGTGTAGACAGGAGTGAGTTTGAGAGAGGCTCCTGGGATGTACCAGAACCCACTCTTAGCCTACCTGCCATAGAATGGGGTACTGAGAGTCACCAGCTGACCCTTTGGTCCCAGTGATCTCTCTGTGCAACTAATGGCACAAAATGGCCAACCGTCCCAACAGTTACATCCGAAGTGAGAGGTGGGCCCTGAGACACATGCAGCTAAGGCACCATGTGACACAACCGTGAGGCTAAGACACCATGTGACACAGGCAGACAGACATTCCCGGGAGCCACTAGGTGACTCACTGTTTGGTGATTCCCTGAAACGTGGAAGGCACTCTTGGGATGGCTCAGAGGCAACACATAGGCTCCTGTAAATCAATCCAGACTGAAAGGGGGAGAAGTGAAACTGACAGGGAAGAAGGCTGAATCTGCCTTACAATCCTATTGGGGAGGTGGTGGCCAGGGGACAATGGTCTCTGTTTTGCTTCAACCACTATGTGCCTGACACAGTGCATGGAAGTTGTCTTGCTGGGGGTGGTTGCCCTTGTGGCCTGATCCGTTCCATGTCCCACTTATCCTCATATGGGAGTCTGCATGTGGCAGGTGCCCTAATGGCTTTTAAATGCCTGACCCATGCCCACACCATATTGGTTGGACTAGTCCTCAGTTAGAAAGGAGTCTAAAGAAGAGACCCTCACCTATTCGGGCATCAGCTACTGGAGTGCAGTGAGCAGTGGGGCCTTTGGAATACACCAGAGGGTAATGCTGGCCAGAGTTCCTCAGTTGCTTCTATAGCACTTGCCTGTTCACAGAGGGTCCCCATGAGAAAGAAGTGTGGAGGTAGGGAAGAGACCCCAAGTCCCCATACGGGCCACCAAAAATGTCATGGTCCAAGTGCGGTTTGGAAAGGAATTTCCAGACATGAGGCAGAATTAGGGGAGAATAAAGTTTATTAGAGTGAGAGATGCTATTAGAACAGCGGGCCAGCTCTAGGGAGAACTGACATTGAACAGGGGTCTTTAGTCCACTTTTATACCCAGGGTACAAGGAGTGGGATAGGTGTCTTGCGGGTCATTTGCTGATTGGATGAGGCACGTATATTGGGTGGGGGAAGAGTAAGGCATAAACCTTCTCCCTTCGTGGGGTAGGAGGAAAGACAGGTTATACTGCTTAGGAAGACCTGAAATCCATTAATAGTTACGATATGGGGGAGGTAAGGGTCTGATTTTTCCATTCTTGCATTCCAAAACCCTTTTGGTTTTATCTGCTTTTTCATCCTTGGGTCACTACATTCGTCCTTCTATTTTTAGGACCAATTCTTTGGCCCCCTTTGGCAAGCCTCAGGCAGGGGATGTGTTATTTTCTTCCTTCCTGCCATCCACAGGTAGACAGGGTTCTGAACAAAGGCACTTTAGTTTAACAGTCAGGCAGAAGGGCAGGATTCTCTGAGGCAAATCATTCTGTATGATTATAATAACAAAAGCGATGAAAGCAAGTCAAAGAAACAGTTTCATCATGGAGTCGGAGTTGGCTTCCATGGTTTACTTATTATGAGGGGGTAGGGGAGTTGATTTAATTATTGTGAGAACTATCAAATCTAAAATCCATAGGGCAGGGCAAGCTGGCAGATTCTATTTCTTTTGACTGCTTCACTTTTAGGGTTGAAATAATTTAGAATAGCACTTTCTAGAAAATACAGCAACCTATAGAATTTTATAATTTTTACATTAGAAAAGATCTGAGCACTTTATTTAATCAAGAGACTATCACAGAACTAATGTTCCTTGGAACATTACTTTAGAGTAATGTTCCTTTGGAGTATGGTTCCTTGGAACCATATTTTGAGAATTAATAGCTTGTGCTCATTTAAACTAAGAGCTTTAACACCCACCGTTTAACTATAAAGTGAGCTTATCAGCTGGTGCTAGTGGTAAAGAACCCACTTGCCAATTCAGCAGATGTAAGAGACATGGATTTGATGCCTGGGTTGGGAAGATCCCCTGGAGGAGGGCATGGCAATCCACTCCAGTATTGTGGCCTGGAGAATTCCATGAACAGAGGAGCCTGGTGGGCTTCAGTCCATGGGGGCACAAAGAGTTGGCCACAACTGAAGCAACTTAGCATACATTTACTATAATGCTCTTTGGTCACACTGCTGTTGACTTTACTTCTTTAATCATAAACCTGTAACTGGTCTCCAGCATGAAGTATATGTATCGTGATGTTTTGGTCTATATAAATAAGAAAAGAGTGAGTTTGTTTAGCAACAGTTGCCTTGGATTTGTGGAGTTAAAAGACTAGGATTCTAGTTCCAGTTCTGGCATCTAGTAAATGCGTGACTTTGGAAAACATTAAAAGCCTGATAACAATATAAATAATCAAAGCCTTACTTTACTCATCTATAAAATAGGAATTAAGGATATTGATAGCTTTAACATGAAACAATGGGTATTAAGGCATGTGAAATTATGATCACTGAAATACGGACATAATTATCATAGAATTAAATACTTTACATAAATTCACTACAACCTTAGAATTTAAAACTTTTTTTCTATGTTGGTTTTCAACTGTTTCATGACATTTATATAAATGCAGAAATTCTCTGGAGTTTCTGTAACAGGTTTTGGGTTATTATTTTTTTTAAAGAATAAATGATCAGATTGTGTTTAACAAAACAAAATAAAAAAGAGTACATTGGCTTGCTATGACTATTAATAGACTGTAATAAAGTATCACACATTAATTAAACTTAAACAACTGAAGTTTATTATATCACAGCTCTGGGGGCAAGAATTGTGATACTAAGGTGTGGCAGGGCAATGCTCTTTCTGAGGTGCTGGGAGGAATCTGTTCCAAGTTTCTCTCCTAGCAGCTGGTATTTTATTAGCAATGTTGGGCATTCCTTGGCTGTGGAAGCAGACTTCAGACTTCACATGGCATTCTCCTTGTGCCTATGTGGATGTCTAAATTTCCCCCTGTTTTTAAGGTCAACAGTCTTACTGTATTAGGGATGCACTCTACTCCATCTTTAATGACACCTACAATGACCCCATTTCCAAATAAATCACATTCAGAAGTACTGGAGGTAAAGGATTTCAATATGTCAATTTAGGAAAGGTGATGAGGGAGTTTAACCCATAACAGTTTAACCCATAACCTAGAGTATATTCTGAAGGAAATGGGAATCAGAGAAATGCAAACACAGTTTTTATATAATTATTTTGAGAAATTTATGAAAGCAGAGTCTAAAGGAGGACCTAGAGTTGGTAGAAAATTGTATTGTTTTGATTTTTAAGGTGGACAAGATTTTGAAAAACATAAGGTTCTTGGGGAAAAGCTCGTGGAAAGTCTGAGAGGAACAACTGAAGGATCGAAGTCCAGAGAGCACAGTACAGAATGAATGGAGATAAAGATGGGTTGGTGTTCCCTGTGAAGAAAGGGAAATACTTCTGTTAATAACACAGTGAAAGAGGAGTAATGGAGAACTGGAGATTTACATTTGTTATATTTATTATTACAAAGATGAGATAATTATCTTCTAATTGATTATTGTTATTATTGTTAATTTTATTTTTCAAAGTGGGAACACGGTCATATATTGAGTATAAGGTGGGAGTAGATTTGGAAGTTGAATGAAGGTAGATTTTTTAATGAATGAGAGGATTACTTGATAGTGCTGGTGTCCAAGTTGTGATAAGTAATCACACATGTAAAAAGGAACCATCTGCTCACATGTGTGGATTTCTATAGCATGTTTAACTGCCAGTATGAGATAGGTAATTAGATTTATCCATATTTGGAGGTTTTTTTCAAGTACATGTCATACAAGGGCAATGAGGCCAGAGATTTTTACTCTCTAGTAAGATAATACTTAAAATTATTAACCATGGTAACCACAAAGGAGAGAGTATGAAGTAAAGTCAAGAGGGACTGAAGATTCAGGAGAAACTGGAAGACCCTAATGAGACTGACACACTGGAATAGCTAAGCAAGCAAGTACAGGACTTCACATTTCCAGTTTCATCTGAATATTCAACTGTGGATGTCACCTGCTATCATCCTTAAAGGGAGGATGCTGAGTTAGTATTGGATTCAGTCGCAACAGGCAAAAATAAAACACACAAATGGTTTAAAGATACAAAATTTGTTTCTTACTGGAAGTAATTCAGAAAGTGAGCATATAGTAGTTTCATAAAGCTGTCAAAACTCCAGAATCATTCTATTAATATCTTCTTTTTTGTCCATATCATATCACATAATCAGAGATATTCTTAGAGATCTACCCATCATGCCACATTTCAGCCATCCGAATAGTAAGAGAAAAGAAGAAAATCATATAATTTTCCTTTAAGAACACATTCCAGAGATGATACTGAATGTAGTTATTTAGTTGACAAGTCATGTCCAACTTTTTGCAACGCCACAGACTGCAGCACTCCAGGCTTCCTTGTCCCTCCTCATCTCCCAGAGTTTGCCCAAGTTCATGTCCATTGACTCGGTGATGCCATCCAACCTCTGTCATCCTCTTCTCCTTCTTCCCTCAATCTTTCCCAGGATCAGGGTCTTTTCCAAAGAGTCATACAGAATAATTCATCTTAAAATTCACTGGTCATAATTTAGTCACATTCAGCAGGGGATGCTAGGAAATCTCATCTTTCTACTAGACTGTCATAGGCATAGTAATAATTGAGGGACCTATAACTTAGGAAGAAGGGAGAATTAATATGAGAGGCAACCATCAGTGTGTGTATCAGAGCTTCATCTTAGAATAAACCAGTAAAAGAGGAAGAAAAAAATAAATTTGTGTCTAGTGGGGAGAACTCTAATCATCGTGGAAGGTTAGGCATATGAATTACAGCATCACTGTGTTCTACTCCACCTGGACAATGGTCAGAGAGCCTGAGTCAGAGGACCAAAGTCTAAAAAGCGGTCTTAGGACATCATTAAATTCTTGTTTGTAAAATCTGTAGATGTGGGATCCATCTGTCATGTTATAGAAAGATACATCTCCAGCCTCATAATCAAGGGATACTCCCACCCTACAGGGTTCTTCTTTTAGAGTAAGAGAAGTTTCTGGGGATGTGAGGCCCCAGTACTCCCCGTCATAGAGCCTAATGGCCCAGAAACCATTCTGTGGTGACACTGTGATCCTCCCATTCCTTGCTACATTATTCTTACAAACTCCCAGGTCCCAGGAATGTGCATTCTGAACCTCCACCTCCCAGAAGTATCTCCCTGATCTGACGTGGAGCTGACCAAGCACACAGGGAAGGGAGACAAATCTCTCTGGGCAGCTGGGAAGATCTTGACATGGTTCTTGCCAGGTTACTCTTCTCCCCTCTTCAGACAGGAAGACAGCAGGATGGGCAGTGGCTGCATCCAGAGTCAGATTTACTGCAAAGACAAGAGATCGTCAGGTTTCTGGGAAGAGTCTCAGTAGGCTTAGGCCAGAGTCTCCCTTCTATGAGGGCTCCTCTGGCCCTGGGAAGATCCAGTTAACACCCCACCTCCCCATCTTCCATGGGACTACCCCACAAGGAGCTGGGTCTCTCTTGGATCTTTCCAGACTCACCAGTCTGGAACTCTTCTTTTCTCCAATCTGCAAGGAACAAATGAATATATGAATCCACAATCTGACAGAGTTGCCTGTCTGTCCAGAACACTATGGGAATAAACTCCTTAATTCAAGAATAGCAACAACCAAAAAAGAAAAAACAAACAAACAAACCTCTTTTTATATAATTGAACCTGTTTTACAAGATAATAAATTATGTATGACTTGAAGACCTGTGCCAACCCTATGCTCTCCTCATCCAAAATTCATATAGGATAAATATTTATAATTTATTTAGGTTGTTTGAAAGGAAATATAGGATATAATGGGTCTGATCAAATAATATATTATTCACTCTCAATTCCTCAGATTTTAGCAGATGATAACCATTCTACCTACACTCAAAACATAATGTTATATGCAATTGAAAACAATAAAACTACTAAAATGTAATGTTCCAAACATATTATTATCTGTTAGACTAACGAGTAGTCTACTGGACTCATTAAATAAATCCCTGGAGTTTCCTTGATTTTCAGCAAATCATTTTGCCCATAGTAGATGTTCATTTAAAATATCTTTGATAATAGGATTGTCTTCATCAGAACCCATGTTGCTAACCAGCATATAATGGTATATCCCTCCATGCTGCAAAAGAAAATAGAAAAAACTTTACTTTTACCCTTGCATGTCTTTTTTACTGTCTTTTTTATTTTATTGCACACAAATATAAGAAATATTTGTCTTTGCTGTATTTCTTCTACTGAATCCTTTGAACTACCTCTTTCTATCCTATATCCTCATATTCCAATTTTCAAATATGGTGATAAAAATGATCAGGTGGAGGTTAGATAGAAATATAGAAAGAACAAAGGTGGCAGGGATAGGAGCATGAAGGAAGGAGCATAGAAGGAAGGAAGGAACAAATGAATGAAAGGGGAGAGGAAGAATTACAGGCTGAGTCATTTGTGGCTTGCACTTCAGAGAGAATTTATTGAAAGCATCGATATTTATAAAGATAATGCTTCCAATGCCGCTTTGCTTACACTAAACATTTTTGTTGTATTTCTGCATTCTATCCCACTGTCATAGAGTCAGACTCTAAGAAAAGCAGAACAGTGAAGGTTTCTGAGAGATAATCATTACTCACCAGACTTGAATTGATCCTTCTTCCTCTCTAAAAGAAAATACACAATTATGTATGTATATATAAACAGATTTTGTTAACATCATAAAGAAGATGTGAGTAATGCTATGCATCTGTCAATATCTGTGTCTGAAATTTGCTAAGTAATGTACATTTCAAAAGCAATGAAAGAAATGTCTGAAGTTCATTCCATCTGGAAACTTTACTAAAATTTGAAGAATATAATCTGATATGAAAGGACACCTTGTTGCTGTTCAGTTGCTCAGTCGTGTCTGACTCTTTGAGACCCCATGGACAGGCGCATCCCTGTCCTTCACCATCTCCCAGAGTTTGCTTAAACTCACGTCCATTGAGTCAGTGATGCCATCCAATCATCTCATCCTCTTTCATTCCCTTCTCCTCCTGCCTTCACTCTTTCCCAGCATCAGGGTCTTTTCCCATGACTGGGTCTTCATGTCAGGTGGCCAACGTATTGGAGCTTCAACTTCAGCATCAGTCCTTCCAATGAATATTCAGGACTGATTTCCTTTAGGATGGACTGGTTTGATCTTCTTGCTGTCCAGGGTACTCTCAAGAGTCTTCTCCAGCAACACAGTTCCAAAGCATCGATTCTTTGGTGCTCAGCCTTTTTTACTGTCCAGCTGTCACATCCATACATGATTACTGGGAAAACCATAGCTTTGACTATACAGACCTTTGCAGGCAAAGTAATGTCTCTAAACAGCATGTTTTAATATGCTATTTAGGCTTGTCATAGCTTTTCTTCCAAGGAGCAAGTGTCTTTGAATTTCATGGCTACAGTTACTGTCCTTTTGGAGCCCCAGAAAATAATAATTCTTGAAGTAGGATACTAAAAATAATGTAGAATTACATTAGAAAATAACCATAGAATTTAGAGATATAATATCAATGAAGTTTATTTGACTGACTGAAAAATATATGTTCAGGACCCTGAAGGAAGAGAAATTTGTTGAATTAACTATTAAATGGTTAAAATAAAAATGAATGTACACTAATAATTTTGGTTGGAAAGAAAAGATGATGCAAATTCATGTGAAAATATTTTTATACCTTAGATCACTGGAGATTATGGTCAATCAAAATGAATCAAGATTACATTTGACATTAGTATATGCAAAGTGTTTCGAAGGTCAACAAAAGAGGAACTTATTCAGCTGCTTTGGAGTCTGAATACTATTCTTAAATTGAAAGAAGATAATATATATTAAAAAATGGGGACTCCATCTCAGAGCACATGAGGAAAAATCAAAGTTAAAGGAAACTTTCTATTGAATGGAAATAATCACATTCTTCTTAGACTAATACCTTTCATTGCACCAATTTTTTTCACCGACTTTATAATGAAGCTATGATAGTCAACAGGAAGATAAAACAAAAGAGAAAGAATAAAAATTAGGGGAGAGAATTAAGAGACTTAATATGGGAGGAGTTCAGAAAGTCAAAGAAAATGGAAAAGATAATTTGAAATTCACAAGAATGCAAAAGAAAGACAGCAGTATGTAAGAGGTGAATGTGAAGAAATGAGGAAAACATTTATCTGGAAACATATCTTTTTTAAAAAGTCATAAAACTTACCAATTTCTTTCCTGAGTTGTTCTGAAAAATATAGTGGAAAAACTCATAAATTTCAAGGAAAACCAATACAGAAAATGAAAATGAAAATAAAATTTCCATTGTACAGTAGATAGAGAAGATGAATATAATTTTTTTAAAAAAGAAACAGAAACAAAAGTCCTGAAAAATACCAAGGAAGCAAATATTTTTATATTGGAAAAATGGTGAAAATTTGTTCTTGCAGACGAAAAATGTTGCCTGACACTTTGGTAAACAATGAATGTTGCCAACCATGAAGCCATCAGAACCTGATGATGTACCCTGAGGGGATTCAGGATGGAGAAAACAAGATACATGGCATATCAAAGCAATAATTTCAGTGAGCTGAGACTCTTGTATCTTGCCAAGTATAGAAAGGAGTTAACATCATTAACTTGAGATGCCTGTTTTGGTTTTGTTTTTTTAATTATTGTTAGAAGTAATCTTGATGTGTTCCAATACAGTTTTTTTTTTTTTTTCCTAGTTAAAATTCCTAGATACCTTGAATCCTTCCTTATCTCTCTGTAAGAGTTCCTCAGAACTCTCTGAGAGTCTACATCCCAGGTTTTAGTCCTGAATAAAGTCCCCAATAAAATAGAACTTGAAACTTTTAGCTTGTGCATTTGTTTTTCAGTCAACAATTTTGGTTTGGTGACCAACAAAGGGACCCCAAAACAGACTTCTCTCCTTCAAGTGAACTCCACAAGGATCTCTAGCTTTGGGACCAAATGAAGTTCCCTTGTGCCCGTCTACCTCCTTAGAGTTCCAGACAGTTCTGGGTGCATCTTGGGTCTCCTGTTATTAACTGATGAGCCTGAGTTTTAATTGGTGGTATTAAATCTCTGGCTGGATTAGTAGTTTTTCCTTGAAATTTAGTTTCAAGAAGAGATGCCTGGGTGAAAGACACTGAGAAACTTTTGCTCGATTGAAAGACACTGAGAGTTATCCTCAGTTGAGATACACTGGGAAGATTTTATCATGTAAGTATAGAATTTGTACTTACAAGTACTTACTTTATTGCAAATTAAAGGACATCTCACTATAAAAATGGCCAAATTGAAGCTCTTTTGACATACCCAAATTATGTTTTTGTGTGCACAGCTAAAAAAAGCTGGCTTGATGGAATATTTTTTCAGAATTCTGACTTTAAGGGGAAAAAAAAAATCTGCTATGGAGGAACTTGCATTTTTCTCCTTGTGTCTTTGAAATGTAAATGTTCTACCTGCTCTTCTCAGATATTTTTCCTAGGTTTTGAGAGCTTGGTCTCTACCTTTATGGCAAGAATTTGGCAGGCAGTCAGATAGACTAGGATTCTGAGCAATCTTTTTGTCTGGCTATGCCAACTCTTGGTAAGGAATCTGCCTGCAATGCAGGAGACTCAAGTTCGATCCCTGAGTCAGGAAGATCCCCTGGAGAAGGGAATGGCTACCCACTCCAGTATTTTTTTTTTGGATAGTCTATGGACAGAGGAGCCTGGTGGGCTACAGTCCATGGGGTTGCAAAGAGTTGGACACAACTGAGCAACTAAGTACATGACAACTCTCAAAAACTTTGTCATAAGGGGCCCCAACACATAAGGCCTTTGTCATCTTAACCTTCAGTGCATCTGCCTGTACAATGATAGTCCTTTACTTAGACAAGTTTTGTGAGTAAACATTTAAGATCTTGTGAAGATTGCATCCTTTTTGATCTCTTGTGGAGACACCTTTTGTATCTTATTGGTTTGAGTTGCTATTAAGATTCTACTCATCAATGGCCAGACAATGGAGTCTTTAAATTGAAGAAACTTTTAAACTGGTGAATTTTTAGAAAGTTCTCACTATGAACAGCTATTTTATTGGCATCTATGAAAAAAAAAAAAAAACAAATTAGAAAGTGGATAAAAAATATATATGAAATGGGTAACCTAAAAACTCCCTTAGTTTAACACAAAAAATTTGAGAAGCCTTTTATTTGGTCTCAGGTGTGCATCAATCAGTCTTACAAATGCTAATAAAACACTAGATCAACTTTTAATTAGGTTGATTAATAGAGGAATAAGAAGCTGAAGGAAAATCTAAAAATTCTTCTCCAATAAGTACAAATTTTAAAGGGCCTCATCCCCAAAAGAGAAATCTTTCCATGGTTATTAGGAAACAGAATTTTTAAAAATGAACATTAATGTGATTAAAGCAAAAACCTTTTGCAACACTACTTAAGGTTTGATAGGCCAAAGGAATCCCTTATTTATCCTCAAAATTGTCTGCATGCATGCTAAGTCACTTCAGTCCTGTCAGTCTCTTTGTTACCCTATGGACTGTAACCTAACAGGCTCCTCTGCCCAGGGGATTCTCCAGGCAAGAATACTTGAGTGGGTGGCCATGCTTTCTTCCAGGGGATCTTCCTGACCCTGGGATTGAACCAGCATCTCCTTCAGCTCCTGCACTGCAGGCAGATTCTTTAACACTAAGCCACCACGGAAGCCTCCTCAGCATTAAAGGGCCCCAAATAAGTATACTTTATTTACCATGGAAGGATAATTACAGAGCTATTTGATAAGCAGTTGGTCACTTAGGGCAAAAATTAGGCCAATTAATCAAGTTAAAAGATTGACAAAAGAGCCTTCATCCCTTGGTTCAATCTCTCACTGAGGATGCTGAAGAAATTTATAAAAAAATTGATAATATGGTCAGTGTTTAAAAAGAAAAGCTTCTGGTACTCTTGGAAGACCAAGGCTTGTTAATGGGGTCTTAATGAAAATTAAAGTTAAAGATATAAATTGATATAGTGGAGATCAAAGTTTATAAAAATTGCTGCATTTAAATGAGTTTCTGTATTTTAAGAATGTTACATCTCTTTTGCCTGATTATATTGTGGGATAGACATTATGCCTCATTGGGGAGTGCTTCCCCAGCCTGGTATTATAAGACAAGGCAAATAAATCTGTTCCTCAGGCAATATTAATTACATATACTAAAGGGAACCAATAGGGTCACCTGAATTTATACAATGTAAAATAAAAACTGAGAGCTAATATTTAAGGTTAATAAAAACAGTAATAGGGATTTTTTGCTATAGGTTTGATTTGTACACTCAGAAAGAAGATCTTTGTTAAATGCCTTGTGCAAATTTTAAGGGATGATACATTTGAACCCTACAGTTCTAGAAGTTAGAAGGCTTGATTTTCAGTTTAGTTGGAAATCTTATCAGTGATATAAAATATCAAGTTAAATAAAATATAGTAAGACAAGTCAATGTTTTAACACCATTTAGGTGGCAGACTGGGCTTCCCTAATGGTTCAGTGGTAAAGAACCTGCCTACCAATACAGGAGATGGGTATTCAATACCTGGGTCGGGAAGATCCCCTGCAGGAGGAAATGGCTACCAATTAACTCCAGTATTCTTGCCTGGAAAGTCCCATGGATGGAAGAGCATAGTGGGCTACAGTCGATGGGGTCGCAAAACAGTTGGACTGATTTAGCAACTATAAGACAACAACAGGTGGTAGACCAGTTATTTGGGGAATTTAGAGCAAACCTGTAAGAATCAGAAGGATAAATACAACCCACAGTGACCTGAGTCTGAACCTAATTAGCTCAAAAAAGTAGAACCTGAAACCAAAGTTAGAGGAAGGGTCTGGGTGGCAGGGGACTGGGGAGGTATTTTTAAATTCAAATTGGTGGAAAGGCTTCCTCACCCAAAAATCTAATTCACAACCTCCGCAGGGATTTATCAAGAACAAATACAAATCTTGAATGTCTTTTCCACAAGAAATACAGCCTTAACCACCTGAGAAAATAAATTTAACTTATTTCAATTCTTATTTATAAACTAGAAAGTTTAATCCTTATTGCCAAGTTCTGACTTAAATTGAAGAAAGTAGGGAAAACCACTAGACCATTCAGGTATGACCTGAATCAAACCCCTTATGATTATACACTGAAAGTGAGAAATAGATTCAAGGGATTAGATCTGATAGACAGAGTACCTGAAGAACTATGGACAGAGGTTTGTGACATTGTACAGGAGGCAGTGATCAAAACCTTCTCCAAGAAAAAGAACTGCAAAAAGGCAAAATGGTTGTCTGAGGAGGGCTTACAAGTAGCTGTGAAAAGAAGAGAAGGAAAAGGCAAAGGTGAAAAGGAAATATATAACCATTTGAATTCAGAATTCCTACGAATAGCAAGGACAGATAAGAAAGCCTTCCTCAGTAGAAGATATCAAGAAGAGGTGGCAAGAATACACAGAAGAACTGTACAAAAAAGATCTTCATGACCCAGATAATCACAATGGTGTGATCACTCATGGAGCCAGACATCCTAGAATGTGAAGTCAAGTGGGCCTTAGGAAGCAACACTACAAACAAAGCTAATGGATGTGATGGAATTCCAGTTGAGCTATTTCAAATCCTAAAATATGATGCTGTGAAAGTTCTACACTCAATATGCCAGCAAATTTGGAAAACTCAGCAGTGGCCACAGGACTGGAAAAGGTCAGTTTTCATTCTAATCCCTAAGAAGGGCAAGGCCAAAGAATGCTCAAACTATCGTGCAATAGCACTCATCTCACACACTAGCAAAGTAATGCTCAAAATTCTCCAAGCCAGGCTTCAATAGGACATGAACCAAGAACTTTCAGATGTTCAAGCTGGATTTAGAAAAGGCAGAGGAACCAGAGATCAAATTGCCAACATCCACTGGATCACTGAAAAAGCAAGAGAGTTCCAGAAAAACATCTATTTCTGCTTTATTGACTATGCCAAAGCTTTTGACTGTGTGGATCACAATGCTGCTGCTGCTGCTAAGTCGCATCAGTCATGTCCGACTCTGTGCAACCCCATAGACGGCAGCCCACCAGGCTCCTCCGTCCCTGGGATTCTCCAGGCAAGAACACTGGAGTGGGTTGTCATTTCCTTCTCCAATGCATGAAAGTGAAAAGTGAAAGTGAAGTTGCTCAGTCGTGCCCGACTTTCAGTGACCCCATCATCTGCAGCCTACCAGGCTCCTCCGTCCATGGGATTTTCCAGGCAAGCGTACTAGAGTGGCTTGCCATTGCCTTCTCTGACTGTTACAATGGAGGATGGTAAAATTTTGAAAACATCATAGGTTATTACCTTCTCTTCCTGTTTACATGAAAAATTCAGAATACAGATATGTATTATCGGATAACATTTCTGAAGAAAGTGCTTCTAAATACATCAAAGAATTGCATTTGGAGAGTTACTATTATGGAAATCAAAGTGCAAAAATAGAAATAATTATAGTTGGTAGAAAAAGATCCCAGAAATCTTTGTGAGAAGTATATACTTGAGAATGATTTGTACTATGATCAATGGCAGTGGAAGACTTAGATTCAAGCTTACGTTTGACCAAAGGATGACATTGGAATTGACTTATCTTTCACAAGGCAAAACACAGCTAAACTTACTGAATAAGTAATTTAACAAAGTTTGGGGAAATATCAGTTGCATAAACTGTTATTTCCCCAGTTAGTCCTAATACTTGAAATTTGTGACAAAGGCCCAAAGATTTAGTGTCTTCAGAAATACATACAGGGTATAAACCAGGTGCGGAAAATTGAGCAAAATGTGAAGATGGTGGACATTACTTGGAAAACTAAGAGAGTAACATGAAATCATGTAATAATATGAATGTGGGAGTTGAGGAAGATGACCATTGATAGTTGAAGACAAAGGCGCAAGTTACAGATGAAACACCTACTAAGAAGAGGCCAAAAAAAAAAAAAAAAATTGACTTGCCTTTTTCCTGTGCAATCTCGTCTAAAAAAGAAAAAAAGAAAAAACAAATTCAGAAGAAGCTGATCTTTACACAGGAAGCATGATGTGGAGTACAAAAGGAAAGAGTGGCAAAAGATGGGATTTGGGTAACATAAAATGATGGAACTTTTTTTAAGGTGCAAATAAAAGATGCAACAACAGTTAAGAACATGCAAAAACATTTTTTGACTTGCCTTTTTCTTGTTTCATCTTATCTGAAGAAAAAAGAAGAGGGAAAAAAATATTTTGTCAAAATGCAGGCCCAATGTCAAAACAAAGAATAGATGAAACAACTAAGAATATGTGAAAAGAAATTTGACTTACTTTTTTCCTGTGCAATCTCATCTGAGAAACAAAAAGAAGAAAAAAGCAGTTAAAAAAAGCCAGTTGTTCTGGGGGAAGATTAGCATGAAGTACAAAAGGAAAGAATAGGAAAAGATGGAATTTAGGTAACAAAACAATGACAACTTTTTTTTTTTTTCTTAAAGTGCAAGTTACAGATTAAACAACAAATATGAAAAGGTAAAGAAATTTTGACTTGCCTTTTTCATGTGCAGTCTTATCGGAGCAAAAGAAAACAAGAAAAAAGCAATTCAAAAGAAGCTGATCTTTACAGGGGAAGCGTTTGGTAAAGTAAAAGAAGGAAAGAATGGGAAAAGATGGAAGTTAGGTTACAGAAAATGACAGAACTTTTTTTAAAGTGCAAATAAAAGATGAAGCAACAGTTAAGAACATGCAAAAACATTTTTTTGACTTGCCTTTTTCCTGTTTCATCTTATCTGAAGAAAAAAGAAGAGGGAAAAAAAAGTTTCGTCAAAACATAGGCCCAATGTCAAAAAAAGAGGGCAGATATTTGAAAGCCTTCTATAGTTGACTCCATAGGTCAAATGAACCATTTTGAGAACTGGAAAGGTGATGCTCCACAGGACATCCTGCAGCCAGGGGCATTGTTGTACTACATCCCACCACCCCCATCTCCAACTCCTGGAGCAAATGTAGCAAAGACAGATAATGGCTCAACAAGAGGAGGTAGAACAGAACTGCTAGGACAAACAATATCCATCATTCATCGCTCAGTGGACCTTCTTTTTTTCAGGGTACAGTGCAAATAGGCACCATCACGTGAAGTGTTTGTTTACTGGTGAGCCTTTGGAGGCTTCCCTGGTAGCTAAGCTTCCCTGGTAGCTCCTGCCGTGCAGGAGACGGCCTGTGGTGCAGGAGTTCCAGGTTCCATCCCTGATTTGGGAAGATCCCCTGGAGAAGGAAATGGCAACCCTTGCCAGTATTCCTGCCTGGAGAATCCCATGGACAGACGAGCTGGCAGGCTATAGTCCATGGGGTTGCAAAGAATCAGAGACAATTGAAGTGACTTAGCACACATGCATGCACGGAAAGAACACTTGGGATTATGATCAGTATCAGAGGAAGACTTAGACTCAAGATTACATTTGACCAAAGAAGGACATCAGAACTGACTCATCTTTCACAGGACAAAAGATAGTGAAAATTGTTAAACAAGTAATCTCTCCAGGTTTGGGAAAAAAAATATCAGTTGTTTAAATGTTGGTCCTGATCTTTGAAATTTCTGACAGTGCTCCAAAGATTTGGTGTCTCTAATAATACATATAGGGTAGAAACCAAGTGGCTATTAGTCGAATGCCTTTTATCTCACCACTTCTTAGAGAAATTATGGGAAATCTCTGGAGACAAAAGAAGCCAGTGTTTGTAGGGGGAGAGTGGGATGGAGTACAAAGAGAAAGAATGGGATGTAGGAAACAGAGAATGACAGAACTTAAGGAGAAGAAGGCCAACATAACATTTGGAGAGAAACATGTATACACCCAGAAGAAGATCGAGCCCATAGATGACATACAGATAAAAAGGCAGAGAATATTAAAGTCACTCAAAAAGGAATTTTTTTAAGGCATTTTGGAGTAGGGAGTTGCCAGAAAATTAACCTAAATTGTGCTGCAGTACTTCTGAAAAAGAAAATGGAAGGATCAATGTAAATATATTGTGAGGGAAACATGAAGAAAATACAGTGTGCTCAAAAAATTTGTATTTAACTTGAAACAAATCAGGATGCAGATAAATATGAAAACATTGCTTGCAAATACACACACACAAACACAGAGACACTGGCTGAGAGCTCATACTTTTCCAGAGAACAGTCTGCAGCAGTGCACACAGAAATAAAAGAAGAGAATTTACTGGCTGAGAAATATCTTAAGAATAGCATATATGATGACTGCATTTTAAAAGTGCTATTATTTCCTTTTGACTTTACTGAGACTTTTAGTATTTGACTTGCTAGCTTTAGAAGGCATTGGCTACCTTGACTTGAAAGAAAGAGAACTGTGGTATTAATGCCGGTAGGAAGAGTTCTAAATCAAATGACCTGAGTTTTTCTTGAAGAATACCTTAGCATCAGAAACTACAAAACTGCTTAACTTATTAGGTATATTAATAATAAATCTATCTGACAGTATGGAAGTGTTTACCTTGATTCCTTGGCAAAGACAAATGAAAGAGGTAGGAATGGGGAAATTGACAACCTGTGAAGATGGCAGACATCACTTGGAAAACTAAGAGAGTAAGATGAAATCATGTAATAGTACGAATGTGGGAGTTGAGGAAGATGATCATTGATAGTTGAAGACAAAGGCGCAAGTTACAGATGAAACACCTGCTAAGAAGAGGCAAAAAAAATTTTTGACTTGCCTTTTTCCTGTGCAATCTCATCTGAGAAAAGAAAAGAAGAAAAAATAAATTCAACAGAAGCGGATCTTTACACGCGAAGGACGATGTGGAGTATAAAAGGAAAGAGTGGCAAAAGATGGGATTTAGCTAACATAAAAAGACAATTTTTTTTTTAAGATGCAAGGAATAGATGAAACAACTAAGAATATGTGAAAAAAAATATGACTTACTTTTTTCCTGTGCAATCTCATCTGAGAAACAAAAAGAAGAGAAAAGCAGTTAAAAGAAACCAGTTGTTTTAGGGGAAGATTCGCATGAAGTATAAAAGAAAAGTATAGGAAAAGATGGAATTTAGGTAACAAAACAATGACAACTTTTTTTTTTTTCTTAAAGTGCAAGTTACAGATTAAACAACAAATAAGAACAGGCAAATAAATTTTGACTTGCCTTTTTCCTGTGCAGTCTTCTCTGAGCAAAAGAAAACAAGAAAAAAGCAATTCAAAAGAAGCTGATCTTTACAGGGGAAGTGTGTGGTAAAGTAAAAGAAGGAAAGAATCGGAAAAGATGGAAGTTAGGTTACAGAAAATGACAGAACTTTTTTTAAGGTGCAAATAAAATATGAAATAACAATTAAGAACATGCAGAAACATTTTTTTGACTTGCCTTTTTCCTGTTTCATCTTCTCTGAAGAAAAAAGAAGAGGGAAAAAAAATATTTTGTCAAAATGCAGGCCCAATGACAAAAAAAAAAAGGGCAGATATTTGAAACCCTTCTATAGTTTACTCCAAAGGTCAAATTAACCACTATTTTGAGAATTGGAAAGGTGACGCCCCACAGGACATCCTGCAGTCAGGGGCATTGTTGTATTACATCCCACCACCCCCATCTCCAACTCCTAGAGCAAATGTAGCAAAGACAGATAATGACTCAATGAAAGGAGGTAGAATAGGACTGCTAGGGCAAACAATATCATGCTTCATCTTTTAGTTAACTTTCTCCTTTTTCAGGATGGAGTGGAAACAATGACACATATTTAGGAAGTCATAAAGAAAACTCCATGGTTAGTGGAGACTGGCATGCCACAGTCTGTGGGGTTGCAAAGAGTTGGAAATGACTCAGCAACTAAGAACAAAGAAGTCTACAGGCTTCTCAGCTGGCACTAGTGGGAGAGAACCCACCTGCCAATGCATGAGACATAAGAGATGTGGTCACGATCCCTGGGTCGGGAAGATCCCCTGGAGGAGTGCATGGCAACCCTTCCAATATTCTTGCCTGGAGAATCCCATGGACAGAGGAGGCTGGATGGCTCAGCGCCTTAAGGTTGCAAAGAGTCAGTCATGACTGAAGCAACTTGGCACACATGTACTCCAAGAAGCCTACAGTAAAAGTACCCATCAGCTTAATATGGTATCTGTAACTGTAATCTTATGAAGGCTGTCAGTATATAGAAGAGGTGTGCTTCTAAGTTCATTAAATTGTAAACACAATATGACTGAAAACCATCATTAGGAAATCAAGGATGTTAAACTTTTGATGTTTATACTATTGCATTATGAAGAAACCTTTTATGAGTGTATAAGATTATAGTTTTTCACATCATCCATATAACATTTCAACACAGAAATTTGTTGTATATTCCCTTTTAAAAGTCCTTCTACCAAAATCTGAAAATAAAGACAGTTTGCTAAATTAATAATTATGTCAGAATAAAAATGAAGAAAAAAATGAAACAATTACTGCAGTAACAAAGAAAATAAACTGAGGGAATACCATTAAATGTTTATTATTTAGGGCACTTGGGTGATATGCTCAACGGCAGTGGAAGAGGGAGTCTGAATGCTACAGTGGAACCATGAAGGAAATCTGAGTTTTCATAGTCCTTAATGCTCAAAATTCTCCAAGCCAGGCTTCAACAGTATGTAAACCATGAACTTCCAGATGTTTAAGCTGGATTTAGAAAAGGCAGAGGAACCAAAGAGCAAATTGCCAACATCTGTTGCATCATCGCAAAAGCAAGAGAGTTCCAGAAAAACATATACTTTTGCTTTATTAATTAAGCCAAAGCCTTTGACTGTGTGGATCACAAAAAAATGTGGAAAATTCTTCAAGAGATGGCAATACCGGACCACCTGACCTGCCTCCTGCACACCTGAGAAATCTGTGTGCAGGTCAGGAAGCAACAGTTAGAACTGCACATGGAACAATACACTGGTTCCAAATCAGGAAAGGAATATGTCAAGGCTGTATATTGTCACCCTGCTTATTTAACTTCTACGCAGAGTACATCATGCAAAATGCCAGGCTGAATGAAGAACAAGATGGAATCAAGATTGCCGGGAGAAATATCAATAACCTCAGATATGCAGATGACACCACCCTTATGGCAGAAAGCGAAGAAGAACTAAACAGCCTCTTGATGAAAGTGAAAGAGGAGAGTGAAAAAGTTGGCTTAAAACTCAACATTCAGAAAACTAAGATCATGGCATCCGGTCCCATCACTTCATGGCAAATAGATGGGAAAATAATGGAAACAGTGAGAGACTTTATTTTCTTGGGTTCCAAAATCACTGCAGATGGGAACTGTAGTCATGAAATTAAAAGATGTTTGCTACTTGCAAGAAAAGCTATGTCTCTGCATATTAAAAAGCAGAGACATTACTTTGCTGACAAAGGTCCATTTAGTCAAAGCTATGGTTTTTCCAGTAGTCATGTATAGATATGAGAGTTGGACTATAAGAGAAGTTGAGCGCTGGAGAATTGATGCTTTTGAACTGTGGTGTTGGAGAAGACTCCTGAGAGTCTGTTGGACTGCAAAGAGATCCAACCAGTCCATCCTAAAGGAAATCCATCCTGAATGTTCACTGGAAGCACTGTTGTGAAGCTGAAACTCCAATCCTTTTGCCACCTGATACGAAGAACTGACTTACTGGGAAAGACCCTGATGTTGGGAAAGATTGAAGGCAAAGAGGAGAAGGGGACAACAGAGGATGAGATGGTTGGATGGCATCACTGACTCAATGGACATGAGTTGAGTAAACTCTGAGAGTTGGTGATGGACAGGGAGGCCTGGCATGCTGCAGTCCATGGGATCGCAAAGAGTCAGACACGACTGAGTGGCTGAACTAAACTGAAAAGACTATAGACCAAGAAGCTTCTCTGGAAAGAATGGAGTCTTAGCTCATCTCCTAAGGTTTGGGCAGATAGCAACTGCATAGTAATGGCCTTTGAACTTTGACTATATGGCACATGCACTAACAATGGGTAGTTTTCAGAGAATATATACAGACTGTAATCATGTTCCCATTAGTCTCTTCCCTTTCGTTTCACAAAATTCACATTGAAACTGTGGTGAGACTCTACAGAATCGAAGAAGGCAGTATTTATAGGAAAGGAACATGTGTTCTGAAAAAATTAAGGGATGGAAAAGAATGACGACAGAGGGTAGGAAAACAGAAATCGAGAGAACTTAACAAGGATGATGTTTATGAAACAAAAAAAGAGAAAATAACAGACACTGAAGGGTAGGGCATGCCAAAAGATGGTGTATAGGTAAAAGGAAAGAGAATGTGAAAGACTCCGAGGAAGCAGTCATTTAGAGTCTTATTGGAGTATAAAAGTTGTCAGAGAAATTTACCAAAGTTTTTCAAAAATTGGTCAAAAATATAAGGTGAAAAGATCCAAATAGTGCTGGAGAACAGAAAAGAAAGAACATACACATTTGATGAAAATTCATATGCAATGTTAAATGTACCAGGATGCAGGCCAGTCCACAGAAAACACACACACACTTGCAAGCACACACACATATACAAACTGCAGCTGAAAGCTGCCTTTTTCAGGAGAATATTGGTCAGGATTACAAAAGAAGAAACTGAATGAATTTACTTAGGAAAAATGTCAAGAACAGTAGTAATAATGGTTACTTTTAAAACATTTTTCTCAGATTGTCAGTCCAGGTTCGATGCATGAGACAGGGTGCTCAGGGCTGGAGCACTGGGATGACCCAGAGGGATGGGCGGGGGTGGGGTGAGAGGGGGATTCAGGATGGGGAACACATGTACACCCATGGCTGACTCATGTCAATGTATGGCAAAACCACTACAATATTGTAAAGTAATTAGCCTCCAATTAAAATCAATAAATTAAAAAAAAACATGTTTCTGACATCATGCTTTTATGCAATTTTTTTGAGAAAAATTTCTTTAAAAAGTGAAAAGAATAAAAATGAATGAACTTTCTGTATTGGAAAAAATCATTGTTTCTTCCAGTTATTATCTTATAAAATTATCTTTATTCAAACTGTTTAAATTTCAATTTTTTGGAGGTTAGCCTTCATAAGTTCCTTGACTGGTACGAAACATAGAGTCAATGCTTATTATTTTGGTAGTGCTTATACACAATAGCCACACTCACTGTATTAAAGGAACCTGAACCACCTCCAGTAGAAAAATATCATGTTAGTTTCCTGAGTGCTTCTTTTCACAATGTTTTCAGCAAGTGAGTAAACTATAGCTTCTTAAAATGTAGATTTCTATTTCAATTCATGCCTAAATGAAGTTCATCTTAATTAAATCACATGAAAGAAAGGAAATGATGCTGTAGACACAACATATGGAAATTGAAATCAAATGACCTGGACACATGTGGGACAAACTTTGAAAATAGTCTCTGAGAATGCCAATACTTTAGAAATGTATGGTTAATAAATTTACATGGCAGGAAGGGACTGTATATGCCAGTTGAAACAAAATGACAAACTAAAGAAATCATAATGGGAGAAATTGAATGTGAAATAAAGATGGTGAATTTCAGTTGCAAAGACAAAATACCGAGACAAAGCAACATTAAAGTATGCATAGAGGCTTGAAGACAAAGATACCAGGAAAGAATGAATCCATGACTAGGTAGGCAAGGAAGTTGCCTTGACATTGGGAACCTGACATTTTTCTCTTCACATAAAAAAAAAAAAAAAAAAAAAGAACTCAAAATACATTCAAAATAATGATCCAATGTGAGGAAGAAATAAAGAAAAATGTGAAAATCTCCCATAGTTTACTCTTTGGTTCAATCTGACCTCATTTTCTATGAGGTCTGAAGACCTTTCCAGAAATCAGTGGAAAGATTGTTTCACTTTCATTCATCCCTTGGTGTCAAAGGAATCAAGACAGGAAATTACCCTGGGGAAGCAGGTAGAAAGGACTTCTTGGATAAACAATATCCATCACTGGCCCTGTATTAGACTTTCTACATTTATCAGAATAAACCGCAAACTCACAATTATACACAAAGAACAGCTTAAAAAGAGATGAGGAAGCAAAGAGAAAAAGTGTTCATTTTTTTAAAAATGTATAGCAATAATCAAAAAATGTATACCTGTGGCTGATTCATGTTGGTGTAGGGCAAAACCCACAATATTGTAAAGTAATTAGTCTCCAACTAAAATAAGTAAATTAATTAAAAAAATAATATGATGATGACAAGGAAATGCAAAATAAAGTAAAATAAAAAGTCTAATGCATTGGCACGCAGGCTCTTTACCACTAGCACCACCTGGGAAATCCATGCTTAATTATATCAATACCTAAAAATGGAAGTTATTAGTTTTAAATGTTACATATTATCATAAGGAAATTAAAATATCATATCTTGCTAAGTAAAGAGCAGAAAATATGTTTGTTATCAAATAGGTCACTACATATTTAAATAAATTATTGACTTTTTAAACTATTATGTGGTTAATTAAGCAATCTTTTTATCTTCTAACAGCCCTTCAAATGGCTATAGGTTATCATCCTCAGGTCTGAAACTTCCCTTTGGCCATTGACCAAAATGAATAAAATGAGTGTTAGAAAATTTGGAAAATCTCTATTCTTAAAGGCAATATTTACTTCCGCTAAACCTTAACAGCACTTAAAATCTGTGTCATGTGTTGATTATACATAGCCTTGCCTTGTTCCTTATTTCTGCCTTAATTTTATGTATATTAAACTAAGCTCCCATAGATAATGGAAACCTACTCTATAGCAGATGGAGCTCTACTCAATGCTCTGTGGTGATCTAAATAGGAAGGAAATCAAACGTGAGTATATGTATATACATATAGCTGATTCACTATGTGGTACAATAGAAACTAACACAATATTGTAAAGGAACTACACTCCAATAAAAAATTTTTAAAAAGAGATGAGGAAGGAAAGAGAAAAAGCATTCATTTTCCAAAAAATGTATAGCAATAGCAGTGAATCCTAATACATGCATTAAAGAAATATATTCCTAAATATCATCACCTCCTTTGAAAACAGAATTGTAACTGAAATTTTTCACTAGAAAAGAAGGATGTTAAGTTTAAAATGAATATCAGGGTGATATAAACAAAAAATAAAATAACTATAAAAACCATAAAAAAAAATTGGCTATATCCGATTCAAGGAGAACAGAAATTTGTAATCCTTTTATAGTTTACTCCAAGTTTCAAAGTGACCAATATTTTCTAAATTGGAATCAAAGATTTCTGAAGGACATCTTGTCAAATAGGAGCAATGGTATATCACACACACACACACACCACTTGATGCAAAAGTTATGAAGATGGAAAATGCCACTGTGAGATAGAATAAGACTTCTGAGATAAGCAACATAAGTCATATGTATTTCGCTGGATCTTCTCTTTTTGTCAGAATACAATCCAAACATGCACACATACATGAGTACTTAAGGTACTTAGGAAGTCATGAGGAAATCTACAAAAAAAGCATCCATCTAGCTAAAACTCCATCAGTTGCAGTAGTCCCATGAAGCATGATTCATACATTAAAGACATGTATTCCCTACTTACATTGAACCTATAACCAAAAATATAGCTGAAAAATATCATTATAAAAGGAAGAATGTTAAACTTTTAATGATTATATTAGCATTTCATTAAAAAAAAAACATTTAGGAGTATCCTAGAAATCTAGCCTCTCATGTCATTCACATAAAACTTCAAAATGGAGAAATACGTTGTTAACAATCTTGCTCAGTATACAGAGTCCCTCTATAAACACTTCAAAATTATTGCTGCTTGTCACATCAATAATTATATCAATAAAATGCAAGAGAAAGGCAGAAAAATTACTGTGGTATCAGGGAAAATAAACCCAGGAAAGGGTATGCAAAATACCTGAGAGAAGACTAGTAAATGATCAAGGGCATTGGACGTGTGAGCCTAAAGTCCACACTGTATCTGTGAGTGACACCTGAATTTATAGTCTTTGACAGGACAAAAGTTGGAGAAAATTCACTCAGCAAGTGTGGAGTCTTATCTCATAAAGCTTGGGAGATATCCATGGTATGTTAATGGCCACCTGAACTTTCAATACATGACAGAAAGCCTAAGTGTAAACGGTGTGCCCCTCAGTCTCATCCCCTTCATCTCACAAAATTCATAGGGAAACTGAGAAGGCTCTGGATGACAGAATAAGACAGTGTTTATAGGGAAGGAACATAGGAAATGAAATAGGATGTACTGAGAAAGACTTATACAGGTCTAGGCTAATAGATGGAGAGAATTGAGGAGAAAAGAGTAGATAATGAGATGCAGTGTGAGCCAAAAGATGAAGTGAAAATAAAAAGTGTTAGTTGCTCAGTCATGTCCAACTCTTTTGTGACTCTATGGGCTGTAGCCCACCAGGTTCCTTTGTCCATGGGATTTTCCAGGCAAGAATCCTGGGGTGGGATACCATTTCCTCCTCCAGGGGATATTCCCTACCCAGGGATCTAACCTGGGTCTTTTGCATTGCAGGCAGATTGTCTACCATCTGAGCTATCAGGGAAGCCCCAAGTCAAAAGATGGCATATAGAAAAAAAAAAAAAGAGAGAGAGAGAGAGAATGATAAAAGAACCAAAAATGTGGTTGTTTAAAGCTTATTGGAACAAAAATGTCTTCAGGGATATTTATCTATTTTTTCCCAAAGAACACCTGAAAAATTAAGAGAAAAAATAGGTAAGTTTAATAGGATGAAAGGTCAAGGGAAACTAAATTTAGTGAAAATTTACATACAATTATAAATGTAATAGGATTTAAACAAACACACACACATAAACATATGCAGGCATATACAATGTGCCAAAGTAGCTGGCAGCTTTCTTTGGTGCTGATCAAAAATTAAATGAGGAAAAGGTATAATCTTGTTGACTTGAGGAAAAATTTCAGGTGTATCGGTAGTAGTGATTACCTTTTGAAAATGTTCTTGAATTATTTGGACACTACTTGGGCTGTTATGATTTGATTGGTTACCTTTAATAAAGTCTTTTGCTGCTACTAAATATAAATCATCATCTCACATAAAATATTCACAAGGAGTGAATTTGAGTGTACTTAACTACTTCTAGAAAAATGCAGGATTTGGTTCTTAGGAGCCACTATTAACATTTTCTTATGCAGTGATGATATAACTTTATTTTTGGTGAATTGCTATTTTAGTTCATGGCAAAAAGAAGCTCATCTTATTTCAATCACCTTTTCAAAGAAATGTAAATATGAACCCAATGCAAACAGAATTTGTTAAGAAGAGATGAGGAACCAAAGAGAAAAAAAATCACCCATATGTTCAAAACATTATCTGTAGCAATAACTACATGAACTCTGCTGCATGCATAAAAGAGATGTTTCCTCTGAAAACAAATGTATACTGAAAAATGTCCTTAGAAAAAAATAGGATATTAAATTTTAATGAATGATTTTGTGTTTTCTGGAAAAAATCTTATGGAACATTACAGAACAGAGATTATGATTTCATTCACATAAAATATTCAAGTTAGAAATATGTACTATTTTTTTAACATTTCTAACAATATAAAAGCTTTTCACAAATAGCTGAAGTAATTGCAGTTGTCCATATTAACAACTGTGTTAATAAAAGTAAGAATGAAAATTACTCTCTTTGGATATAAAAAAATTTCAGGAAAAAAAGAAAATCTGGGTACTACTCTTAGATTTTAAGGCAGTGTAAGGATGACCTTCATCAATGAATCATTTCAGATTTTATTCAGGCTTTCAAAGACCGGAAAAGAGAAGGATATGAGAGGTGACATGGAAAATATTGCCTTAGAATGGTAGAAATACTGTAGAGTGCAAACCAATGATGACATACATATTGATGAAAAGGTGGAATATTTTTAAAACATCAGGAAAACAGGCATTTTAAAGTGTTTTGGGAGTACAAGGATGTCAAAGATACTTTATAATACTTTTTCTGAATTTTGTCTGTGAAATACAATGAAAAATCAATGCAATTTTCCTTGAAAAGAAACACAAAGAACTAAACTTTCAGATCAAAAACTTGAAAATTGCAAAATTTTACAGTTAAGTTCATATTTGTATACACTTTACAAAGAGCAAATATCTGCACAAATTGTACAGATGGGACAAGTTAAAGCAAAAGTAATGGAGCACTGAATAACCCATGAAGAGGAAAACCTTCAGTTGAAATAATCATAAAATGAGAGAAAAATGATGTAAATTCACATCTACATTGCAGTGGAGGAAGATGATCACTGAGATTTGAAGACCAAAGTCAAAGAAAGGATGAAACATTACAAGATACCAAATATGAAATATTATTGGGACTTGCCTCTATCCTGTTCACCCTTATCTGAAAAGTAAATAACCAGTCAAAACAAATGAAGGAACAATGTGAGGAAGAGATGACAATAATTTAATTTCTTTTCATTATTTATTCATTCAATAAAGTGATCCCGCTTTAAGAATTAGAAACTCATGTCCCAAAGGCCATGTAACTCAGGACAGGCAATGCTGTTTTAAGTTCCCTTATCCTTTTCTGCAAAGGAATTACCACATGAAAACTTTCTTTGGGAAAAACTGAATCAATATTTGGTCTTGAATTGGGCTTTCCAGCTTTTTATTTAAGCTTATAACAAATGACAAACATGCTCAAATATATGAAATAGGTACTGTGAATGTGATTCAAAAGTATATAATGAAAGTATTTCTCTGTCAGGAATTTGATCTGTGGCTGTATTCATATGAAGCCTGCTAAATGCCTTAAAAGTTATGTTCCCAAGTTCTATCCCATCTGTAAACCATGAGGTAACTGAAAATGTCATTAGAAAAGGAAGATATTATGCTTTGAAATTTGAAGTGCTTTATGAAGAACAATTTTGGAAACATCCTAGAACAACAGTTTTCCTTTTCATTCACATAAAAAGTCCTGAAAATTGAGATATATCATTTATCAATTTTCCTCAAGATATAACCGCCTTGTTTAATTATTGAAAAGGTATTGCAGTTTGCAGAAATAATAATTATATGAATAAAAACAGAAAAGAATAAAGAATACTATATGGAAAAATGACAGGGAAATATTATAAAATAAGCCTTAAACCTGAACATTTGAGTAATATATTCAAGAACAGTAAAATAGTAAACTATTTACCACACTTATCTAGTGGATTGCATAGAGTTTATAAGATGTTTAACAGGACAATGGAGGGAGAAACTTCATTATCATATTGGGAGTTTTCTCATCTCTTAAGACTGGAAAAGTATTAATAGTTTAGTAAAGGCCCTTGATTTTGGATACTTATAAAGCTTCTAAATTATCTGATATTTCTCAGAAAACAAATAGAGAATGGTAAGCATTTGTTGGTGAGTTCAATCTCTTCATCTCAGAAAATCATGATACAAATATGACAAGTCTCAGAGAGACAGACAAAACCAATGTTATAAGAAGGAAAGGGAAAAAAGATGCTATGAGCAATGATGGAACATAGAGAAACAACAATAGAAGGAATGAAATAAGAAAGGGGATCACATCCAAAAATTGGATGGAGAAGAATGGACAGTCAGGTGAAAAGTGAGCCAGTGGATGGCATAATGAGAAAAGGGCAGGGAATATTCAAGACAACGTGGAAGCAGTCACTGGAAGAATTACTGAAGAGTTGTTAGAAACTTACGAAGTTTTTTCAGAAGATCGTCTGGAAATAAAATGGAAAGCTTCATGTAAATACCATGGAAAACAAACATGAATAAAAATAAAATATTTTGAAGAGTCCAAAAGTAATGTTAACACTATCTAGATGCATTTAAACACATTCACATGTATACATGGTGAACACAAAATAAACTCACCAATAGTGGCTGACATCGCCTCTGTTTTATCCAAAGATCATTCGATTTTAAAAAAAGAAAGACAAAGAATAAAAAGGGAAATGCAGTCAATTTTAAATGAGAGATTTTTAGAAATATTAGTTCAAGTAGTTACATTTTTTAAGTTTTTCATACTTTTTTTATTTTATTTGGGCTCTTATTAGTCACTATGCTTCTCTAATAAGTTTCTTGAAGGTTATTAAAACTATATAGCCCGTTCTCAGTTTTATTTTAGCTCTGTTGTATGACAGCCATAAACACTGAATCCAGGATCTTGAGCCATTGCTCCCAGCAGAAAATGAATTCGTTTTCTGGGTGCCTCTATTCACAACATCTTCATTAACCAATTAATTTATTACCAAGTTTTATGTGTGTTTCTATTTCAATTAATGCCTAAATGAAGTTTATCTTAATTAAATCACATGACAGGAAGGAAATGATATAATCAATTTAAATAGAGTTCTAAATCACACGACTAGTGTTGTAAACACTAGTGTTTACTTGTTTTCACTACATGTGTAGTGTTTACACATGTTGTAAAACTTTCACATCAGTCACTGAAAATGCCAATAATTCAGATGTATATGATTAATTAAAATTTCATGACTGAAGGGAGTTTTATGACAGTTGAAAACACAGGACAAATCTCAGAGTTATAATGGCAGAAGCAGAATGAAAAATAAAGCTGTCAAATTGCAGTCAGAGAGACTAGACAGTGAGAAAAAATATGAAAATATGAATATGTTTGACAAACAAGATGTTTATCTAAACTTTGACTAGATCTATAGGACTTGGGATTTTCCCTTTCAAATGTACTGATATCATAAAAAGGGAAAGATCTTAAAACACATTCCAAATGAAGGTACCAGGGCAGGAAAGGAAAAGAGCAAATATTTGAAAATTTTTCATCCTTTACACTGTGGCACAGTCTGACTCACATTTTCTGAGAACTGGCACCATTCACAGAAAAGCCTTAATGGCCATCTCAAATATCAGAGAAAACGTTTTTAACTTTCATTCACCCCTTGGTGCCAAAGACATAATGAAAATGACACTATAGTAGGAGGCAGACCCTCCTCTGGGATAAACAATACCTATCACGGGTACTGCATTACTTTCCAGTTTTTTCAGAATCAGTTGCCTACACAACTCACAAGAAGGTTATTTAAGAAGTTATGAGGAAGCAAAAAAAAAATTCATTGTCCCAAGCTGTATGTGTACCAGTTGTTACATGAGGCCTGCTAAAATACTTTAAAGTAATCCATATATTCCACTTCCTCTGTAAAAAAATTAAATGAAAAAATGTTGAGGAGAATGTCAAGCTTTCAGTAATTCCATAAGTATGGTAGGGGAAAAAATCCACGAACATTTGGCTACATTCTCATGGGAAGATGACAGGAATGTGGAGTGCTTCTATAGTTTCCTCCAAGTTTCAAAGTAAGAAGTACTTTTAGAACTGGAAGCAAAGTTTTCCAAGGACATCTTGCCTCCCAGAGGCATGTTTTATTTTATCCTCCCCTGCCACCATGACCTCTTGATTCAAAAGTACAAAGATAGAACAATGATGCTATAAAAAGAGGTAGAAAAGGGCTTCTTCTGGGAATAAATGTTGTTCACATACATTCCATTGAAACTTCTTTCACTGTACTATTCTTTTCTAGAATACAATGCAAGCATGCACACATACAGGAGTCAGATACTTAAGGAGTCATGAGGACGCCCACAACAAAAGCACCCAAATAGCTAAAACTCCATCAGTAGCAGTATTCATATGAGGAATACTTCATACATAAAAGAAGTGCATTCACTACTTTCATTAAAACTGTATTCAAAAATATAATAGAAAATATCACTACGAAAGGAAGGATATTAAATTTTTAACGGTTATATTAGTGTTTCTTTGAACAAACATTTTGGAATATCCTAGGACTCTAGCCTCTCATGTCATTCACATAAAATTTCAGGATGGAGAAATGTGTTATAAATGAACTTTGCTCAATATACAATACAAACCCTGAAAGTTATTGCTGTTTGACAAGTTAAAAATTATGTCAACAAAATGCAAGAGAAAGACAGTAAAATTACTATGGTGTGAGAGAAAATAATCCCAGCAAATGGTTTGTGTGCCTGAAAGAAGACTCTAATAAATGGTCCAAGTCATTGGAAGAATGAGTCTAAAGCCCACACTGGTCCAGTGAATTACACCTGAATTTACACAGTCTTTGAAAGGATAAGTTGGAAAAACTTCACTCAGTGAATACGGAGTCTTGTCTTACCTCATGAATTTGGGGAGGTATCAATGGCATATCAATGACCCCTTGAACTTTGAAACCATGACAGACTTTTCAAGTCAATGGAAGTGCTCTGAGTAATAAGTATAGAATGTAAACCATATTTTCATCAGTCCCATTTTCTTCATCTCACAAAATTTATAATGAAACTAGCAAAACTCTGAATGATAGACTGGGACAATGTTTAGAGGGAAGGAACATAAGAAATGAAAAAGGAAGCATTGGAAAAGAATCAGCTGTAGGGTAATAAAAGTGGAGAGAATTTAATATGTGTGAAGTTCCTAAACAAATAATTTGGGAAGTTAGAATAGATATCCAGGAAAAAGGTAAGCAAGTCAACAGATGGCAAGCCAATAGAAAATATTCAAATTGCTGAGAATGGATACTTTAAAGTATTTTGGAATATTAATGCTGTCAGATATATTTACCAATTTTTTTCTGAAAGTCATCTGAAAAATAAAAACAGAAAACTACTGTAAAAATCATGCCACAAAAGCACAAAAGAACTCAAATTTAGTGAAATATTCACATACAATGGTAAAGGTTACGGGATACAGACCAACATTGATACATACACACAACGTGCAGGCACACACACAGGTACCAACATAGCTGAAAGCTTCCTTATGTCCTGATAGTACTGATCAAAAATTAATAAAAGGGAAAGGAGTGATCTTCTTGACTTGAGGAAGAGTTTCAAGAATGATACTGTTAATGGTTTTCCTTATATAAGTTATTGATTTATTAGACTCACAGGTGATCATTTGTTTGGTTAGTTAGCTTTAATAAATTTATTGATTGCTGTTAAATATAAATAATAACATCTCATATTTGTTGTAGCTTTGATGTATAAAAAACCTACAAACAATAAGTTAGAGAATACTGAACTGCTTTAGAGAAAATGCAGTGTTTGGCTCTTGGGAACCTATATTCACATCATGTTAAAAATGAAGGCACAACTTTGTGGTGAATTGCTAGATTCACACATGTTAAAATGAAGTTCATCTCATCTCAATCATCTTATCAGGAAAAACATTAACATGTACCCATGCCAACAGAGTTAGTTAAAAAGAGATGAGGAACTAGAGAAAAAAGATTACCCATTTGTTCAAAACAATATCTGTAGCAATGACTACCTAGCCTTCAATACATGAATTATAGAGATAAATTTGATTTCCCTGAAAACAAAAGTATACTGAAAATGTCATTAGAAAAATAAGATATTAAAATTTTAATAAATAATTTTGTATTTTAGTTCAAAAAATAACTTATAGAGGCATTGCAGGACAACAATTTATGGTGACATTCTCCTAAAATATTCAGATTTGAGATATATGCTTTTTTTAAATCATTCATAAAAATTTAAAATCTTTCCAAAATAGCTGAAGTATGGCTAAATTGACAATTGTGTTGACAAAAATAAATAAGAATGAATTTAAATTACTCTCTTTGGATATAAAAAATTCCAGGAAAAAAAAATGTGAGTATTTGCACACCTGGGATTATTAGACTTTAGTCAGGGTAAGAAGGACCCTCATGTTTACCCTTGACCAGTGAATGATTTCAGGTTTTATTCAGGCTTTGAAAGACCAGAAAAGGGAGGAGTACAAGAGAAGTTGATAAAACGAATATTGTCTTAGAATGGTAGAGATCCTGGCGAGTGCAAACCAATGAAGGCTTCTTGATGAAAGCTGAGATTTGTGTAAGACATCAGGAAAGCAGGCCTTTTAACATGTTTGGAGAGTAGATGGATATCAAAGATACTTTACCATCTTTTTTCGGAGTTTTTTCTGTAAAAAAAATACAATGAAAAGTCAATATAAAGTTCACTGGAAAGAAACATGAAAGTTCAGATTTGTTGAAAATTGTATGCAAATTTAAATGATCAGGATGCAAATAAACACTCAAAAACTATATACACTTATACCAATACACAGAGGATGCAGTGTTTGAAAATTTCCTTTTAAGAAAAGAAGAGTATTCAACAAATGAAGAAGGAAAAAGGAATACATTTTCTGAATTGAGAAAACTTAAGAAATACTTGGTAATTACTTCATAAAGTTTTTATGATTCCTTTTGGCAGTATATACTCTTTTGTTACTCAGATTTTTATCTTTAATAAGAGATCTGTGTGCTGTTAAATACATTTACTCAACTGTCCTGGAGTGGTAGCTTTGCCATATGAAATGACCAAACACTGAATTACAGAATTCTGAGCTACTGCTCTTGTAAGACATCAGTGTCAGGTTCATGGGTGCCTCTTTCCACAATTTCCTCAACTGCTTAATGAATAACTGTATTTTATGAGACTTTGATTTTAACTCCTTCTTCAATGAACCTTACTTTTACAAAGTAAAATGAAAGAGTGGTTAATAAAACACTAAATCACAGTAAATGGATTTCTAAATAAAATGAATGAAACATCTTGGATAAAACTTTCAGAATAGAAAGTTAAAAATTGCAAAACTTTGCAGGTAATTTCGTACTTGAATATATTTTACAAATAGGAAATGTCTGTGTAAATGGCAGAGGTGGGACAAATCAAAGGAAAAGTAATGGAGCATTGATAACCCATGAAGAGGGCAGATCTCAATCATAGTACTCATAAAATGAGATTTAAAAAAATGATGTAAAGCTATATGGAGTGGAGGAAGATGATCACTGAGAGTTGAAGAAAAGTCAAAGAAAGAGATAAAACATGACAAAATACAAAGTGTGAAATGTTAATGGGAGTTACATTTATCCTGTTCACCTTTATCTAAAAATGAAAGAAATAACCATGCAAACCAAACGAAGGCACTATGTGAGGAAAAAAAGATAATAATTTGATTCCTTTCCATTATTTATTCATTCACTATAAATGAAGACACTTTTCTAAGAATTTGAACCTAACATTTCAAAGGCCATGTAACTCATGAGAGGTAATGCTGTTTTAAGTTCTCTCACCCTTTTCTGCAAAAGAATTACCATATAAAAGTAGATCAAGGTAAAGTGGAAATTCTTCTGGGATAAACTGAATCAATATTTGGTCTTGAATTGGGCTTTCCACCTTTTTCATAACAAAAGACACACATACTCACATTGATGAAATGGTACTGTAAATATGATGTAAATGTGAATAGTTAAAGTACCCCTCTGTCAGAAACTTCGTCTGTGGCTATTTTTATTTGAAGCCTGCCAAATGCCTTTAAGGGATATGTCCCCAAGATTTATCCAGTATGTAAACCAAGATGTAATTGAAAAATATCAAGGAGAAAAGGAGGATGTTAAACTTTGAAATTTGAAGTGATTTGTGAAAATTTTTTTGGAATTATTCTGGTACAATAGTTCCTTTTCATTTACATAAATAGTTCTGAATTTTGAAATATACATGATTCTTTCTTAAGATACAATATCTTGTTTAATTATTGAAAAGACAGTGCAGTTGGCAGAAATAATAATAGCATTGATAAAAATTTCAAAGTATGAATGATACACATAGATGGGAAAAGACAAGAAAATATTGTAAAATATTTGTAGAACTGTAACATTTGAGTAATTTGTTCAAGAATAGTAAAAGAGTGAGACTCAATCTCACACTATCCAGTGGATGGCATCAGATTTTATAAGATCTTTGACAGGACAATGGAGGGAGAAACTTCATTATTAAATTGGGAATCCTCTTTCTCTTAAGCATTGGGAAATAGTAACAGTAGAGTAATCGCCCCCTTCAACTTGGATACTTGCAAAGGTCCTAAAATAACTGACATTTCTCAGAAGACAAGGAGAGCATGGTAACCGTGTGCTGATGAGTTCAGTCCCGTCATCTCAGAAAATCATGATACCATTTGGGAAGTCTCTGGAAGACAGACAAAGCCAATGTGATAAGAAGGAAAGGTAGAAAAGACGCAATGAGCAAGGACAGAACATAGGGAAACAAACAACAAAAATGATGAAATAAGAAAGAGGTTCATATACAAAAACTGGACAGAAGTGAATGGCCATCCATGTGAAAAGTGAGTCAATGGATGGTGTAATAATAGAAGGACAGGGAATGTTCAATACAGTGTGGAAGCAGTCACTGAAAGATTTACTGGAGTGAAGAGTTGTTACAAACTTATCAAGTTTTTTCAGAAGATCAACTGTAAATAAAAGGGAAAGTGTCATGTGAATATCATGGAAAACAAACATGAAGCAAATAAAATGTTTTGAAGAACCTGAAACTGATGTTAACTGTGTCTGTATACATATAAACACATGCAGGTTTGCACATCATGAACACAAAACAAACTAAACAATAGTGGCTGAAAGCTCCTGTCTTTCAAACATAGAACATTGTATTTAAAAAAAAAAAAAAGGGGGCAAACAGTCAATTTTCTAAATGAAGAAAGATGTTTAGAAATATTAGTTCAAGTTGTTACACTTTCAAAAATTTTGTGTACCTTTTGACTTTATTTAGGCTCTTATTATTCAATATGTTTGTTCTAATAAGTTTCTTGACCACTACTGAAAATATATAGTCAGCTCTCAGTTTTACTGTAGCTTAGTTATTTAAGTTCATCATAAACACTAAGTCAAGAATCTTAAAAAAAAAAAAAAGAATCTTAAGCCTTTGCTCCCTGCAGAAAATATAGAACTAGGTTTTTGGGTGCCTCTATTTACATCATCTTTATTTGCAAATTGTTTTATGTATGTTTCTATCAATGAATGCCTAAATGAAGGCAATGGTACAAGAAAAAGGTGAAACTTTAACTAGGTTCGTAGGGAAATACATCAGTGGGGTGTATTGGGATTTTTCTCTTCACACTTATTGATAAAATATTAAGGGAAAGAACTCAAAATTCGTTCAAAATGAAGGTGCAGTGTCAGGAAAGGAAAAGGACAAACATTTGAATAACTTCCATTCTTCACAGTGTGGCTCAACCTGACCAAAATTTTTGAGAATTGGCATCATTTTCAATGAAGGCTTGATAGTCTTCTCGGAAGTCAGAGGAACCTTTTTTTTTTTTTTTAAACTTACATTTACCTCTTTGGTGCCAAAAGAAACAAGACTGGAATGACAGCATGGGAGCAGCTAGGTCAGGTCTTCCTCTGAGATAAGCAGCACCCATGCAGGGACTGTATTGCTTGCTTTTCTTCAGAATCAAATGCAAACACAATTCAAACACAAGAGTGCTATCTAAGATGTTATTAGGGAGATCTCCCAGATAGTTCAGTAGTTTAGACTCTGCGCTTTCACTGCAGGAAGCACAAGTTGGATACCTGCTCAGAAAACTAAGATCCCACATGCCTGGATTTATCTTTGGACTGTCCTTTCTCATTGATCTATATTTTTTGTGGATTGACCTAGAGATTGTCATACAGAGTGAAGTAAGTCAGAATGAGAAAAATAAATATCATATAATATCATTTACATGTGGAATACACAAAAATAGTACAGATGAACATATTAGCAAAGCAGAAATAGAGTCAGAGATGTAGAGAACAAACTTATACACTACTATGTATAAAATATATAACTGATGAGAACTATAATATACAATAACTAGAGCTACTGTATAGCACAAGGAACTCTACTCAATGCTCCCTGCTAACCTTGGAAGGAAATCTAAAAAGGAATGGAAGTATATATATTTATAACTGATCCCCTATGCTGTAGAGCAGGAACCAAGAAAGCATTGTAAAGCAACTATAATACAGAAACCAAAACAAAACAAAATACCAGAAATAGCAACCGTACTACCTCTTCAACAAAGCATAGGTGCTATTAGAAGAAAAAAAATCCCACAGCCCTTCTGGTGCAGGTAAGAAAAATAAAGACACTAAAAGTACAAGCATGCACTTGCCCCAAGCTGTATGTGTAGCAGATGTTATATGGAGCCAGCTAAATACACTAAAGCAACTCCTGTACTCCACTCCCTTGTAAAAAAATTTACATGAAAAAATGTTATTTGAGGAGAATGTTAAGCTTTCGATGACTCTCTAACTACAGTAGGGGGGAAAAATCCACAAACATTTGGCTACATTCTAATGAGAAGATGACAGAAACATAAAATGCTTCTATAGCTTGCTCCAAGTTTCAAAGAGTCAAGCATTTTAAAACTGGGAGCAAAGTTTTCCAGAAGACACCTTGCCACTCAGTGGCATGCTTTTTGCATCTCCACCCCACCCCACCTCTTGATTCCAAAGTACAAAGGAGATGACGCCAAAAGAGGCAGAAAACGGTTTCTTCCAGAATAAAAGTATCACTAATATACATTTCATTGGACCTTCTTTCACTGTATTATTCTTTCCAGAATACAATGCAAGCATGCACACAGATCCGAGTCAGATACTTAAGAAGTCATGGGGAAGCCTACAACAAAAGCATGCATCCAGCTAACACTCCATCAGTAGCAGTACTCATAGGAGGCATGCTTCATACATAAAAGAAGTGTATTCCCTACTTTCATTCAATTGGTAACCAAAAAATATTGAAAGATATCACTATAAAGGGAAAAATGTTAAACTTTTAATGGTTATATTGAAAGTGAAAGTGAAAGTCTTTCAGTCATGTGGGACTCTTTGGGACCCCATGGAGTGTAGTCCATGAAATTCTGGAGGCCAGAATACTGGAGTGGGTAGCCATTCCCTTCTCCAGGGATCAAACACATGTCTTCCTCAATGCAGGTGGATTCTTTACCAGCTGAACTACCAGGGAAGCCCAATGGTTATATCAGTGTTTCTTTAGACAAACATTTAGGAATTTCTTCAAAATCTAGCCTCTTGTCATTCACATAAAATTTCAAAATGAGAAATGCATTATAAACGATCTTTGCTCAATATACTTAGTCTTTCTACAATACAAACACTGAAACTTATTGCAGTCTGACAAGTTAAAAAGTATGTCAATAAAATGCAAGAAAAAGACAGTGAAATTACTATTGTATGAGAGAAAATAATCCCAGTAAATGGCATGCAAAATATCTGTGCATCTAAGAAAAGACTCGAGTGAATGGTCAAAGGGCATTGGAAGAGTGATCCTAAAGCCCACACTGGACCTGTGAGTTAACACCTGAATTTACAGTCTTTGAAAGCCCAAGAGTCAAAGAAGCTTCACTCAACAAATTCATAATCTTATCTTACATCATAAAGTTTGGGAGGCATAAATGGTGTATCGATGACCCCTTGAATTTTGAAAACATAGCAGACTTTCCAAGTCAGTGGAGGTGCTCCAGATAATAAATATAGACTGTAAACCATGTTACCATCTTCATCTCACAAAATTTATAATGAAACTGGCAATACTCTGAATGATAGTATGAGGACATTTTTATAGAGAAGGAACATAGGAAATGAAAAAGGAAGCTTTGGGAAAGAATCAGTTGTAAGGTAATAAAAGTGGAGAGAATTTAATATCAATGAAGTTCCTAAAGAGTTAAAAAGGGAAGTTGAGTAGACATCAAGGGTAAAGGCAAGCCAAGAGATGGTTTAGGGTTAAAAAGACAGTAAATGTTCAAAATGTGGAGAAAGAAGAGCATGTTGATGAAAGTGAAAGAGAAGAGTGAAAAAGTTGGCTGAAAACTCAACATTCAAAAAACTAAGATCATGGCATCCAGTCCCATCACCTCACGGCAAGCAGATAGGGAAACAATGGAAACAGTGACAGACTTTATTTTCTTGGACTCCAAAGTTACTGCAGATGGTGACTGCAGCCATGAAATTAAAAGACGCTTACTCCTTGGAAGGAAAGTTATGATCAACCTAGACAGAATATTAAAAAGCAGAGACATTACTTTGCTGACAAAGGTCCGTCTAGTCAAAGCTATGATTTTTCCAGTAGTCATACATGGATGTGAGATTTGGACCATAAAGAAAGCTGAGCATCAAAGAATTGATGCTTTTGAACTGTGGTGTTGGAGAAGATACTTGAGAGTCCCTTGGACTGCAAAGAGATCAAACCAGTCAATCCTAAAGGAAATCAGTCCTGAATATTCCTTGGAAGGACTGATGCTGAAACTGAAACTTCAATCCTTTGGCTACCTGATGGGAAGAACTGACTACTTAGAAAAGACCCTGATATTGAGCAAGGTTGAAGGCAGGAGGAGAAGGGGACGACAGAGGATGAGATGGTTGGATGTCATCACTGACTCTTTGGACAGGAGTTTGAGCAAGCTCCGGGAGTTGGTGATGGACAGGAAAGCCTGACCTGCTGCAGTTAGTCTTGCAAAGAGTCGGACATTACTGAGCAACTGAACTGAACTGAGAGAAACTTACCTATTTGTTTTTGAAGGTCATCTGAAAAAGAAAAACCAAACATCATTTTAAATATCATGGCTCAGAAATAAAAAGGAATTCAAATTTAGTCACATAATCACGTACAATGCCATATGTAACAGGATATAGACAAACTCAATTTAGCAGCTAAACAACAACAACAAATAGACAAGCACAGATACATAAACACATGTATGAAGCACACACAAGTACAAATGTTGCTGAAAGCTTCCTTTTGTGCTAATCATATTAATTAAATGCTAGTATTTGGTTGGTTGTTGTTATTTGGAAACATCACAGGACAATAGCTCTTGGTGTCATTAGCATAAAATATTCAGGATTGAGATATGTATTATTTTTCAACTTTCCTAACAATATAAACTCTTTCTGCAACCAAGTAATTGCAGTTGACCAAACTGATAACTGTGTCAATAAAAGTCAATAAGAATGAAGTAAAATTACCCTTTTCTGACTTAAAAGAATTCCATGTAAAAAATTTAAGTGAGTTTTTTGCATATATGGAACCCTAAGGCAGTGTAAGAATGACCCTCAAGTTTAC
Source organism: Bos javanicus (assembly GCF_032452875.1). Classification (NCBI taxonomy): domain Eukaryota; kingdom Metazoa; phylum Chordata; class Mammalia; order Artiodactyla; family Bovidae; genus Bos; species Bos javanicus. The sequence goes on along the minus strand of NC_083890.1, from coordinate 26,017,047 downwards.
TTGTGACCAATGAATGATTTCAGATTTTATTCAGGCTTAGAAAGACCAGAAAGAGGAATATGGGAGATATTGACAACAAAACTGTTGCCTTAGAATGGTAGAGATTCTGAAGATGGCAAGTCAATGCTGGCGTTTTGATGAAAAGCTGGGATTTTTGTAAGACATCAGGAAAGCAGGCTTTTTAAAGTGTTTTGGGAGTAGAGGGATATCAAAGATACTTTAATATTATTTTTCCAAATTTCGTCTGTAAAATACAGTGAAAAGTCAAAGTAAATTTCATTGGAAAGAAACACGAAGGCGGCATCCTCTGCCCGCCTTCTCATGTCTGTGTCAGAAGCTTTCTCTGTCCGTTTTCTTACTTTAATAAAACTGCTACACAAAAGTTCTTGAGTGATCAAGCCTGGAACCTGGTCCCAGGTTTTATCTTCTTCTTCAGAGATCACAAATCCGACATGTTCACTGCAAGCTGTCATCTTAGGGGTTCGTCCGGGATCTTCAGGACAAGATGGGGGCGAGCAGTTCCAGAACAAGCCCTTTAAAATGTTTTTTTTTTTTTAAAGCTGGGACAAGTTTGATCCCCAGAGTTTAAAAAGACATGCCTGATCTTCTTCTGTGATACTGAATGGTTACAAAAACCGAGGTTTGGACCAAATCAGCCCAAACTGATCAGTCCAATCAGAAAAACTGTTGCAACTGGCTCTGACAGTATATTACAGTAGAGAATATGAGAGAAAAATATAGGCAAAAAAGAACCAGGCAAAAGACTGAAGGCCCAACAATGGCTGTTAGATCTGCCCTGAAACAGTCTGAGGAAAAATGCCCAGAGGGACCCAGGTGAAAAGGGATGGGCTTGTTATTACTGTGGAAAGGAGGGGCATCTCAAGTAGGATTGCCCTTAGGCATCTGAGCCACCACTGGCTCCATGTCCAATCTGCAAAGGACCATACTGGAGAAGAGACTACCCTCTCAGGTGTAGGCATCAGAAGTCAGGTGCCTGGGGGTCCGCACACAAGCCCCAATCCTAATAACACCTGAGGAACCCCGGGTATTAATAACTGTGGAGGGTCAATCAGTCTATTTCTTTTGGACACTGGGGCAAATTTCTGTGTGCTCACTGAAGCCCCTGATCTGCTTTCCTCCTGATCCACTGCGGTAATGAGGCTGTTTGGATGAGCCAAATGCTATCCTTTTAAGCTACAACTGGGACTCTGTGCTGTTTTCTTGAGTTTCTAATCTTGCCAGCATCTCCCTCACTCCTTCTGAGGAGGGATATACTGAGCAAGGTCCAGGCCTATGTTCCATGAATATGGAACCTGTTCTCTTTAACTGAACAAAATGTAAATCCTAAAGTGTGGGCTGATGGAAAAACTGTGGGTGGAGCACAAAATGCTGTTCCTGTCTTTATCAAGCTCAAAGACTCTCACCTATTTTCATATCAAAAGCAGTTTCCATTAAAGGCTGAGGTATTAAAGAGGGGTTAAAACCCATCATTGAGAATTTAAAGGAGCAGGGGCTATTAATTCCCTGTACCAGTCCATACAACACTCCTATTTTGGGTGCAAAAAAGTCAAATGATAAATGGAGACCTGTTCAAGATATAGGAATGCGTGCATGCATGCCAAGTCGCTTCAGTCGTGTTTGACTCTGTGCGACCCCATGGACAGCAGCCCACCAGGCTCCTCTGTCCACGGGATTCTCCAGGCAAGAATACTGGAGTGGGTTGCCATTTCCTTCTCCTGATGGCACCCCACTCCAGTACTCTTGCCTGGAAAATCCCATGGACGGAGGAGCCTGGTAGGCTGCAGTCCATGTGGTCGCTAAGAGTCGGCATGACTGAGCGACTTCACTTTCACTTTTCACTTTCATACACTGGAGAAGGAAATGGTCTCAAGGAGAAAAGGACAAACGTTCTTTTCTACATTCCTTTGTCTTAGTCAATGTAACAATGTATCTTGCTCAAGGACATATTTCTCCTTAACAAGAACCTTCCGACTAATTCTGTCATCTTAAAATGTGTATTATGGGAGTGGTCTGGTAAGATCTTTCTATTGTTCCTTCTAATCTTGTTAATTTAAAATGTGTGTTGTAGGAGTGGGTCTGAAAAAAGTATATAAGGCCTTGATAAGAGGGGCATCCTCTGTCCCCCTTCTGATGTCTATGTTAGAGACTTTCTCTGTCTCTTTTCTTATTTTAATAAAACTCTGCTACACACACACACACACACACAAGAGAGAAACATGAAGAAAATTCAGACTTATTGAAAATTGTATGTAAATTTAAATTATGAGGATGCAGATAAAAACACACACACGTACACAGATATATGCATACACATATATACAGTGCTTGAAATTTCCCTTTTGAATAATGAATAATTTTTGAATAATGAATTTGACATTATGCACTATTTTGTTACCCAGTTTTTCATCTTTAATTAAGTGATGTGTGCTGTTAAATATATATACTCATCTGTCCTAGCATAGAGCTTTGCCACATGAAATCATGAAACACTGAATTACAAAATCCTGAACTACTGCTCTTGTAGGATATCAGGGTCAGGTTCGTGGGTGCCTCTATTCACAACATTTTTCTCAACTGATTAATGCATAACTGTATTTTGTGAGACTTTGATTTTAACTCATTTCCCAGTAAAGCTTACTTTCACAAAGCAAAATGAAAGGGAGGTTAATGAAATACTAAATGGGAGTGAAGGGGCTTTTATATCAAACAAATGAAAATATCATGGATAAGACTTTCAGATCAGAAACTTATAAAAATTGCCAAGTTTGATAGCTAAGTTAGTATTTGTATGAATTTTACAAAAAGAAAATGTCTGCATTAATTACACAGATAGGATAAATGAAAGCAAAAACAATGGAGCACAGAATAACCCATGAAGAAGGAAGATTTCAATTGAAATAATCATAAAATGAGAAAAAAAATTATGTAAAGCTATATCTACATTGCAGTGGAGGAAGATGATCACTTAGAGTTGAAGATCAAAGTAAAAGAAAGAGATGAAACATGAAAAGGTAGAAAGTGTGAAACATAAATGGGACTTACATTTATCATTTTCACCCTTATCTGAAAAATAAAAGAAAGAATAACCATTCAAAACAAATGAAAGCATATGTGAAGAAGAGAAGACAATAATTTGTTTACTTTCCAATATTTATTCATTCAACAAAAATGGCCCCCCTTTTCTAAGAACTTGAAATGTTCCAAAGGTCATATGACTCATGAGAAGCAATGCTGTTTTAATTCCCTCAACCTTTTCTGCAAAGGAATTACCATACAAAAGGAAATCAAGGTAAAGTGGAAATTCCTTTGGGATAAACTGAATCAATATTTGGTCTTAAATTGGGCTTTCCAGGTTTTTCATAATAAAAGACACATATGCACACATAGAAGAAATGGGTCTATAAATGTGATGTTAAAGTTTATAGTTAAAGTACTCCTCTGTCAGAAATTTGATCTGTGGCAGTATTCAAATGAAGCCTGCTACCTACATTAAAAAGATATGCTCCAAATTTCGTCCAGTATGTTAAACTAAGATACAGTTAAACATATAACTAGAAAAGGAGGATGTCAAACTAATTTGAAGAGCCTTATGAAAAAAAAAATTAGAATTATACTAGGACAACAGCTTTTCTTGTCATTCACATAAAAAGTCCTAAAATTTGAGATATACTAGACAATTTTCTAAGATATAACATCCTTGTTTAATTACTGAAATAATAACATTCAATTATTTCTGCAGTTTTCAGAAATAATAATTGCATGAATAAATGTAAAAGTATAAAAAATACTCTAGATGGGAAGAAAGCCAAGAAACTATTATAAAATATTTTAAAAACTGGAATATTTTGAGTATTATGTTCAAGAACAGTAAAGAATGTGACTCAGTTTCACACTTAAGCAGTGGATGGCATCATATTTTTATAAGGTCTTTGACAGGACAATGGAGGTAGAAACTTCTTTATTAAGCTGGGAATCCTCTCCTCTCTTAAGCACTGGGAAAATATTAATAGTATAGTAATGGCCCCTTTGACTTGGGTACTGATAAATGTCCTAAATCTACATGGTAACCATTTGCTTGGTAGTCCAATCCCTTCATCTCAGGAAATCATGATGCAAGTTTGGCAAGTCCTGGAGAGACAAAGAAAGCCAATATGATGGGATGGAAGTAGAAAAGGGATGCAATGAGCAATGATGGAACACAGAGAAATGTCAATGGAAAGAAGATAAGAAAGAAGCTCATATCGAAAAATTGGATGGAAGTGAATGGACATCCATATGATGGTGGGCCAATGGATTGGCTATTGATAAAAGGGCAGAAAATATTCAAGACTATGTGGAAGAAGTCACTGGAAGTTACTGGAGTGAAGAGTTATTACAAATTTACCGATTTTTTTCAGGAGATCACCTAGAAAATAAAACAGAGAGCATTGGTTAAATACCATGGGAAACAAATATGAAGAAAAGTGAAATATTTTGAAGAATCCAAAAGTAATGTTAACACTATCGAGATACACTGAAACACATTCACATATACACAACATGAACACAAAATAAATTCACCAATAGTGGCTGAAATCACCTCTGTTTTATCCAGAGAACATTCTATAGTTAGAGAAAAAAAAGAATAAGAAAAGCAAATGCAATCAATTTTCTAAATGCGAGATTTTTAGAAATATTAGTTCACATAGTTACATTTTCAAAATTGTTGTGTGCATTTTGAATTTATTTAGGCTCTTATTATTCAATGCTGTGCTGTACTTAGTTGTGTCTGACTCTTTGTGGCCCACCAGACTCCCATGGACTGTAGCCCACCAGGCTCCTCTGTCCATGGGGATTCTCCAGGCAAGAATACTAGAGTAAGTTGCCATGACCTCCTCCAGGGGATCTTCCCAACCCAGGGATCAAACCCAGGTCTCCCACATTGCAGGCAGATTCTTTACTGCCTGAGCCACCAGGGAAGCCCAAGAATACTGGAGTGGATAGACTAACCCTTCTCCAGGGGATCTATCCAACCCAGGAATCAAACTGGGGTCTTCTTCATTGCAGGTGGATTCTTTACTAGCTGAGCCACAAGGAAAACCCCCTTAGTATTCATTATGTTGGGTCTAATAAGTTTTGTGACAGCTACTAGAAACATGTGGCTAGTTCTTAGTTTGTTGTAGTCAGTTGAATAAGTTAGTTGTAAACACTGAATCAAGAATCTTGAATTTGAACCAGGACTTCCTCTGAGATTAAAAAAAAAATCCATCATGGGGACAATATTGCCTTTTCCTTTTTTTTCAAAATCAAATGTGAATACAACTTGCACACAACAGAGATATTTAAGAAGTAATTTGGGGGACTTTTCTGGAGGTCCAAATAGTTAAAACTCTGTGCTTTTACTGCAGAGGGGGCATGGGTTTGATCCCAGGTCAGGGAACTAAGGTTCTACATGCCTGGGTTTATCTCTGGGCTTTTTATCTTGTTCCATTGATCTATATTTCCCATGGATGGACCTAGATACAGTCATACATAGTGAAATAAGTCAAAAAGAGAAAGAGAAATATATAATATTGCTTATATGTAGAATCTAGAAAAATTTTACAGATGAACTTAGTTGCAAAGCAGAAATAGCAACACAGAAGTAGAGAATAAACTGATGGCTACCAAGGGGGTGGTGGTGGCAGTGGGATGAACTGGGAGATTGGGATTGACTTATATATACTACTATGTATAAAATAGATAAATAATGAGAACCTAATGTATAACACAGGGAACTCTATTCAGTGCTCTGTGGTTACCTAAATGGGAAAGAAATTTAAAAAGAATGGACATATGTATAGGTATTACTGATTCACTTTCTTGTAGAGCAGAAACTAACAAAACATGGTAAAGCAAGTATATTCCAATTAAAAGAGACAGGAATAGCAAACTGTATTACCTCTTCACTCAAGATTAGGTGTTATTAGAAGGAAAAAAATTTCCACATGCCACGTGGTACAGGCAAAATAAAAAATTAAGTTATGAGGAAGCAAAATTAAAATAATCCAAGCTGTATGTGTAAAAGTTGTTATATAGCTGAGCATCGAAGAATTGATGCTTTTAAACTGTGGTGTTGGAGGAGACTCTTGAGAATCCCTTGGACTACAAGGAGATCCAACCAGTCCATTCTAAAGGAGATCAGTCCTGGGTGTTCTTTGGAAGGACTGATGCTAAAGCTGAAACTCCAATATTTTGGCCACCTCATGTGAAGAGTTGACTCATTGGAAAAGATTCTGATGCTGGGAGGGATTGGGGCCAGGAGGAGAAGGGGACGACAGAGAATGAGATGGCTGGATGGCATCACCGACTCAATGGACATGAGTTTGGGTGAACTCCGGGAGTTGGTGATGGACAGGGAGGCCTGGCGTGCTGCAATTCATGGGGTCGCAAAGAGTCAGACACGGCAGAGCGATTGAACTAACTAAAAACAATAAAGTAAATCCTATATTCCACTTCTTTTGTAAACAAAAATTAAATGAAATTAAGAACTGGGACAAAGTTTTCCAAAGGACAACTTGATTCAGTGGCAATTTTTCTTGCATCTGCCGGCCCCCACCTCTTGATGTAAAAGTACAAAGATAGAAAATGATGTTATGAGAAAAGGTAAATAAGACTTATTATTCTGGGAGAAACAATATCAATCATATATCTCTCACTGGATCATCTTCTTTTCCAGAATACAATGAAACATGCACACATACATGTGTCAGATACTTAAGAAGTCATGAGGAAGCCTACAGTCAAAACACCTATCTAGTGAAAACTCTATCAGTAACAGTAGTCATAGGAGGCACACTTCATACATTGAAGAGATATATTTCTTACTTCATCTGTAAACAAAAATATAATAGAATATCACCTCAAAAGGAAGGATGTAAAACTTTTAATGGCTATGTTAATGTTTCTTTAAAAGAACATTTAGAAGTATGCTAGGGCTCTTGCCTCTTATGTTATTCACTTAAAATTTCAAAAAGGAGACATATGTTATAAATGATCTCAAAATTATTACATTTTCCAAGTGAAAAATTATGTCAATAAAATATAGAAAAGACAGAAAATTACTATGGTATAAGAGAAAATACACCCAGGAAATGGTATATAAAATATATGTACACATGAGAGAAGATTCTAGTAAGTAATCAAGGGCATTGGAATTGTAAGCCAAAAGTCCACACTGGACCAATGAATTCACACAGTCTTTAAAAGTACAAGAGCCATAGAAAGCTCACTCAACAAATTTGGAGTCTTGTTTTAACTCATAAGATTTGTGGAGACATCCATGGCATATTAATGGCCCCTTGAACTTTGAAAACATGAAAGAGGTTTCAAGTGATTGAAAGTGCTCCAGAAATTAAATCTAGAATGTAAACTATGTTCCCATCAGTCTCATCCTTTTCACCTCACAAAACTTATAATGAAATTGGCAGAATTCTGAATTTTAGATTGGGACAGTTTATAGGGAAGGAACATCATGTACACTCATGGCTGGTTCATGTTCAATGTATGGCAAAAAACACCACAATATTGTAAAGTAATTAGCCTCCAATTAAAATAAATTTATTAATTAAAAGTAAGAACTGGGATATAAAAAAAGAAAAACAAAAAAGGAAGCATTTAAAAGAATCAGGTGTAGGGTAACAGATGTGAAGAGAATTTATTATTGGTGAAGTTCCAAGTAAATAATATGGAAAGTTAGAGTAGACATCCATGCAAAAGAAAAACAACAGATGTTTTAGGGTTAAAAGGATAGGAAATATTCAAAGCATTGAGAAAGGTTAATTCAGTGTGTGTTTGGAAGATTAACAGTATAAAAGAAATTTACCCATTTTTTTCTGAAGGTCATCTGAAAAAAAAAAGGAAGGATGATTATAAATATCATGGTTTAGAAACAAAAAGGAATTTAAATTTAGTGGAAAATTCACATACAATATTAAATGTAGCAGAATATAGACAAACACAGATACATGCACACATGTGTGCAGGCACACACATGTGGTGTGACTGAAAGCTTCCTTTTGTCCTGAGAGTATTGGTTAACAATTAAAAAGAGGAAAAGGAGTGATCTTACTGACTTGAGGAAAAATTTCAGGAATGATACTACTAGCGGTTACTTTTAAATAAGTTTTTTATTTACTGGACATCACTTGGGCTCTTGTCCTTTGGTCTGTTTGTTGCTGTTGCTTTTTAGTTGCTAAGTAATGTCCAGGTCTTTTGTGACCCTGTAGACTGTAGCCCACCAGGCTGTTCTGTAGCCCACCAGGCTCTTCTGCTCTTGTGTCTCTTCTCAGGCAAGAATACTGGAGTGAGAAGGATGTCACAGTCATGCATGATTCCAGCCCTCCAGGGCACTCAGGAAGGAGAATATCTGCTCAATCTGGTGGCCCTCAGACTGCAGTCACTCCTTGTGGTGAGCACTGAGGAACTCAGGATGTGAAAAAAACACAGGATACTGGCCCCAGGATAGCTGAGATGCATATTTAAGGAAATATTTCAGTGAGATCAGACTCTTGCTCCTTCCAATACATAGAAAAGAACTAAATTCCTTAATTTAGGATATCCAGTTCTCCTTAATTCAAAAAATTACTTTTCGTGTTTACACTTCCAGCCCTTTGTTTCAAGTTTCTATAAAACCTGACTTCTTCCCTCTCCTCCTTGGAGCAGTTCTCTTAGGGTCACTTGAGATGCTCTCTTCTAGGTCTGAAGCCCTAAAAGTTCCCACCGAATAAAGTGTAACTCAACTTTTAGGTTGTGACTATATTTTAGACTCAGAGAAGGCAATGGAACCCCACTCCAGTACTCTTGCCTGGAATATCCCATGGATGGAGGAGCCTGGTAAGCTGTAGTCAATGGGGTCACTAAGAGTCGAACATGACTGAGCGACTTCCCTTTCACTTTTCACTTTCATGCATTGGAGAAGGGAATGGCAACCTACTCCAGTGTTCTTGCCTGGAGAATCCCAGGGACAGGGGAGCCTGGTGGGCTTCCATCTATGGGGTGGCACAGAGTCGGACATGACTGAAGCGACTTAGCAGCAGCAGCAGCATATTTTAGGCTGAGAATGGAATTTTTTATTATCATTGAGACCTTGACAATTTGGCTCAAGACATTTTGTTGATTCACAAATACTTTTATGTTTTCTTTATCCTTTCAGAACTGAGCTTGCTCAGTCTTGTTTTGGTTAAGAATTTGCAGAGTAGAGACAATTGCAAGACAAATGAACAATTAGTCTGTGGTTTTCTTCCATAACTTTTCAGTGATCTGCATAGTTTATGATTCATTACTCTTGATTTCCCAGAGACTCTGAAACTATGAATCAGCTTGATTTCATTGAATGAGCTATACTAATATACTGGGCAAAAGTAGTCATTTTCACAAATAAATTTTCTCAACTTAAAAAAAAAAGTATACTAGAATGGGTTGCCATCTCCTTCTCCAAGGAATCTTCCCAACTGAGGTATCATAAGTCTTCTGCATTGGCAGGCAGACTTTTTTTTTTTTTTTTTAACCACTGAGTCAACTGAGTCACCAGAGAAGTTCCTTTGGTTGGTTAGTTTTAATAATTTTTTTGGCTGCTACTAAATACAAATAATTGAGTCTCGGATTTATTATAGCTATATTGCATAAAATATCCACAACAATGAATTAGAGAATACTGAACTGCTTCAAGAAAAAATGCAGGGTTTGGTGTTGTGAGGCATCTATTCATATTTTGTTAAGCAGTGATGACATAACTTTGTTTATGGTGAATTGCTATTTTCAGTCAGTTCAGTCGCTCAGTTCAGTTCAGTTCAGTCGCTCAGTTGTGTCCGAATCTTTGCGACCCCATGAATGGCAACACGCCAGGCCTCCCTGTCTATCACCAACTCCCAGAGTTCACCCAGACTCATGCCCATCGAGTCAGTGGTGATGCCATCCATCATCTCATCCTCTGTCGTCCCCTTCTCCTCTTGCCCCTAGTCCCTCCCAGCATCAGAGTCTTTTCCAATGAGTCAACTCTTAGCATGAGGTGGCCAAAGTACTGGAGTTTCAGCTTCAGCATCATTCCTTCCAAAGAAATCCCAGGGCTGATCTCCTTCAGGATGGACTTGTTGGATCTCCTTGCAGTCCAAGGGACTCTCAAGAGTCTTCTCCAACACCATAGTTCAAAAGCATCAATTCTTCAGCACTCAGCTTTCTTCACAGTCCAACTCTCACATCCATACATGACCACAGGAAAAACCATAGCCTTGACTAGACGAACCTTTGTTGGCAAAGTAATGTCTCTGCTTTTGAATATGCTATCTAGGTTGGTCATAACTTTCCTTCCAAGGAGTAAGCATCTTTTAATTTCATGGCTGCAGTCACCATCTGCAGTGATTTTGGAGCCCCCCAAAAATAAAGTCTGACACTGTTTCCACTGTTTCCCCATCTATTTCCCATGAAGTGATGGCACCGGATGCCATGATCTTCATTTTCTGAATGTTGAGCTTTAAGCCAACTTTTTCAGTCTCCATTTTCACTTTCATCAAGAGGCTTTTCAGTTCCTCTTCACTCTCTGCCATAAGGGTGGTGTCATCTGCATATCTGAGGTTATTGATATTTCTCCTGGCAATCTTGATTCCAGCTTGTGTTTCATCCAGTCCAGTGTTTCTCATGATATACTCTGCATAGAAGTTAAATAAGCAGGGTGACAATAGACAGCCTTGACATACTCCTTTTCCTATTTGGAACCAGTCTGTTGTTCCATGTCCAGTTCTAACTGTTGCTTCCTGACCTGCATACCAATTTCTCAAGAGGCAGGTCAGGTGATCTGGTATTCCCATCTCTTTCAGAATTTTCCACAGTTTATTGTGATCCACACAGTCAAAGGCTTTGGCATAGTCAATAAAGCAGAAATAGATATTTTTCTGGAACTCTCTTGCTTTTTCCATGATCCAGTGGATGTTGGCAATTTGATCTCTGGTTCCTCTGCCTTTTCTAAAACCAGCTTGAACATCTGGAAGTTCACGGTTCACATATTGCTGAAGCCTGGCTTGGAGAATTTTGATCATTACTTTACTAGCGTGTGAGATGAGTGCAATTGTGCGGTAGTTTGAGCATTCTTTGGCATTGCCTTTCTTTGGGATTGGAATGAAAACTGACCTTTTCCAGTCCTGTGGCCAGTTCAGTCGCTCATTGTGTCCAACTCTTTGTGATCCCATGAATCGCAGCACTCCAGGCCTCCCTGTCCATCACCAACTTCTGGAGTTAACCCAAACTCATCTGCATCCAGTTGGTGATTCCATCCAGCCATCTCATCCTCTGTCTTCCCCTTCTCCTCCTGCCCCCAGTACCTCCCAGCATCAGGGTCTTTTCCAATGAGTTAACTCTTCACATGAGGTGGCCAAAGTATTGGAGTTTCAGCCTCAGCATCAGTCCTTCCAATGAACACCCAGGACTGGTCTCCTTTAGGGTGGACTGGTTGGATCTCCTTGCAGTCAAGGGACTCTCAAGAGTCTTCTCCAACACCACAGTGCAAAAGCATCAATTCTTTGCCGCTCAGCTTTCTTCACAGTCCAACTCTCACATCCATACATGACCACTGGGAAAACCATAGCCTTGACTAGACAGACATTTGTTGGCAAAGTAATATCTCTGCTTTTTAATATGCTATCTAGGTTTGTCATAACTTTCTTTCCAAGGAGTAAGCATCTTTTAGTTGCTATTTTAGCACATGCCAAAATGGAGTTCCTCATATCCATCACCTTTTCAGAAAAATAAATATTAACATACAGCCATGCAAACAGAAATAGTTAAAAAGAGATGAAGAACCAAAAAGGAAAAAAAAATCACCCACTTGTTCAAAACAGTATCTGTAGCAATTGCTACATGACCTCTTTGCCTGCATTATAGAGATTCATTTGATTTATTCTGAAAACAAAAGTATATTGACAAATGTCATTAGAAAAACAGGATATTAAAGTTTTAATGAGTAATTCTGGTTTTATGGAAAAAAATCTTTTGAAAACCTTGCAAGATGATAGCTTTTGGTTTCATTCACATTTAAGTATTTTGATTTGAGATATGTAATATCTTTGAATTTTCCTAACAATATAAAATATTTCTACAAATACCTGAAGTAATTGCAGTTGGCCAAATTGAAAATTGTGTCAATAAAGGTAAATAAGAATCAATTAAAATTATACTTTTTGAATATAAAAAATTATGTTAAATGTATGCATACCTGGAAGTAATAAACTAAAGGGCAATGTAAAAATGACCCTTAAGTTTACACTTGAAAAATAAAAGATTTCAAATTTTATTCATATCTTGAAAGAGAAGAAAAGGGAAAAATATGGAAGAAGTTCACAAGCAAATATTGCCCTAGAGAGTAGAGATCTGGGAGCATGCAAGCCAATGAGGGCATACTGATTAAAAGCGGGGATATGTTTAATATATCCCCAAAGCAGGCATTTTAAAGTGTTTTGGGATTTTAAGAATGTCAATGATACTTTACCAATTTTTATCTGAAGTTTGTCTGTAAAATAAAATAAAGTCAATGTAAATTTCATTGGAAAGAAACATGAATAAAATTCAGATTTGTTGAAAAATTGTATGTAAATTTAAATTATCAGAACATAGATGAATTCACTAAACACAGACACATAGAAACATACACACATACAGAGTTTGAAGGTTTCCTTTTGAGAAATAAATAGTACTCAATAAATGAAGAAGGGAAAAATGAATATATTTTATAAACTGAGAAAACTTTAGAAATATTATATTTGGTAATTACCAAATATAATTTGTCATGATTTCTTTTGAAAGTACTCTTTTATTACTTAGCTTTTTATCTTTAATGAGTTATCTGGCCCTTCTGAATACATACACACAAATCTCTTACACTGGTGTTTTTGCTGTATCACCAGATGCTGAATTACAGAATCCTGAACCACTACTCTTATGATATTCAGGGTCAAGCTCATGGGTACCTCTTTTCACAACAGTTTGTTAATTGATTAATGCATAACTGTATTTTATGGGAGTCTGATTAATGAAGTTTACTTTCACAAAGTAAAAGAAAGGGAGGGGAATGAAATATTAAATGAGAGTGAAAGGACTTCTAAATCAGATGACTGAAACTATTTGGACAAAACGTTCATATCAGAAACTAAAAATAGCAAAATATTACAAGTAAATTCTTAGTAGTATGTACTTGACAAAAAGGGCACTTCTTTATAGATAATAAGGACATGATAAATCATAGAATAACATACAAAAAATAAATTTCTGCTGAAATCATAATAAAATTTAAAAATATGATGGAAAATTAGGTATATAGGTTGGAGTTGAAAAGATGACCATTGAGAATTAAAGACAATGTAAAAGAAAGAGGTGAAACATAAGATATGTAATGCAAAAATTAGTGGGACTTACCTATATCCTGTTCACCCTTAACTGAAAAACAAAATGAAGCAATAATCATTCAAATAAATAAAGGCACAATGTCAACAAGAAAATAGGACAATAATTTGAAACTTTTTCATTCTCTATTCTTTTCTTAAAACTGTCCCATCTTTCTAAGGATTGGAATCAAATTTTCCTAATGCCATGTAACCCATGAGAAGCAATGTTGTTTTAAAACCTCTTGCATTTTCTGTTGTTTTTTATTTTCATGAAAACAAAACCCAAAATATGACTTTGTTATTTCCCAAAGACTTTTCTCCTTTCTTTTCTATTTTTTAATTGGAGGATAATTGCATTGCAATGTTGTATTGGTTTCTGCCATACAACTATAGGATTCAATCAAAATTGTATGTTAATATATATCCTCTCCCTCTTGAGCCCTCCCTCATCCTGTCCCACTTCTTTAAATAGTCACACAGAGCCACGTGGCTGTTATACAGCAGCTTCCCTCTGTCTGTTTTACTCATACCACTTTCTCACTTTTTCCTACCCTCTCCTTCCCCTACTTTGTCCACAAGTCCATTTTCTATGTCTGTGTATCCATTCTTTCCCTGCAAATAGGTTTATCAGTACTATTTTTCTAGATTCCAGATAAACACATTAACATGAAATATTTTGTTTTTCTCTTTCTGACTTACTTCAATCTGTTTAGCATACTCTAGGTTCATACACCTCACTCCAACTATCTCAAATTTATTCCTTTTTATGGCTGAGTAATATTCTGTTGTATATATGTACCATATTTTCTTTACCCACTCATCTGTCCATGGACATCTAGGTTGCTTCTATGCCCTTGCAAATAGTTGCAGATAGTGCTGCAATGAAAACTGGGGTGAATGTGTCTTTTTTAATTGAGGTTTTCTCAGAGTATGCCTGCGGTAGTAGGATTGCTGTCACATATGGTAGTTTAAGTCCTAGTTTTTAAAAGAATCTCCATACTATTCTCCATAGTGGCTGTATCAACTTACATTCCCATCAACAGTGCAAGAGGGTTCCGTTTTCTCCACATCCTCTCTAGCATTAATTTTTTTCAGTTTTTTGAGGATGGTCATTCAGATTGGCATGAGGTGATACCTTATTGTAGTTTTGATTTACATTTCTCTAGTAATGAACAATGTTGAGCATCTTTTCATGTGTTTATTGGCCACCTGTATATCTTTTTTGGAGAATCCCCTCATGCTTTTATGCAAAAAGGATTAAGATGAGAAAGAAAGTAATGACAGAATGTAGAGTAGAACTTCCCTGCTATAAAAGCCATGGCAATCATTGATCCTACACTGGACTGTCCAGCTTTTTCACAATAATAAACAAAGATGGTCACATGTATAATAATACAGGTACCTACAGTTAAAGTACCCTGTGTTACAAATTGTAGCTGTTAGTGTATCCATAGGAAGTCTACTTCATGTTATTAACAAATATGTTCCTTAATTTCATACAATTTGTAAATAAAAATATAACTGAAAAATATCATTAGAAAAATGAGGATGTTAAACTTGGAATAGATATATTAGCAGTTTATGAAAAAATCTTTTAGATTTATGCTAGGACAGCAGCATCCCTTGTCATTCAAATGAAAAATTCTAAATTGAGATATATATTGTACATAAACTTTTTGTAAAATATAAGATCCTTCTGCAAACACTGTAAAAGGATTGCAGTTTGAAGAATTAATATTTATGTGAAAAAATATAAAAGAATGAAGAGCACTTACTACAGTTGAAAAAAAGTCAGGAAAGTATTGTAAAGTATTCGTAATATTGGGAACAGTTAGCTAATATGATAAACAGGTGAGGAAGGGAGGAGGACAACAATTTAAAATACCTTAGTGACCTGTGGGATTCTAACATATATCTTTTTCTGAGACTGAAAATGTGAGATTCCAAGGTTATCTCAGTAATTAGAAGATAATGTTTTTGTACTTCCATATATGCCTGTTTGCAAAAAAAAGAACATTATTGAAAATGATACCCAACCAAGTTATTGTGTAGCACTCCCTCTAGGATAAAAAGGTATCAATCATTGCTCTTGCATTGAGCCTTCCACCTTTTCAAAATATGATGAAAACATATACAAACTCGTTCACCAGAAAGGTAATTGAAATAGATGACAAAGTAAAGGCACCATCTGTCCATAGTTCTGCTGTAACAGTAGTCAAACGTATGCTACATAAATATATTTAATATATAACTGAATTGAATTCTTTCTGAAATGAAAATTATCATTCAAACTTTTTTTAAAATGTCAAAATTTTAAGGATTATACCCTGTTGTAGGATAAATTTCTTTGGCAACTTCTGAGGAAAATGTTTTTCTTTGACTTTCACATCACTGACTCAATGGACATGAGTTTGGGGTAAACTCCGGGAGTTGGTGATGGACAGGGAGGCCTGGTGTGCTGCAGTCCATGGGGCTGCAACGCATCAGACACAACTGAACGACTGAACTGAACTGAGGACAATGTTTTTCTTTGACTTTCACATCAAAAGTTAAGAACATAGTGAAAGTTATCAGTCACTGAAAAATTTTTGGCATATAAATTTCTTCTAAAGCATTAAACAAAATTCAAGTTGTCAACATGATCATTGTGTCATTCAAACTCAAAAAATAGAAAGCAAATATAAGAAGGAAAATTACCATTGTTGGAATAAAAATTCCAAAATCAATCTTTGGAAACTTTTTTGTGCCTGGGAGTGCTAGGGTAATGTATTTGAGTTCAGTGAGTCAACCTTTTTCCAAATTCAATGAAACCAGACACAAACTAAACTACAGGAGAAGTACTTGACATGGATGAGGAAGAACAGAGTAAAGACACCCATCTGTCCACAATCTACCTGCAGCAGATGTCATATCAATCTTCCTAAATACACAATTTGATTGTGTAAAATAGGACCCAATCAAGCTGACAATATTTTTCACAATGAAGGAAGCCTTAAACAAAATGAGAAGACAACATAAGGTAGGGGAGAAAATTTGCAAATAATTAGACTGACAAGGGATTAATTTGCAAAATACACAAACAGCTCATACAGCTCAAGAAAAGAAAAGAAAAGAATGGACAAAAAAACCGAAATAGATATTTCTCCAAAAAGTGAGTGAAAGTCACTCAGTCATGTCCAACTATTTTTGACCCGAAGGACTGTAGCCCACCAAGTCCTTGGAATTCTTCAGGCAAGAATGCTGGAGTGGGTTGCCATTTCCTTCTCCAGGGAATCTTCCCAACCCAGGGATCAAACTGAGGAGTCTTGCATTGTAGGCAGATTCTTTAGCATCTGAGCCACCAGGGAAGCCCAAAGAGGACATACAAATGGCAAGTGGCACATAAAATGATGCTCCATACTCCTGATCTCATCTTCAAAAATTCTACAAATAATAAATGCTGGAGAAAGTGTGAAGAAAAGGGAATCCCACTACACTATGGGAATGTAAACTGGTGTAACCATTATGGCAAAAAGTATTGTGATTCCTTTAAAAATGAAAACTACAGTTATCATATAATCCAGCAGTCCCAGTCCTGAACATATTAATATATCTGGAAAAGATAAAGACTAATTTTGAAAAAGTGCACATACTATGATGTTCATAACATAACTATTTACAATAGCCAAGACATAGAAGCAACCTAAGTGTCAATCAACAGATAAATGGATAAAGAAAATGTGGTATATATCTATATGCAATGGAATATTATACAGTCCAGAAAAATGAAGTATTGGTATTTGTAGCAGCATGGATGGACCTAGAGATTATCATACTCAGTGGAGCAACTCACAGAAAGAAAATCATATATGATATCACTTATATGTGGAATGCAAAAAATAATGCATATGAACTGATTTACAAAATAGCTATGGACTCACACAGGAAAAAAAACTTATGTTTTCCAAAGGGGAAAAGTGGAAAAGGGTTAAATTAGAAATATGGGATCAACTAGATACACACTACTGTATATAAAATAAATAAACAACAAGGATTTCCTGTATAGCCCAGGGAATTTTATTTAATATCTTGTAATAACCTATAATGAAAAGAATCTGAAAAAGTTTCTATATACCCATATATTTTTATATGAGTTTACATATAAAATATGAATATTTTATATATTATATATCTGAAACACTTTGTGGTACACCTCAAACTAACCCAATATTGTAAATCAATCATACTTCAATAAACTGAAAATATATTCCTGTGGTATGAAAAACATTTGAAATCATCTTTGGTAATTACATCCCATGAAATTTTAATGAAAATTGATATTTTAGAAGTATGTATAATGGAACAATTCCTTAGATATAGGTCTGTCTATAATTGTTTGGCAGGAATGTAAATTTGGCAATTAAAATTATGTTTTTGAAAATGCAAAAATAAAAAGAATGATTATTCATTAAAAATTTTCCAAGAGAATCATGTAAACTTATATGTATACTTAGAAATGTTAAGATAGCATGTTAAAGAGAAGTGAATAAATGATCCTCAAATTCATATTAACTAGTGACTGGCATCTAGTCCCATCACTTCATTGGAAATAGATGGGGAAACAGTGGAAACAGTATCAGACTTTATTTTCGGGGCTCCAAAATCACTGCAGATGGTGATTGCAGCCACGAAATTTAAAGACGCTTACTCCATAGAAGGAAAGTTATGACCAACCTAAATAGCATATTCAAAAGCAGAGACGTTACTTTGCCAACAAAGGTCCGTCTAGTCAAGGCTTTGGTTTTTCCAGTGATCATGTATGGATGTGAGAGTTGGACTGTGAAGAAGGCCGAACGCCAAAGAATAGATGCTTTTGAACTGTGGTGTTGGAGAAGACTCTTGAGAGTCCCTTGGACTGCAAGGAGATCCAACCAGTCCATTCTGAAGGAGATCAGCCCTGGGATTTCTTTGGAAGGAATGATGCTGAAGCTGAAACTCCAGTACCATGGCCACCTCTTGTGAAGAGTTGACTCATTGGAAAAAACTCTAATGCTGGGAGGGACTAGGGGCAGGAGGAGAAGGGGACGACATAGGATGAGATGGCTGGATGGCATCACTGACTCGATGGACGTGAGTTTGAGAGAACTCCGGAGTCGGTGATCGACAGGGAGCCCTGGCGTGCTGTGATTCATGGGGTCGCAAAGAGTCGGACACAACTGAGTGACTGAACTGAACTGAATTGATATTTACTCATGTTTTAGATGACAATGGATGGAAAAACATCACTTGCATGATAGACATCTTTTCTCATCTGTAAATGTTTGGGGAAGTTTCATTGACATATTAATAGAAACGGTCTCTTGAACTTGGTATATGTGGCAGAGCTCCTATCTTTGGACGTGTTTCAGAAAGACAAGCGAAATATGCCTATCAACTTGGTTGCCCTTCAGCTCACCAATTTCTCCATGAAAATATTGAAAGTCTCTAGAAACAAAAAAAAGCAATGTTCATAGGTAAAGAACGGTATGGAATAAATTAAGTAAGAATGAAATATGAAAGAAGTTTGTGAAATTAAAAGGAAGTTAACTTTAGGTAACTTAAGAAAGAAGTGCATAGAGAAGGTAGATATCCAGGAGAAGAGCAAGTCAGTGGATGGTTATAGGTTAAAAGGCAAAAGACATCAATGCAAATAGAAACCATCATTTTCATGGGCTTGGGAGGAAGAGGGTTTTTAAAAATTTACCTGATTTCACTGGAGTTTTTTCTGAAAAAGAAAATGAAAAGATCAAAATAAATATAATATAAAAAAGGGAAGATAATTCAAATTTAATGCAAAAGTTATCTTTCAAATTGAACCCATGTAGATGTGCAAATACACACATGAGCGTGCCATTGCAGGAAGGCACACACACTCACATACGTATACATGTGGCCAGTAGGTGAGATCCCAGTTTTGATCAGTGAGTGTTGTTCTCAAAGTGAAAATGGGCATAAAATTAGTTAGTATTCTGATTTGAGAGAACTTTTTAGAAATAGCAGTTACCATACTCACTTTTAAAATGTTCCTTCTGTTTGAGATAATTAGGCTTTATTATTCAGTGTGTATGTTGTAAGAAGTATTTTGTCTTTTAATTAATATGTGTATTCAATCTTGTTATTATGACATTTATATGGTATAAAATAGCCACAAACACTGAATTGGAGGATCTTAAACCACTGCTTCCAGAGGTAACATAGGGTATACCACCTGGGCTTCTTTATTAAGAATATTTACATTACTGGAGGAATATATAACATGGTGCATATAAATTTATCTTTTGCTATTGTTGTTGTTCAGTCATCCCGCTGTGTCCAGCTCTTTGCAACCCCATGGACGGCAGCACGCCAAGCCTCTATGTCCCTCACCATCTCCCAGAGTTTGCCTAAGTTCATGTTCATTGTATCAATGATGCCATCCAGCCACCTCATCCTCTGATGCCCTCTTCTCGTTCTGCCCTCAATCTTTCCCAGTATCAGGGACTTTTCCAGTGAATCCTCTCTTCTCATCAGATGGCCAAAATACTGCAGCTTCAGCTTCCGAATTAGTCCTTCCAGTGAATATTCAGGGTTGATCTCCCTTAAGATTGACTGATTTGGTCTCCTTCCTGTTGGAGGAACTTTCAGGAGTCTTCCCCAGAACCACAGTTCAAAGGCATCAATTCTTCCACGTTCTGCCCTTTTTAAGGTCCAGTTGTCACAACCATACAAGACCACTGGGACTTTTGTTGGCAGTGTCTCTGCTTTTCAATACACTGTCTAGGTTTGTCATAGGTTTACTGCTGATAAGAAATCATCTTCTGATTTCTGGCTGCAGTCACCATCTGCAGTGATTTTGGAGGCCTAGAAAAGGAAATCTGTTGCTATTTCCAAGTTTTCCCCTTCTAGTTGCCATGCAGTCATGGGGCTGGAAGCCATGATCTTAGTTTTTTTAATATTTAGTCTTAAGCCAATTCTTTCACGCCCCTCCTTCACCCTCATCAAAAGGCTCTTTAGATCATCTTCAGTTTCTGCCATTAGAGTGGTGTCATCCACGTATCTGAGGTTGTTGATGTTTTCCCCATCTATCTTGATTCCAGCTTGTAAGTAATCTAGTCTGGCATTTCTCATTAGTGCTCAGCATCTAGATTAAACAAACAGGGTGACAGCAGACAGCCCTGTCATACTCCTTTCTCAATCTTGAACCAGTCGGTTGTTCCATACGGGGTTCTAACTGTTGCTTCTTGACCCGCAAACAGGTTTCTCAGGAGACAGGTAAGATGGTTTGGTATTCCCATGTCTCGAAGAGCTTTTCACAGTTTGACATGATCCACACTCTCAAAGGCTTTAGCATACTCAATGAAACAGAGACAGATATTTTTCTGAAATTCCCTTGCTTTCTCTATTATCCAGTGAATGTTGGCAATTTGATCTCTGGTTCCTCTTCCTTTTCCAAACCCAGCTTGGATATCTGGAATTTCTTGGTTCAAATTATGTTGAAGCCTAGCATGCAAGGTTTAAAGCACAACCTTACTAGCATGGGACATGAGTGCAAATTTATCTTTTAACTATACACAAAGGAATTTTTTCTAAAGTTCCATGAACATAAAATAAGCATTAAAAATCAATGAAGCAGGTCTAAATGAAGTGACGTGAGCATATCTTGAAGGAAATTTTCACTTCATCCTCTTGAAAAGCCAAAACACTAGAAAATATTACTGATAAAATTTACTTGACTCAGTAGGAATGCCTGCATACATTACAGCAATAGGACAAATTAAATAACAGTCAGTTCAGTTCAGTCACTTAGTCATGTCTGACTCTTTGCCACTCCATAGACTGCAGCATGACAGGCCTCCCTGTCCATCACCAACTCCTGGAGCTTACCCAAACTCATGGCCATTGAGTTGGTAATGCCATCCAACCATCGCAACCTCTGTCGTCCCCTACTCCTCCTGCATTCAATCTTTTCCAGCAACAGGGTCTTTTCAGATGAGTAGCTCTTCACATCAGATGGCCAAAGTGTTGGAGTTTCAGCTTCAACATCAGTCCTTCCAATGAACATTCAGGACTAATCTCCTTTAGGATGGACTGGTTGGATCTCCTTGCAGTCCAAGGGACTCTCAAGAGTCTTCTCCAACACCACAGTTCAAAAGATTCAGTTCTTCAGTACTCAGCTTTCTTTAGAGTCCAACTCTCACATCCATAAATGACTACTGGAAAAACCATAGCCTTGACTAGACAGACATTTGTTGGCAAAGTAATGTCTCTGCTTTTGAATATGCTATCTAGGTTGGATATAACTTTACTTCCAAGGAGTAAGCATCTTTTTATATCATAGCTGCAGTCACCATCTGCAGTGATTTTGGAGCCCCAAAAAATAAAGTCAGCCACTGTTTCTGCTGTTTCCCCATCTATTTGCAATGAAATGATCCTACCAGACACCATGATTTTAGTTTTCTGAATTTTGAGCTTTAAGCCAACTTTTTTGCTCTCCTCTTTCACTTTCATCAAGAGGCTCTTTAGTTCTTCTTCACTTTCTGCCATTAGGGTGTTGCCATCTGCATATCTGAGGTTATTGATATTTCTCCCAGCAATCTTGATTCTGGCTTGTGCTTCCTCCAGCCCAGCATTTCACATGATGTACTCTGCATATAAGTTAAATAAGCAGGGTGACAATATACGGCTGTGACGTTCTCCTTTTCCTATTTGGAACCAGTCTGTTGTTCCATGTCCAGTTCTAACTGTTGCTTCCTGACCTGCATACAGGTTTCTCAAGAGGCAGGTCAGGTGGTCTGGTTTTCCCATCTCTTTCAGAATTTTCCACAGTTTATTGGAATCTACACAGTCAAAGGCTTTGGCCTAGTCAACAGAGCAGAAATTGATGTTTTTCTGGAACATTCTTGCTTTTTCGATGATCCAGGGATGTTGGCAATTTGATCTCTGGTTCCTCTGCCTTTTCTAAAACTAGCTTGAACATCTGGAATTTCACAGTTCATGTATTGCTGAAGCCTGGCTTAGAGAATTTTGAGCATTCCTTTGCTAGCATGTGAGATGAATGCAATTGTGCAGTAGTTTGAGCATTCTTTAGCATTGCCTGTGTTTGGGATTGGAATGAAAACTGACCTTCTCCAGTCCTGTGGCCACTGCTGAGTTGTCCGAATTTGCAGGCATATTGAGTGCAGCACTTTCACAGCATCATATTTTAGGATTTGAAATAGCTCAACTGGAATTCCATCACCTCCACTAGCTTTGTTTGTAGTGATGCTTTCTAATGCCCACTTGACTTCACATTCCAGGATGTCTGGCTCTAGGTGAGTGATCACACCATCATGATTATTTGTGTCATGAAGATCTTTTTTGTACAGTTCTTCTGTGTATTCTTGCCACCTCTTCTTAATATCTTCTGCTTCTGTTAGGTCCCTACTAGTTCTGTCCTTTATCGAGCCCATCTTTGCAAGAAATGTTCCCTTGGTATCTCTGATTTTCTTGAAGAGATCTCTAGTCTTTCCCATTCAATTGTTTTCCTCTATTTCTTTGGATTGATCACTGTGGAAAGCTCTTTTATCTCTCCTTGCTATTCTTTGGAACTCTGCATTCACATGGGTATATCTTTCCTTTTCTCCTTTGCTTTTGGCTTCTCTTCCTTTCACAGCTATTTGTTAAAGCCTCCTCAGACAGCCATTTTGCTTTTTTGCATTTCTTTTTCTTAGGGATGGTCTTGCTCCCTGTCTCCTGTACCATGTCCTGAACCTCCAACCATACTTCATCAGGCACTGTTTCTATCAGATCTAGTCCCTTAAACCTATTTCTCACTTCCAATGTATAATTTTAAGAATTTGATTTAGGTCATTCCTGAATGGTCTAGTGGTTCTCCCTACTTTCTTCAATTTAAGTCTGAATTTTGCAATAACAGTTCATGATCTGAGGCACAGTCAGCTCCTGGTGTTGTTTTTGCTGACTGTATAGAGCTTCTCCATCTTTGGCTGCAAAGAATATAATCAATCTAATTTTGGTGTTGACTATCTCATGATGTCCATGTGTAGAGTCTTCTCTTGTGTTGTTGGAAGAGGGTATTTGCTATGACCATTGCGTTCTCTTGGCAAAACTCTATTGGCCTTCACCCTGCTTCATTCTGTACTCCAAGGCCAAATTTGCCTGTTACTCCAGGTTTTCCTTGACTTCCTACTTTTGCATTCCAGGTCCCTATAATGAAAAGGACATCTTGTTTGGGGTGTTAATTCTAAAATATCCTGTAGGTCTTTATAGAACCATTCAACTTCAGCTTCTTCAGCATTGCAGGTCAGGGCATAGACCTGGATTACCAGGATTTTGAATGTTTTTTTTTTTTTTTTTTTTTGGAAACAAATAGAGATCATTCTGTCATTTCTGAGATTGCATCCAAGTACTGCATTTCAAACTCTTTTGTTGACTGTCATGGCTACTCCATTTCTTCTAAGGGATTCTTGCCCACCGTAGTAGATATAATGGACATCTGAGTTAACTTCACCCATTAAGGTCCATTTTAGTTCACTGATTCCTAAAATGTTGACGTTCACTTTTGCCATCTTCTGTTTGACCACTTCCAATTTGCCTTGATTCTTGGACCTAACATTCCAGGTTTCTATGCAATATTGCTTTTTACAGCATCAGACATTGCTTCCATCACCAGTCACATCCACAGCTGGGTGTTGTTTTTGCTTTGTCTCTGTCTCTTCATTCTTTCTGGACTTATTTCTCAGCTGATCTCCAGTAGCATATTGGGCACCTACTGACCTGGGGAGTTCTTCTTTCAGTTTCCTGTCTTTTTGCCTTTTCATACCATTCATGGGGTTCTCAAGGCAAGAATACTGAAGTATTTTTTCCATCCCCTATCCAGTGAATCACATTTTGTCAGAATTCTCCACCATGACCTGTCCGTCTTGGGTGGCCCTACATGGCATGGCTCGTAGTTTCAATGAATTAGACAAGGCTGCGGTCTATGTGATTAGATTGGTTAGTTTTCCGTGATTGTGATTTTCAGTCTGTCTGCCCTCTGATGGAGAAGGATAAGAGGCTTATGGAAGTTTCCTGATGAGAGAGACTAGAGTGGGTAGCCTATCGCTTCTCCAGTAGATCTTCTGGACCCAGGAATCAAACTGACGTCACCTGCATTGCAGGCAGATTCTTTACCCACTGGGCTATGAGGGAAGCCTGAGAGAGATATAAACAACTGAAAAGTTCCTGGAAGGTATATTTCTTCTAAAAACACTAAACAAAGTTTGGCTGGACAAGATGATCATTGTGGCATTCAAAATGTAAAACAAAAAGTCAAATAAAAAGGAAAAAATTACCATTATTGGAAGAAAAAAATTCCAAGAATAACTTTGGAAATAATGTATCTGGGTATAATGCAAGAATGTGTGTCAAGTTTATGGACCAAGAAGTGAAGCACAATTTACAGAAGCTTTGAAGGCACAATGAATAGACAAACTTCACTCAGCCTATTAGGTATCTTCTCTCAACTGTGTAGATCTATGGAAGTCTTATTGACCTAAATTTGTGCCCTTAAAAATAGAATATGATGAAGTTCCCGACTAGGGATGTGCCCAGAAGGTAAACAGGATGGAACCCTGTGCTTTCAATTTAATGTCTTCTGTCTCTTCAAGTTTTCAGTGAGCCTGTATCAAGTCCTCAGAGACAGACTGAGGAAAACAGAAAATGCTGACATGTGTAGGAAAGAAATGATGTGGAATGGGGAAAGTGGGAACTGAAATGGCTTTTAGGAGGAGAAACTAAATGGAGAGAACACCCTCTGAATAAGTCTATAACAAATTTGGAGATATAAGACAGACAACCAGGGAAAGGGCAAGACAGGGAAACCTATGGATTAAGAGATTGTGAATGGTTAGGTGTGAAGAAAGTAGTCATGTAAAAGTCATTTGTGAGTAAGAAGTTTTTACTTACCACTCCTTTCCTGAGGTGCTTTAGAAAAATAAAATGCAAAATTTAAGGTCAGTCATGGAAATGAAAGATCAAGAAACAAAATTTATGGCAAATATTGCCTCCATATTTAAAATTATAACTATAATAAAGCATACATGCAAACACATAAACACACAAAACACAAACTCTGGACTGTGTATGACAGCTAATTTTTAAAATATAGTATTCTCCTGAAATAGAATAGGGGTTAAAATAAAAGTATTGTTTTAATTGGAGAAAATTATTAAAATAGCAGTTCTGAAGTTGACCTTTCAAACTGCACTTTATCTATGTTGATTGAACTAATTCAATTTATTAGCTCTATAAATTTATTTAGATAGGGTTAAATCAATTAATGTAACATCTAAAATGTTAAGAGCCATGAGCATTGCTTCACATCTTGAACCAGTGTTGTCAAAGAAATGCATGGTTTGTAGCCTGGATGATTCTGTTCACATGTTTGTCAATAAATGAATATATAAAATACTGTAACACAAATTGCTATTCTAGCTAAAGCCTAAGTGAGGCAGGTTTTTTCATGTTTAAAAAAATACATGAGGAAAAGGTATGTAAATACTAAATGATGGTGAAAGGGTTTGTACATCAAAAGACTGAGCATATGTTGGAGAAAACTCACACTTCAGAATCTTAAAACAGGTAAATCTTTGAAATATACCAATACTAAATTTAGTTGACACAAGATAAATGTCTGCTTCCATTGTATCAAAATGAGAAAATCACAGAAGTACTAATGGGGAAAATAGAGTGCCAAATGCAGAAGACAAACAAAATTTGGGCAGACTAACTAAAAAGACATATCATGTAAGTTATTTGTATGATGGTGTTTGGGAACATGCAAATTGATTGTTGAAGAATCTATAAAAACACCAATGAAACCATGCATAGGTTCATAGTGAAATACATTATGAGTCATGTATTTTCCTTCTCACACTGTTGATTAACAAAAGAAAAGAAATCCAATTCATTCAAATAAAAGTAGAATGTCAGGAAGAGACCAGATCAAAAATTGGAAACACTTCCTTCATTTGCTTTTGGGTTCAAATGGACGACAATGTCTTAGAATTAAAACCAAAAATTTCAAAGTCTACCATACTAATGAGAAGTAACCGTTTTCATTCCATATATCCCATCGTGCAAGATTGGAAATGGGCCCGTCAGGGGAGTTAAATTATGAGTTCTGTTAAACAGTGTCAGATCCTTGGGTTTGTGTTGGCACTTCTCCTTTTCTCAGAATTGAATATTAGTGTGAATTGATATACAAGCAACATATTTTAAAAGTGATGAGGGAACATAAAAGGACTTTTGTACACATGGTATAATGGATCAGTAATCAGTTATAGCCTCCTGTTATACTACTAAATTAAATTTCCTCTTAAAGATGTAAATGAAAAACATCACGAGAAAGAATAAAGTAGATAAACTTTAATGTTTGAATTAGTGTTTTCTGAATAAATCTATTAAATTTGTATTTTGTACCAATAGAAATTTTGAGGTAAAAGAGGCTGCATAATACTATCAGTTCAGTTCAGTTCATTCGCTCAGTCGTGTCCGACTCTTTGCGACCCAATGGAATGCAGCATGCTAGGCTTCCCTGTCCATCACCAACTTCCAGAGCTTACTCAAACTCATGTCCATTGGATCAGTGATGCCGTCCTTATTACATAAAGCATTTGTACACCTGGGAACAAGTGGATAATAATATCAAGGGGAATGGAGGAGTAGGTTTAGAGCTCACATGTAATCAAGGAATGTCACTGAATTACTAGCCTTTAAAAGAGCAGAAGGCAGAATAATTTACTCAACCAATTTGGAGTTTTCTGTTCACTTAAGTTTTGGGTCAGTATCAATCACATAGTTATTATCCCTTGAACTTGAAAAGTCACAATGATTCGACATCAGTGGTCATTTACACGAAAACATCTATTGCATGGGAGTGATGTGGTGATCAGCCTGATATTCCTCATCACTACAAAAATTAGAATCAAATCAAGATAACTCTCAAGAGACATAAGAAGGAAAACACTGAAGGTTATAGACAAAAATAGGTATATAATGAAAAGCAAGGGATAGGAAGAGTTGGAACGAGGGAAAAGTAGATGGAAGAAGTTGATATGAAAGTAGTACATATACAAACAATTGGAGAGGGATGAGGGGAAGGAGGAGTGAGTGGATGCCAAAGAGATAGAAAGGGAGGGAATGGTCTTAGTCATTTAAATGGTATGGGAAAAGTGCCAGAAATACTTACCAAATTCATTCCCCAAAAAACCTGAAAAATAAAATTAAGATATCCATGTAAATAGTGCAAGGTACAAACACAAAATAATTCTATTCTATCCTAAAATTTGCATTTACAATTCAGTTTATTAGTGTTCAGAAATACACACACGTACACATAAAAAAAAACACTCATATAGAGCATGCACATACACAGAAGAGCTCCCACAGGAATATCGACACACACAACCTGACACATCCACAGTGAGAAATCCTCCTTTTGCTCAATATATTCTCCAGAAATTCAGAGGGCAAAAATTAAGTCACTTTACTATATTGAGAGAGGATTTGGGGAATGTTAGTCGAGGAAGTTTTTAATCACTTTGGCATTAGTTAGGCATTCATTGTTCACTTTGTAAGATGTGATAAGGTATTTGGAAGCTAACACATGTGTGAGGAATCAAGGTACCTTTCTTCATTATACTAGATTCAAATACTGAATTTCAGGATTAAAAACATTCTAGAGATTAGTCTTCATTATGAGCTATGTGCCTCTAATCACATTTAATGTCAACCAATTTGTCCTTAGAGTACAGGATGAAGCAGGACGAAGCTAATAGAGTTTAGTCAAAGAATGCACTGGTCATAGCAAACACCATCTTCCAACAACACAAGAGAAGACTCTACACATGGACATCACCAGATGGTCAACACCAAAATCAGACTGACTATATTCTCTGAAGCAAAAGATGGAGGAGCTATATACAGTCAGCAAGAAAAAGACCAGGAGCTGGCTGTGGCTCAAATCATGAACTCCTTATTGTCAAATTCAGACTTAAATTGAAGAAAGTGGGGAAAACCACTAGATCATTCAGGTATGACCTAAATCAAATTCCTTATGATTACACAGTGGAAGTGAGAAATAGATTTAAGGCACTAGATCTGATAGACAGAGTGCCTGATGAACTATGGACGGAGGTTCCTGACATTTACAGGAGACAGGGATCAAGACCATCCCCAAGAAAAAGAAATGCAAAAATGCAAAATGGTTGTCTGAGGAGGCCTTACAAATAGCTGTGAAAAGATGGGAAGCCAAAAGCAAAGGAGAAAAGGAAAGATATACCCTTTGAATGCAGAGTTCCAAAGAATAGCAAGGAGAGATAAGAGAGCCTTCCTCAGCGATCAATGTAAAGAAATAGAGGAAAACAATAAAATAGGAAAGACTAGAGGTCTCTTCAAGAAAATTAGAGATACCAAGGGAACATTTCATGCAAAGATGGGCTCAAAAAAGGACAGAAATGGTATGGACCTAACAGAAGCAGAAGATATTAAGAAGAGGTGGCAAGAATACACAGAAGAACTATACAAAAAGGATCTTCATGACCCAGATAATCAGATTGCGGTGATAACTCACTTAGAGCCAGACATCCTGGAATGCAAAGTCAAGTGAGCCTTAGGAAGCATCACTACAAACAAAGCTAGTGGAAGTGATGGGATTTCAGTTGAGCTATTTCAAATCCTAAAAGATGATGCTGTGAAAGTGCTGCACTCTTATCTGTCAGCAAATTCGGACAACTCAGCAGTGGCCACAGGACAGGAGAAGGTCAGTTTTCATTCCAATCCCAAAGAAAGGCAATGCCAAAAAATGCTCAAACTACCACACAATTACACTCATCTCACACACTAGCAAAGTGATGCTTAAAATTCTCCAAGCCAGGCTTCAACAATACATGAACTGTGAACTTCCAGATGTTCAAGCTGGTTTTAGAAAAGGCAGAGGAACCAGAGATCAAATTGCCAACATCCACTGAATCATTGAAAAACAGAGAGTTCTGGACAAACATCAATTTCTGCTCTGTTGACTATGCCAAAGCCTCTAACTGTGTGCATCACAATAAACTGGAAAATTCTGAAAGAGATGGGAAAACCAGACCACCTGACCTGCCTCTTGAGAAACCTGTGTGCAGGTCAGGAAGCAACAGTTAGAAATGGACATGGAACAACAGACTGGTTCCAAATAGGAAAAGGAGTGGATCAAGGCTGTATATTGTCACCCTGCTTATTTAACTTCTATGCAGAG
This sequence comes from Bos javanicus, assembly GCF_032452875.1. Taxonomy (NCBI): domain Eukaryota; kingdom Metazoa; phylum Chordata; class Mammalia; order Artiodactyla; family Bovidae; genus Bos; species Bos javanicus. Next base: position 25,987,365 of record NC_083890.1, on the reverse strand, counting down.
TACATCATGAGAAATGCTGGGCTGAAGGAAGCACAAGCTGGAATCAAGATTGCTTGGAGAAATATCAATAACCTCACATATGCAGATGACACCACCCTTATGGCAGAAACTGAAGAAGAACTAAAGAGCCTCTTGATGAAACTGAGAGAGGAGAGTGAAAATTTTGGCTTAAAGCTCAACATTCAGAAAACTAAGATCATGGCATCTGGTCTGATCTTTTCATTGCAAAGAGACAGGGAAACAGTGGAAACAGTGGCTGATTTATTTTGGGGGGCTCCAAAATCACTGCAGATGGTGACTGAAGCCATGAAATTAAAAGACACTTACTCCTTGGAAGGGAAGTTATGACCAACATAGACAGCATATTAAAAAGCAGAGACATTACTTTATCAACAAATGTCTGTCTAATCAAGGCTATGGTTTTTCCAGTAGTCATGTATGATTATGAGAGTTGGACTATAAAGAAAATTGAGTGAAGAAGAACTGATGCTTTTGAACTGTGGTATTGGAGAAGACTCCTGAGAGTCCCTTGGACTGTAAGGAGATCCAACCAGTCCATTCTAAGGAGATCAGTCTTTGGTGTTCATTGGAAGGACTGATGTTGAAACTGAAACTCCAAAACTGTGGCCACCTGATGCGAAGAGCTGACTCTTTTGAAAAGACCCTGATGTTGGGAAAGATTGAAGGCAGGAGGAGAAGGGGATGACAAAGGATGAGATGGCTAGGTGGCATCACCGACACAATCGACATGAGTTTGGGTGAACTCTGTGAGTTGGTCATGCAGAGGGAGGCTTGGAGTGCTGCCGTTCATGGGGTCGCCTAGAGTCAGACATGAATGAGCGACTGAACTGAATTGAACTGAACTGAATGAATACATCACCTTGATTTGAAACGTTCCTCTTCTGATCCACATCTGAATGAAGCACATGTGATGTATATCCAGTGCCTGTAAGAAAATAAAACATTCAATGCCAGTGAAGCAAGAATTACCACTTTTCCAAGAAAGTGCTCCAAGAACAACTTCAGAAATATTTCTATGTCTGGGAAGCCTAGGGTAATCCTATTTGGGCAAGGTGGAAGAATGAATGTCAACCTCATGGATCAAGAAATAAAGCAGAAGGCTTATATGCTTTGAAGGGAGAATGAGAGGCAAATGTCACTGAGCACATTAGGCATCTTCTTCTCTATCTCTGCAGGTTTGGGGAAGTCTCGTCACAATAAATATGGGCCCTAGATACAGGCATTTTACAGAGGTCCTAACAAGGGATGTGTCCTTGGTGATAACCAGAATGGAACTCAATGCCTTTTAATATAATGTCCTTCCTCATCTCCATTTTGTAGTGAGCCTATGACATGTCTCTGAAAAACAGGAACAAGCTAATGTTTACAGGAAAGAAGGATGAGGATTGGAAAACAGAAGATTAGAAATGGATTTTAGATGGGGGAACAGAATAGAGAGACTCTCTAAGGGGAAGCCTGTAATTCAACTGGGAGACACAAAGACAAGCATCCAGGACAAGCACAACACAGTGGAACGCATGTGCGTTAAGAGATGGGGCCTCAAGAAACCAGTCATGCTAAAGAGGTTTTTGAGAAGTTTTAGAACACTAACCATTTTGATCTTGAACTTCTATAGAAAAATAGTGAAATTTTAAGGTCGGTATCAGGGGAATGGAAGACTAAGAAGCAAAGTGTATTACAAAATATATATTTAAATTCATTTTGATCTTAATGCAAAAAAGCAAATACACAATGTGGATGAACAGCCATTGTGGCAAGGGAGCATTCTTCCAGAGGATTACAGTGGTTAAAAAGGAAACGTAGTGTCTTAATGGTGTGAAAGCATTGAAATGATACTTCTGAAGTTTACCTTTGAAACCTGTATTTTTCCTATTTTACCTTTTCCAGTAGTAGTGCTATAAATTCTCAGTTGACTTGTTCTAAGTTTTTGGCAATTAGTTAATAGATGGGGTTACCATCATGAGTGTAATACCTAAAATGCACTCCGAAGCCATTATGTAACAATTTGCACCTGTGTTACAGAGAAAACGTAAGATTTTGTTTCTGCCATAATTCTGCTCACAGTTTTGTTAACTGAGGAATACATAAATCCAGTAATGCAAATTTCTATTTTACCAATGCCTAAATGAAGCAGTCGGAGATGGCAATGGCAACCCACTCCAGTACTTTTGCCTGGAAAATTCCATGGACGGAGGACCCTGGTGGGCTGCAGTCCATGGGGTCGGTAGAGTCCAACACGACTGAGCGACTTCACTTTCACTTTTCACTTTCATGCATTGGAGAAGGACATGGCAACCCACTCCAGTGTTCTTGCCTGGAGAATCCCAGGGACGGGGGAGCCTGATGGGCTGCCATCTATGGGGTCAAACAGAGTTGTAAACGACTGAAGCGACTTAGCAGCAGGAGCAAATGAAGCAGGTCTTAATGAATCATGAGAAAAGGAGGTGTTACAGTACTAAATGACAGAGAGAGCATTTGTAAACAAACAACAAAAAAAAAAAATTAAGCTTTATTGGTGAAAAATCACACCATGGAAACTTGAAAAAGGCAAAACCTTGAAATGTATTATTGCTAAGATTTAGTCGACACAAAACCATCTCTGCCTAGAGTGTTCCATATGAGAAATCATAGGAACATTAATGATGGAAATTGAGTAGAAATTGCAAAAGACAAATTTCATTTGGAAAGACTCGATTAACAAGGCAAATTATGAAAGTTATATGTAGGATGGTGTTAGGGAAGATGATAATTGAGTGTTGAAAACAAAGTTATGAGAAACAAAGGAAACCATGCTTAGGTTCACGGTGAAAAACATTAGGAGATGTGCCATTTTCACTCTCACACTAGCTGATCAGCAAAAGGAAAAGCTCCAACCTGTTCCATTAAAATAACAATATCAGAGAAAGAAGAGGTCAAAAAATTGAAGCACTGTCTTAGTTTTCTTTTGGGATCTAATGGGCCACCATTTGTTAGCATGAAAACCCCAAATTTCAAAGTCCACCATATTAATGAGAAGTGACTGTCTTCACTCCCTATATTCCATTGTGCTAAAGGACTCAAGATTGGAAATGGCCCCATCAGAGAGGTTAATTGAGGAGTTCTGAGTTCAACAGTATCAGATCCTTGGGTTTGTGTTGGCACTCTACCTATCTCAGAATAGAAGGTTAGTGTGAATTGATATATGAGCAACCTATTTAAAAAGAGATGAGTAAACAAAAAGGGACCTTTTGTACACAAGGACTAATGGGTAAGTAATCACTTTTAGCCTCCTACTATACTGCTAAATTCTATTTCCTCTGAAACAAAGATATAAATGAAAAACAGCAAGAGAATAAGAGAATAAAGAGAATAAGAGAATAAAGGAGATAAACACTTAGTGTTTGAATTAGTGTCTACTAAATATATCCTGAAAGTTGTATTTTGCACCAAAAGAAATTTTGAGTTAAAAGAGGCTGCACAATACTATGGGACTTCCTTATTAGATCAAGCATTTGCTTACCTGGGAATAACTGGATAATAAGATCAAGTGGAATGGGAGAGAAGGTTTAGAGCTCACATGTAATTCAGGAATTTCATTGGAATTACTAGTCTCTGAAAGAGCAGAAGGCAGAGTAATTTACTCGACCAATTTGGAGTTTTCTGTTCACTTAGTTAAGTTTTGGGTCAGTATCAGTCACATAGTTATTGTCCCTTGAACTTGAAAGGTCACAGTGATTCGACATCAGTGGTCATTTACACGAAAACATTTACTGCATGGGAGTGATGTGGTGATCAGCCTGATATCCCTTGTCCCTATAAAAATTAGAATCAAATCAAGACAACTCTCAGGAGACATAAAAAGGTGGGGGGGGGAGACCTACTGCAGTATATAGACAAGAATAGGTATACAATGGAAAGCAAGGAATAGGAAGCCTTGGAACGAGGGAAAAATAGACGGAAGAAGTTGATATGAAAGTAGTACCTATACAAACAACTGGAGAGGGATGAGGGGAAGGATGAGTGAGTGGATGCCAAAGGGATAGAAAGGGAGGGAATGATAGTACTCATTTAAATGGCATGGGAAAAGTGTCAGAAATACTTAACAAATGTTTTCCCTAAAATATCTGAAAAATAAAATTAAGAGATCCGTGTAAATATCGCAAGGTACAAACACAAAATAATTCTATTCTATTCTAAAATTTGCATTTACAATTCAGTTTGCTAGTGTTCAGAAATACACACATGCACACACACAAGACACTCATATAGAGCACGCATATACACAAAGAGCTCCCACAGGAATATCAACACCCACAACCTGACACATCCACAAGGAGAAATCCTCCTTTTGCTCAACATATTCTCCAGAAATTCAGAGGGGGCAAAACGTCAGGCAATTTACTATATTGAGAGAGAATTTCAGGAATGTTAGTTAAAGAAGTTTTTAATCACTTTGGTGTTAGTTAGGCATTCAGTGTTCACTTTGTGAGATGTGATAAGGTATTTGGAAGCTCCCACATACGTGAGGAAGCAGGGTAGCTTTGCTCATTACGCTAGATGCAAATACTGAATTACAGGGTGAAAAACATTCTAGAGATTACTCTTCATTATGAGCTATGTGCCTCTAATCACATTTAGTGTCAACCAATGAATACATCACCTTGATTTGGGACGTTTCTCTTTGGATCCACACCTGAATGAAGCTCAGGCAGTTTATATCCAGTGCCTGTAAGAAAATACAATATTCAGTGCCAATGAAGCAAGAATTACAGCTTTTCCAAGAACGTGCTCCGAGAACAACCTTAGAAACATCTCTGTACCTGGGAAGCCTAGGGTAATCCTATTTGGGCAAGGTGGAAGAATGAGTGTCAACCTCATAGATCAAGAAATAAAGCAGAAGGCTTATATACTTTGAAGGGAGAGTGAGAGGCAAATGTCACTGAGCACATTAGGCATCTTCTTCTCTACTCTGCAGGTTTGGGGAAGTCTCGTCACAATAAATATGGGCCCTAGATACAGGCATTTTACAGAGGTCCTAACAAGGGATGTGTCCTTGGTGATAACCAGAATGGAACTCAATGCCTTTTAATATAATGTCCTTCCTCATCTCCATTTTGTAGTGAGCCTATGACATGTCTCTGAAAAACAGGAACAAGCTAATGTTTACAGGAAAGAAGGATGAGGATTGGAAAACAGAAGATTAGAAATGGATTTTAGATGGGGGAACAGAATAGAGAGACTCTCTAAGGGGAAGCCTGTAATTCAACTGGGAGACACAAAGACAAACATCCAGGACAAGCACAATACAGTGGAACGCATGTGCATTAAGAGATGGGGCTTCAAGAAATCAGTCATGCTAAAGAGATTTTTGAGAAGTTTTAGAATACTTACTGTTTTGATCTTGAACTTCTATAGAAAAATAAAGTGAAATTTTAAAGTTGGTATCATGGGAATGGAACACTAAGAAACAAACTGTATTACTAAATTCATATTTAAATTCATTTTGATCTGAATGCAGAAAAAAAAGATAAAAACCAATACACAATGTGGATGAGGAGCCATTTTGTCAAGGGAGGATTCTTCCAGAGGATTACAGTGTCAAGTAGGAACAGTAATGTCTTAATTGGCTAAAAGCATTGAAATGATACTTCTGAAGTTTACCTTTGAAACACGTGATTTTCCTAACATAAAATCAGACACTACTATACATATGGTTATTGTTGTATGAACCACTCTGGCCTGCTACAACGGTAAAGAGATAGTTTGGTAAGTTCTATTTCCCCTGAAACAAAATCTTAATGAAAACATCAGTGGATACCTGAGGCAAAACTTTAGGCTTTGACTTAGTGTTTTATGAAAAACTCTTAAATTTCTAAGGAAAGTTGCTCCAATTCATTAACATAACATTTCATTATTGAGTGACACGGTATTAAGTGACCTTTTGTTAACAGGTGACTTTATCCTAAACTCATTGAGAAAGTGTGCAGCATGTACACCTAATAGTAATTATAAAAAAAAAAAAAACATACAATATTTAGTAGAACACATCTATACCAAGAACAATTAGGTTGTGTGGTTAATGTGAATGTGAGGTTAGGCTTAGAACTCACATTGGCCAAGGAATGACATCTGAACCTCTAGTCTTTTAAAGAGCAGAAGGTAGACAAAATTTGCTCAACAAATATGGAGTTATCTGGCCACTTAAGTTTTGGCTCAGAGTCAGTCACATAGCTGTTATCCCTTGAATTTGAAATGTCACGGACATTCTACATCTGTGGTCACTTGCAGGAAAATTCATTTAGAATTGAAAGAATGTAGTGATCAACCTGATATCAATTATTCCTACAAATATAACCAAAGGAGACAGAAAAGGAAAGGAAAAAAAAAGACCTAATGTTTAGAGAGAAGAAAAGATATCTAAAAAAAAAAAAAAAAACCAAGTAATGAGAAGGGATGGAATTAGGGAAAAGAGATAAAAGGAATCAATATGGGGGTAGCCCATATCCAAAAGGTTAGAGATGGGAGAGGGGAAAGATGAGCATGGTAAGAAAGGCAGGGAATTATGAGCAATCATTTAAAGGGTGTTGGGGCAAAGGATGTTAGAAAATATTTTTAAATACTTTTCCATGATCATCTAAAAAAAAAAATGAAGAGTCCAGGCAAATATGAAAAGAAACAAAGATAAATTAATCTTAATTACTATTTTGAAATTATAAATATATTTTTCATTATTCACACTCACACAAAACAGGAAAACACATATGGAATATGCATACACACTCAGGAGCATAAGCATATATTCACACACACACACACACACACACACAAACATATACAAAGAAGCTCACACATTCTCAGTGACCAAACCCTCTCGTTTGTTCAACAATATATTCCAGAAATAGAGATGGCATAATCTGAGTCATTTAAGAACACTGAGAGATAATTTCAGGAATGTTGTTTTTGGAATTTACCTTTTAAAAAAGCTTATAATCATTTTTGACATTAGTTAGATTTTCATTTTCAGTTTGTGAGATTTAAGTTATTTGGATGTTAGCACACATGTCGAGAGGTCACAGTAGCTTTCGTCAATAAACTAGATACAAATACTTAATTGCAAGATTGGAAACAAATTCTTCCCGAATTTACTGGGTGTCTCTATTCACATTTATGTCACCAATGAATATACCTACTTGTCTTATGTGGTTCTGTTCTGACCTTCTCCTAAATGATACACATTTGATTTAAATTCAGTGATGTAAGAAACATAAAATAATCAATATCAGTGAAGCAAGTTATAAATTACAGGATATGAGAGTGACTTAGACTAATGCATTACACAAGAGCCACACTGAAAATGACAATAATTCCCAGATATGTGATTACTAGCATTAAATGGACAGGAAGTAAATGTTTGCAGATTTTGCAACAACAAGACAAATCACAGAAGGATAAGTGCAGAAAACTGAAAAAAAAACTAGTCCATATAGCAAGCATCCATTGTAAAGAGAGAAAGGTGAGACAAAGTCATACAAGAATGTGTGCATATTGACTTTGAAGAAGATGGAGACAAAGGTATAATAACAGACGAAACCATGTCTAGATCCACAGGGAAATACATTAATGACATTTGTCTTTTTTCATCTAACATTTACTAACAAAGTCAAAGGAACTAATAAGCAATTCACAAAATGAAGTAACATGACAGGAAGGGAGGAGGACTAAATTTTAAGACACAGCCTTGGTTTTCTTTGTGTCCTTAACTGACACACACTTCTGAGCATTTAACCATGACTTTCAAAGGGTATCTCACCAATTAGGGGATGATGTCAATGTACTTTTATAAATGCCTGGTTTCCAAATGAATAAGAATGAAAATGATACCATAAAGTGGGAGCAGGGGGAGGTCAACCCTCTGTCTGAAATAAATGTCATTATATTCATTGATCTTGCATTGGGTCAACCTCCTTTTCCAAAATTCAATGAAAACAGAAACTGAACTATAGGAGAGGTACTTGAAAAGGATGTTGAAGACCAGGAAAAGGATACTGAAGAGCAGAGTAAAGACATCCATCTGTCCACAATTCACTTGAAGAAGAAGTTAAGTCAAGCGTCATTGTTATTTAATCACTAAGTTGTATCCGACTTGTTTGTGACCCCATGGACTGTAGTGCACCAGGTTCCTTTGTCCACGGGATTTCCCAGGCAAGAATGTTGGAATGGGTTCCTTCTCGGGGGGATCTTTCTGACCCAGGGATTGGACCTGCATCTCCTGCATTGTCAGGCACTCTTTACCACTGAGCCAGCAAGTAAGCCTCCATGTCAAGACTATAACATACATAATTTTGAAACAGATCTGAATTAAATTATCTTTGAAATAAGAAAGTCACTGAAAACTGTCATTAAAAGATGTTAATATTTTAAGGATCATATCATGCTGCAGGAAAAAAAATATTTGGCAACTTACTAGGGCAATAGTTTCTTAGACTCTCACGTTGAGAACCAAGAGAAGAATGTAAACAACTGGATATTTCCTGGGATGTATATTTCTTCTCAAAACACTAAACAGAATTCAGGTTACTAAGACCATTATTGTGTCATTCAAAATGTAAAGCAAAAAACAAATAGAAAGGAAAAGATTACTATTTGTTTGAAGAAAAAATTGCAAGAATAACATTAGAAATATTATTATACCTGGAAATGTATTCAGGCACAGTGGAAGAAAAGTGTTGTTTATGGATCAAGAAATGAAAACAGAATTTATACAGGTTTTGAAGGGACAATGAAAGGCAAACTTCGTTAGTCTGTTGGCAATCTTCTCTGATCTCTGCAGGCTTCAGGAAATCTCATTGACCTAAGTGTGGGCCCGAGATATGAGAACTGAGATGTGTCTTGGCAGATAAACAGGATGGAGTCCAGTTCCTTTCAACTTGATATCCTTTATCTCATTAACTTTTACGTAAGCCTATAGCAAGTTGCATTCAGATGTTTATATCTTTCCTTTTCTCCTTTGCTTTTTGCTTCTCTTCTTTTCACAGCTATTTGTAAGGCCTCCTCAGACAGCCATTTTGCTTTTTTGCATTTCTTTTCCATGGGGATGGTCTTGATCCCTGTCTCCTGTACAATGTCATGAACCTCTGTCCATAGTTCATCAGGCACTCTATATATCAGATCTAGTCCCTTAAATCAATTTCTCACTTCCACTGTATAATCATAAGGGATTTGATTTAGGTCATACCTGAATGCTTTAGTGGTTTTCCCTACTTTCCTCAATTTAAGTCTGAATTTGACAATAAGGAGTTCATGATTTGAGCCACAGTTAGATCCTGCTCTTAATTTTCTTGTCTGTATAGAGCTTCTCCATCTTTGGCTGCAAAGAATATAATCACCCTGATTTTGGTGTTGACCATCTGGTGTTGTCCATGTGTAGAGTCTTCTCTTGTGTTGTTGGAAGTTCCAAAGAATAGCAAGGAGAGATAAGAAAGCCTTCCTCAGTTATCAATGCAAAGAAATAGAGGAAAACAACAGAATGGGAAAGACTAGAGCTCTCTTCAAGAAAATTAGAGATACCAAGGGAATATTTCATGCAAAGATGGGCTCGATAAAACACAGAAATGGTATGGACCTAACAGAAGCAGAAGATATTAAGAAGAGGTGGCAAGAATACACAGAAGAACTGTACAAAAAAGGTCTTCACGACCAAGATAATCACAATGATGTGATCACTCACCTAGAGCCAGACATCCTGGAATGTGAAGTCAAGTGGGCCTTAGAAAGCATCACTACGAACAAAGCTAGTTGGAGGTGATGGAATTCCAGTTGAGTTATTTCAAATCCTGAAGATGATGCTGTGAAAGTGCTGCACTCAATATGTCAGCATATTCGGACAACTCAGCAGTGGCCACAAGACTGGAAAAGATTAGTTTTCATTCCAATCCCAAAGAAAGGCAATGCCAAAGAATGCTCAAACTACTGCACAATTGCACTCATCTCACACACTACTAAAGTAATGCTCAAAATTCTGCAATCCAGGCTTCAGCAATATGTGAACCGTGAACTTCCAGATGTTCAAGCTGGTTTTAGAAAAGGCAGAAGTACCAGAGATCAAATTGCCAATATCTGCTGGATCATGGAAAAAGTAAGAGAGTTCCAGAAAAAACATCTATTTCTGCTTTATTGACTATGCCAAAGCCTTTGACTGTGTGGATCACAATAAACTTGGAAAATTCTGAAAGAGATGGGAATACCAGAATACCTGACCTGCCTCTTGAGAAACCTATACACGGGTCAAGAAGCAACACTTAGAACTGGACATGGAACAACAGACTGGTTCCATATAGGAAAAGGAGTACGTCAAGGCTGTCTATTGTCACCCTGCTTATTTAACTTATATGCAGAGAGTACATCATGAGAAACGCTGGGCTGGAAGAAACACAAGCTGGAATCAAGATTGCCGGGAAAAATATAAATCACCTCAGATATGCACATGACACCACCCTTATGGCAGAAAGTGAAGAGGAACTAAAAAGCCTCTTGATGAAAGTAAAAGTGGAGAGTGAAAAAGTTGGTTTAAAGCTCAACATTCAGAAAACGAAGATCATGGCATCCGGTGCCATCACTTCATGGGAAATAGATGGGGAAACAGTGGAAACAGTGTCAGACTTTATTTTTGGGGGGCTGAAAAATCACTGCAGATGGTGACTGCAGCCATGAAATTAAAAGATGCTTACTCCTTGGAAGAAAAGTTATGACCAACATAGATAGCATATTCAAAAGCAGAGACATTACTTTGCCAACAAAGGTTCGTCTAGTCAAGGCTATGGTTTTTCCAGTGGTCATGTATGGATGTGAGAGTTGGACTGTGCAGAAAGCTATGCACTGAAGAATTGATGCTTTTGAACTGTGGTGTTGGAGAAGACTCTTGAGAGTCCCTTGGCCTGCAAGGAGATCCAACCAGTCCATTCTGAAGGAGATCAGCCCTGGGATTTCTTTGGAAGGAATGATGCTGAAGCTGAAACTCCAATACTTTGGCCACATGATGCAAAGAGTTGACTCACTGGAAAAGACTCTGATGCTGGGAGGTATTGGGGGCAGGATGAGAAGGGGACGACAGAGGATGAGATGGCTGGATGGCATCGTGACTCAATGGACGTGAGTCTGAGTGAACTCCGGGAGTTGGTGATGGACAGGGAGGCCTGGTGTGCTGTGATTCATGGGGTCGCAAAGAGTCGGACATGACTGAGCGACTGAACTGAACTGAACTGAACTGATAGCAAGTTGCTAGAAATAGATAAAAATTAAATAGAAAGGAAATGATATAAAATGGGAAAGGAATTGAAATAGATTTTAGAAGGGGAAGTTAATGAGGTGAACTCTGTATGGGGAAGTCTCTAAGTAACATTGGAGAGGTAAAGGTAGGCATTCAGAAACAGGGCCATAGAAAGAAAGCATGTGGATTATGAGAGTGGGAATGTTAAGCCTCAAGAAATCACTCATGTAAATGAAGTTAGTGAAAAACAAGTTTTAAGATACTTACCACTTTCTGTCTCGGGTCCTTTAGAAAGATAAAATGGGAAATTTAAGGGCAATATCATGGAAATGGTACACCAAGAAACAAAATTTATTGTAAAAGTCATATTTAAATTTTAAGTATCCAAATGCAGATACATACACACACACACACACAGAGTGGCTGAGAGCTCACTTGGTTAAGAGACTATTCTCCAAAGGCAAATAAGGATAAAAAATAAAAGTATTATATTAATTGTGAAAAAAATTAACATAATAGTTCTAAAGTTTTCAGTTAAAGAAATATTCTTTACCTATATTGTAGGTACTACTCTTGTTATTATTTGGCTTATTAGCTCTAATAAACACCTGTGCTTTTACTACATAGATGCAGTCAACTTCGTTACTGCTATACCTAAGAGAGATTACAACAGGACAAATCACAGAATGTGGGAAATTCAGTAACAAATGAATATGTCACACAGCCATTGAAAAGACAAAAAGTTGTGACAGATTATAGAAGATTATTAGTATCCTGACTTTGAGGAAGATAATGATTGAGCACTGAAGACAAACGTTCAATGCCAAAGGAAACTACGACTCAATATCCAGGTCTTAGAACATTACGTAATAATGTACCCAATACATTAACAAGATCTTCCCTTTTTTTGCCTAACAGTTACTGAGAGTCAAAACACAAATAAAAAATTCACCCTAAAAGAAGTAACTTGTCAGGAATGGAGTAGGACACATTTTTCAAACACTGCCATCGTCTTCTGTGGGGCCTAACCAATACACATTTCTGAAAATCAGAATCATGAGATTCAAAGGCCATTTCACCACTAGAGAGGAAATATAGTCTTTCTTGGTGGTTCAGATGGTAAAGAATCTGCCTGCAATCCAGGAGACCTATGTTCCATCCCTGGGTCGGTAAGATCCCCCAGAGAAGGGAACGGTTATCCACTCCAGTATTCTTGCCTGGAGAATTCCATGGACAGAGGAGTCTGGTGGGTGACTAACACTTGCACTATTCACTTTTTTCAGGTTGCACTTCCATATATGTCTGGGTTCCAAAAAGAATAAGATTGAAAATGACACCATGCAAAGAGGTAGCATAGCTTGCCCTCAGTGATAAAAGTCATTTCAATAATTGGTCTTGCCTTACTCCATTATCCTTTTTAAGAACATGCAGACAACAAAGAAAACTCATTTGCAAGAGAGGTACTTGAAAGACATGAGGAGGGACTAAGTCCCTCTGTCCACAAATTTACCTGTAAGAGTAGTCATTTAACTCCTGTCAAATACAGGAGTTACTGAGTATTTGGCATTTATTTATTTACTGAGTTTATTTGGTATTTTATTTGGTATTACTGAGTTGAATTTTCTTTGAAATAAAAATTGTCACTGAAAACTGTCTTTAAAGGATACCAAAATTTGGTATTTGGTATTACTGAGTTGAATTTTCTTTGAAATAAAAATTGTCACTGAAAACTGTCTTTAAAGGATACCAAAATTATTAAAATTTTATCCACTTTTAGAAAAAAAATTCTCAGTGACTTCCTAAGACAATGGTTTTATTATCTTTTACATCAAAAATTGAGACTTGAAAGAGAATACAAACAAGTGAACATTTCCTGAGATACAAATATAATATTGGAGATATTAAATTCAGGAGAGTTTGGATAAGATACTCAAGCTCAGTGGAAGAATGTGCCTCAAGTTTATGGATGAAGGAAGAATATCAGAATACACACAGGCTTTGAAGGGACACAGCAACTGCACTCTGTAGGCAGTTTCTCTCAACTCTGCAGGTTTGGGAAAGTCTCATTTGCTTAAATGTGGATCAGTGAAATTGGAATGTGATAGAGGTGCTATCTAGGGAGGTGTCCTGGGAGACACACAGAGTGAACTCTTAACCTAATGCTCTTCATCTCATCAACTTTTCAGTGAGCCTTATAACAAACCACCAAAAAAATAGAAAAAATAAAGACAACATTAATAGGAAATGAATGGTACAGAATAACAATAAAGAAATTGAAATATATTCTAGGTTGAGAAAATAAATGGAGAGAACTTTCTATGGGGAAGTCTAGAAATAAAATTTGCAACTGTAAAGGTACACATCCAGGATAAGGACAAGACAAGGAAAAGCATTGCTTGGAAAGATAAGGCTGCAAGCAATTCAGTCATGTAATAGGTATTTGTGAATAACTAGTTTTTAAAATACTTACTGTTTGTTTTCTGAGCTTCTTCAAAAAAACAAAATGAAAAGTTTAAGGTCAATATCATGAAATGGAAAATCAAGAAACAAAATTTATTTTAAAATTAATATATAAATTTATAACTATCTGAATGCAGATACACAGACACACACCACATACATAGGGAATGGCATTTCACTTTGTCAATAAAGGAATAGGAGTCCAAAAAAGAAAATCTTCAGAAAAAACTATTAAAAGAATAGTTTTGAAGTTTATATTTGAAAAATATTCTTGGGCATCCCTAGTGCCTAGTGCCTCCGTGGTAAAGAATCTGCCGGCCAATGCAGGAGACATGGGTTCAATCCCTGGCCCAGGAAGATCCCAGATACCACAGAGCAACTAAGCCCATGTGTCACAACTATTGAGCCTGTGCTCTGGAATTCGGGAATCACAACTACTGATTCCACGTGCCTCAACTACTGAAGCCTGCACTCTCTAGAGCTTGTGTTCTGCCCGTAACAGAGACAAGTCACTGCAATGAAAAACCCACGCACCACAACTAGAGAGTAGGCTCTGCTCTCTACAACTAGAGAAAAGCCCGCACGACCATGAAGATCCAGCAGAGCCAAAAACTAATTAAATGAAATTATACATAATATATATTCTTAGCTTTTTTGCTATTTTGTCATAACAAGTGATTTATTATTAGAATTATTAGCTTTATTTATTATTTATTAAATATATTATGTATTATTATTAATTATTTATAATTAGGGTTATTAGCTCTAGTAAATTCTTTGGGTTGTTACATGATAGATGGCGTCCACTTCATTACTGTAATACCTAAGATGCCTTTGAAGACATGAACACTGATTTAACATCTTGGGCCAGTGTTGCAAAGGAAATGCAGCATTTGTTTCCTGGATAATTCTATTCACATTTTTATCAACTGATGAATGCATAAACTTTCACAATAAGAATTTCTATTTCAAATAATACCTAAGTGAAGTACTTCTTAATGGAATCACATGAAAGAAGAGATTTAAGTACTAAATGACTGTGAAAGTGGCTTTAAAGAAAATGACTGAGCATATATTGGAGAAAATTCATACTTCAGAATCTTGAAAATGCAGAATTTTGAAATGTATAACTAGTAAAATTTAGTTGACCCAAAAGAAATGTCTGCCTAGATTATATCAAGAAAAGAAATCACAGAAGTAGAAACAGGGGAAATTGAATAACAAAGGCAGAAGGCAGGCTTCCTTTGGAAAGACAATCACAAGACAAACCATATGCACATGCACAATGTAAGTCACATGCACGATGGTGTTGAGGAAGATGATAATTGAGAGCCGAAGATAAAGTTATGAGAAACACATGAGGACATGCTTAGGTTCACACTGAAATATGCTGTGAGACATGCCTTTTTCCATCTTCAATTTACTAATGGAATATAATAAAGTATATAGTAAATAAATAAAAGAAATAATGTATAATATACATTTAAAACAGGAAGAAAATGGTAGAAAGGGAGGGAGGGGGTCAAATATTTTTTTAATGCTTCCTTGGTCTTCTCTTAGATTCGACCCAGAGGGATGGTATGGGGAGGGAGGAGGGTTCAGGATGGGGAACACATGTATACCTGTGGCAGATTCATTTTGATATTTGGCAAAACTAATACAATTATGTAAAGTGTAAAAATAAAATAAAATTTTAAAAAAACTGACAGACATTTTTGAGAATTCAAACCATATTGTTTATGTCTATCTCAATAAAGAGAAGTCATATAATTTAAAGTTCATACACTCATTTCCAAATGGATATATGATGGGAAACAGCCCCATAAGAAGAGGCATTTTAGGAGTTCCTCCAGGTTAAGCAGCATCAATCTTTGGTATTATGTTAGTCTTTCTAACTATATAAAAAAATATTAATACCATTAGCAGACATCCTGGAGATACATTTTAAAAGTGATGAGGAAACAAACAATAAAGGGACCCTTCTCTACACATGGGTTAATAGAGAATTAGGTACTTTTAGCTGCCTACGAAATATAAAGAGGTATCTTGTTAAGTTCAATTCACTGAAACAAAAATGTAAACAAAAAGCATCAAGAGGATACAAGTGGTAAAAGCTTAGTATATGAATTCATGTTTTCTGAAAAAGTCTTTTAAAAGTTTCCAAGGAAAAGTCACTATTTTTTTCACTAACACAACATTGCATTAATGAGAAATATGATATGAAATGAGCCTTATTTAACTGGAAAATTCTTAAGTTAAGAAAAAATGCAGTTTTGAAAAACTAGTAATTTTGAAAGAAAGCACAATATTAGGTAAAACATTTATTAATCTCAGAACAAGTGGTTAATAAGATCAAGGTTTATTGGAGAGTTAGCTTAGAGCTCACACTTGACCAATGAATGACATCAGAATTTATAGTCCTTGGAGGACCAGAAGGTGGAGAAGCTTTACTTAGCAAATTTGGAGATTTCTTTTCACTTAAGTTTTAGGTCAGTATCAAGTGTATGGATATTGTCCTTTGAACTTGAAAGATCACAGAGATTCTACATCAGTGATTATTTGCATGAGAACTTATACAGGATGAAAATGATGTGGTGATCACCTGACATAACTCAATTTTACAAAAATCAAAATCAAATCAAGTCTCTGGAGACATACGATTTTTTTCACAGCTAATGTTTACAGAAATAAAAGGTCTCCAAAGAAACCAAGGAATGGGAAGAGATGGAATTATGTAAAAAAGAAAAAATTACAATCATTGTCTATATAAAATATCGGTAAATGAAGAGAGAAAAATGAGTCAATGAATGGAAAATAAATAGAAAGGCAGACAATGTTACAGTTATTTATAGGTTTATGGGGTAGAGAGTGTCAGAAAAATTTACCATATATTTTTAGAAGATCCCCTGAAAAAAAAAAAGAGAGAGAAGATCTATGTAATTATTTAAAAAAAAAAACAAAGACAGTTCACCTTATTTAAAAAATTGCTTGTAAAAATTAAAGTTACTCTGAGTCTAATACATACAAATACGAGAACAGTAAGACACATGTGGAACATAAATATAAGCAGGAGCACACAGACATACACACATTTAACACAGTCAGAAGACCAAAACCTCACTTTGCTCAAGGATATGCTCTAGAAATCAAGAGGGGCATAAAGTAAGTCATTTTACAATTTTGAGAAAGAATGTTAGGAATTTTAATTGTAGAAGTAATCTTTTTAAATAGTTCATAGTCTCTTTTGTCATGAATTAGGCTTTCATTATTGAGTTTTTGCTTCTGGTAGGTCCATACCATTTCTGTCCTTTATGGTGCCCATCTTAATGTGGAAAATTCTTAGAGATGGGAATACAAGACCACCTCACTTTCCTCTTGAGATATCTATATGCAGGTCAAGAAGCAACAGTAAGAACTGGACATGGAACAACAGACTGGTTCCAAATTGGGAAAGGAGTATGTGAAGGCTGTTTATTGTCACCCTGCTATTTAACTTATATGCAGAGTACATCATGAGAAACACTGGGCTGGATGAAGCACAAGCTGGAATCAAGATTGCCAGGAGAAATATGAATAACCTCAGATATGCAGATGACACCACCCTTATGGCAGAAAGCTAAGAAGAACTGAAGAGCCTCTTGATGAAAGTGAAAGAGGAGAGTGAAAAAGTTGGCTTAAAATTCAACATTAGAAAACTAAGACCATGGAATCCAGTCTCATCACATCATGGCAAATAGATGGGAAAACAATGGAAACAGTGAGAGACTTTATTTTCCTGGGCTCCAAGGGAGTCTCTTGGACAGCAAGGAAATCCAACAAGTCAAACCCAAAGGAAACCAGTCCTGAATATTCATTGGAATGACTGATGCAGAAACTGAAACTCCAGTCCTTTGTCTACCTGATGCAAAGAACTGACTCGTTGGAAGAGACTCTGATGCTGGGAAAGATTGAAGGCAAGAGGAGAAGGGGACGACAGAGGGTGAGATGGTTGGATGGCATCACTGACTCAATGGACACTGGTTTGAGTAAGCTCTGGGATTTGGTGATGGACAGGGAAGCCTGGTGTGCTGCAGTCCATGGGGTCGCAAAGAGTCAGACAACACTGAGTGACTGAACTGAACTAAACTTATTCAGTTTGTAAGATAAAATAAGCTATTTGTCTTTCAACAGGGAAACTAAAAGGATAGAAATATCTATGGCAAAGTCTATACCTTTAAACTCTATCTGTAACGGTAGTCATATGTTCATTAAATAGAGAAATTTTTGCAGTGAATTCCATTGAAATCTAAAATACAGTTGTAACACATCATTACCAAAATACATTAAACACTAAAAATTATATTTCTGATAGAAAATGATTCAAAGAAATGGAAAGATATTCCATGTTCTTGGATTATAACGAATAATACTTCTAAAATGTCCACACTAATACCCAAAGCAATAAAAAATTTACTGTGATCCCTAAAAAATTACCTCTGACATTTTTCACAGAACTGTAACAAGTAATATATATGAAATTTCTATGAAATTGCCAAAGCAATCCTGAGGAGAGAGAACCAAACTGGAGTCATAACATTTCCAAACTTCAGACAGTAGTACTATTTTCCAGGAGAATCAAGTAAAATTATTTGTATACCTGAAAATGCTTGAACAAAAGGGTAAAGAGAACTGGATAAATGAGCTTCAAATTCAAATTCAAATTAACTAATGAGTCATGTTTACTCATGTCTGAGTGGACAATACATGGAAAAACATTACTCACATGATAGGTATCATCCCTCATCTCTAAATGTTTGGTAAGTATCATTGTCATAGAAATGGTCCCTTGAACCTGATATATGTGATGGACATCCTATCTTTGGATGTGTTTCAGAAGGGAAAACAAAACCTAAAAGACTAATGCCCTTCGTCTCACCAATTACTCAGCGAAATGACTGCAAGTGTCTGGAAAAGCCAATATCCACAGGTAAAGAATGGTTTGGAATTTAAAAAGCAGGAATGGAAAATAAAGGAAGTTTGGGAAACTAAAATGACACTAATTTTAGGTCACTTAAGAATGAAGTGTATAATTGTTTAATTGGGAGGGAAATGTAGACATTCAGGAATGAGCAGGCCAATAGTAGATACAGATTAAAAGGCAGAAAATGTTAATACAATGAGGAACCATCATTTTAATGGAGTTGGGAGCAACAGGCTTTTTGAAAATTTACCTACTGTCGTTGCAGGTCTTCCTGAAAGAGAAAATAAAGAGATCAAAGTAAATATAATATAAAAATGGGGAGGTAATTTAAATGCAATGAAAAATTTATGTTTCAAAGTGAACCCACATGGATGTGCACACAAATACACATATGTACATACCACTGCATGAACACGCACACACTCCCACAATATACACGTGTCCAGTGGCTGAGAGCTCAAATTTTTCCAAAGAGTCTTTTTCTCAAAATGAAAATTGGCATCAAATGAATGAGTATTCTGATTTGATAGAACATTTAAGAAACTTCAGTTCTCGTGGTGCCCTTTAAAAAGTTCCTCATCCTATTTGATATAGCTAGGCTTTTATCATTCAGTTTGTATGATCTGATAAGTACTTTGCCTTTTAGTTAATATGTACATTCATTTTGGTTACTACATCTAAGTGATATAAAGTAGCCACAAACACTGAATTGGAGGATCTACCACTACCTCTAGTGGTACTACAGAATGTATCACCTGGGCTCCACCACTAAAAATATTTTCATCAAATAGGAATACATAACACTGTGTATGTGAAGTTCTGTTTTCCTAAATAAAATTTCCCTTAAGTTCCTTGAGAAGAAAAATATAATAGGGGCTGTGAAGTGGGTCTGAGTGAAGTGACTTAAGTATATCTTGGACAAAACTTTCACATCAGCCACTTTGAAAAGCCTAATGGCTACATAGGACTAGGATTAGTAAAATTTACTTGACTGAAAAGGAATGCCTGCATTCATTATGATATCAGGACAAATCAAATAATAATGTTGGGAGAATAATTTAATATCAAGTGAAGATGAAGCCCTTAGTTGCAAAGATAAGATCCAGAAAAAAAAAATCATGTAAAATATTCACAACTTAGAGTTGAGATAAATGATTCCTAGAAACTGAAGTGAAAGGCACAGGTAACAGATGAAACCATGTTTACATACAGGGAAACACACTTATAGGACTTACCTTGCTCCCCTTCACATTTATCAATTAAAAAAAGAAAGAAACAATTTATTCAAAATTAGTCATGGTATCAGAAAGAAGGAGGACAAAACTTTCAAATACTTCCAAAGTTGTTTCTGAGAGTTGTATTCTGAGAATACAGACTGCAATGTTCAAAGACCATCTTATCAATCAATGATAGATTTATTGCACTTCTGTACATATGAGATAAAGAGAATTATAGACTGCATGGCAGTATGATAGCCCTCCCTCCGGGATAAAGGATATGGGATATGCCAATCATTGGTTTGTATTGGGCTTTCCAACTTTTTCAGAATAAAAGGAAAACACACATTCATAACCAAAAAGAGGTACTTGCAAAGAGAGAGAATAGATCAAAGCCACCATTGCCCAATAATCTGTGCATTACATACAGCTTCATTGAAATAGTAGATCAATATATAGTTGAATTTCCTTTGAAATAGAAATTATTTAAAAATACAAATACATGGAATCTGTTAAAGTTCTAATTGCAATATATTTGTATTGTAAGACAATATCTTAGGCAAAATCCCACAGTAATGATTTCTATGTCTTTCACATGAAAAATTGAGAAATCAGAAAAATAAAAATGTTAGTCACTTAGTTGTGTCTGACTCTTTGTGAACCATGGACTGTAGCCTGCCAGGCTCCTCTGTCCATGGGATTCTCCAGGCAAGAATCTGGAGTGGGCTGCCATTTCCCCCTCCAGGGCATCTTCCAGACCAAAGTATTGGACCCTGATCTCCTGCACTGCAAGCAGATTCTTTATGGTCTGAGATGTACACAGCAATTGAACATACCCTGTGAATTAAATTCTTTCTGCAAATACAAACTTGGAACTGAAGATTAATAAAAATAAATTGTTTCATTGCAAAGGTAAAAGAGAAAGAACAGCAGTTACATACATGAAAATTTCCATGAGAATCATGAAAGAATATTCATATACTTCGTAAGTGTTGTTTATATATTCCAGGTGTTATTGTTGTTGTTTAGTCGCTGAGTCATGTTGGACTACTTTGCGACCCCATGGACTGTAGTCCACCAGCCTCCTTTGTCTGTGGAATTTCCTAGGCAAGAATGCTGGAGTGGATTGCCATTTCCTTTTCCATGAGATCTTCTCCACCCAGGGACTGAACCTGATTGTCCTGCATTGGCAGGTATATATATATATATATATATTGGCAGGTATATTTTTAACACTGAGCCATCTGGAAGGTCCAAATATTCATATACTTTGGAAAGCTGGGGTAATATACTCTACCAGTGGAATAATGAGGCTCAAATTCATCTTTGACCAATGCACAATATCAGAATTGACACATGCCTTTTTAGATAGACAAACTGAAATCAGCAAATGAGAGTCTTCTCTCATCTCTTAGCTTATAAAAGCATCAGTGGTATAAAAACTGGTCCGCGCACATGGCCTCTGTGACCGGAGGCCTAATATTGGATGTGTTCCAGGAAAAGGTACAAAATGGAAACGATGTCCCTATCAGACTAGAGCCCTTTATCTCATCACCTTCTGAGTGAAATCATAGCAAATGCTTGGGAAACAGAAAAAGCTAATGACGTAGGGTAAGAGCACTTTGGAATGAAAAGAAAGGAATATAGAAAATACAAAAAAGAGGGAAGTTGTAAGAAGAGAAACTTAATCTGGGAAAAGTCTGTAAGATGTTAATTGAGAAGGTAAAGATAGACCCTCAGGAGCAGCGTGAATGGGTGACTGACATCGGATGAAAAAGCAGGGAACGTTAAGGCAACAGGAGAGCAGTCATTCTACTCAGGTGTAGAGGAAGTTTACAGGATTTCAGAAAATTTACCATATGATGGCCAATGTTGTCATGAAATGAAAATGGAGAGATCAATTAAATATTATGGAGAATGGGAAAAATTCCAACTTAATGCAAAATTTATACATAATAATAAACCAATGAGGACAATGATGCACACACACACACACACAAATGCTGTGATATAGGGCCGGTTTTACCCTGAGGGGATATGCCCTGAAATAAAATGTTATTAAATTAGTGAATTTAGTGATCTGCAAGAAAATTTTCCCATGGTTACCTTTTAAAATGTTCCTTATCCTTTTAGACATTACTTAGGGTTTTATTATTCAATTTGTATGATTTCATAAGTACACTGATTTTCAATTTACATGCACTGTATTGACTATTTATTATACAATCTGTTTTCCACAGTAAATACTAGATGAGTGGATCTCGAAGCACTGCTTCCAGAGATACTACAGAGAAATTTACCTGGGCACCTCAATTCACTTTTTAACCAACTGATACATATATACATAACTTGTGTTTTGTAAGTTTCTATTTTTAATACATGCCTAACTAATGTTCTTATTAATAAAATTCCCTGAAAAGAGGAAAAGGAAGTGTTACATGGCAGTGAGATGTAACTGTAATGGTTTAAATCAAATGACCTGACATATCTTGGAGAAAACTTTCCCATCTGCATTATGGGAAATGCCAATATTTTAGATGATATGTTTAATAAATTGTCTGGCTCCAAAGGAATATCTGCATAGGTTGCAACAAAAAGACAAATCAAAGAAGAAATAGAGTCGGGTATTTGAATAGCAAATGATGATGGCAACCATCAGGGCAAAGATAAGGTTGGAGAAAATAAAGTAAACAGGTAAGTCGAATGAGAATGATGATTTAAGGGGTTTAGAGAAAATACAAAAAGCAGATAACACTTTGATTATGTACACAGGGAAATACATTAATGTGATTTGCTACTTTCTTCTTCATATTTATTGAGAAAATAAAAGCAAGAAAGAAACTATTTATTCAAAATGAAGGCACAATATCAGGAAGAAGGAAAACAGAACTTTCAAAGACTATTATAGTTCTCACTGAGATCCTAACTGGCACACATTTTTGAGAACTGGCGCTACATATTAAAAACCATCTCACCAATCAGAAAAAAAAAAATGTGTGTGTGTTTTACTTTCTTATACCCCTTATTGAAAAAGGAACATGATTGCAAAAACACCACACAAGGAAGTAGACTGAAATGCTATTCTATTTCTCTGGGATACAAGATATATCAATCATTGGTCTTGTATTTTACCTCCTGCATCTTTCAGAATAAAATGAGAATGCACACTTATTCATAAGAGAGATACTTGGAAATAGATGAAAAGAACAGTATAAAGCTTCCCATCTGTCCATGACTCTATCTGTGGCTATAGTCATATAAACATTATATGAATGATAAATCAGTATATTCTTGAGTTGAATTCTCTTTGAATTAAAAATTTACATTGAAAAACTATCATCAAAAGAGGTCATTCAACTTCTAAGAAGTGTATTTTGTTATAATAAATATGTTTTAAAAAGCTTACAATAATAGTTGCCCATGCATTACACATGAGAAATTGAGAATTAAGAGATATACCATGACTGAACACTCCCTGTGCTATAGAACTCCTCTTTACATATTTAATAGAAATTACAGTTTGTGTTAATGATCAATGTGACATTGAGAATGCCCAAAACACAAAACAATGTTTATGGTTAAAAAAAATTCTGAGAATACTCGTGGGAAATATTTTTACACCTGGGATTCTTTGGACAATAAGTTCTGTCACAGAGAATAAGCCTTCATTTCTCATTGTCTAGTGGATTGTAATATAAATTTCATAGGCTTTGAAAGAACAAAGGAAGGACAAATTCCACTCAGTATGTGAGATCTGATTGATCTCACCTCTCATCTCTTTTAGTTTGGGCAAGTTTTATTGGCATCGAAATGAGCCCTTACTCTTGAGATATGTGCAAGAGGTCCCATCTTGCAATGTGTTCTGGAAAAATATGCAGAATGGAAACAATGTGCCTTTCAACTGAATGCTCTTCATCTCAACAACTTCTTAATGAGACTATAACAGGTCATAGAAAGACAGAAAATACTAATGATTATAGGAACAAAATTATATGGAGCAGAAAAAGTAAAAACTGAAAAAGATTATTAGAGAAACTAAGGAAAGAGAACATAATCTGAAGATCTGCAGTTTAAAAATTAGGGAGAGAAAGGTAGAGACATAGGAAAAGAAAAGAACAAGGAAAGGTGTATAGATTAAGAGCATGGGAATCTCAAGGGCTCAAGAAATCAATCACATGAGAGCAGTCTGTGAGTAACAAGGTTTTAGAAATTTTAACATTTTTTTCCTGAGGGTCTTCTGAAAAATAAAATGGGGAGATCAATAAAAACATAATGTAAATACAAATAAAAGGCAGAATTAATTCAAAATTTATATTTAAAACTAATCTTATCACAATTCAGATAAGCACATTCTTACTCACACATACAAGCATGCATACATTGCACGTAGGAACACAACTCATGCATACAGATGCACCATGTCTAAGGTCTCAATTTTCTCCATAGCATGCATGCGTGCTAAGTTGCTTCAGTCGTGTTCAACTCTTTGCGACCCACCAGGCTCCTCTGTCTACGGAATTCTCCAGGCAAGAATACTGGAGTGGGTTGCCATGTTCGCCAGGGAATCTTCCCAACCCAGGGACTGAACACTGTCTCCTGTGGTTCCTGCATTGCAGGTGGATTTTTCACTGCTGAGCCCCCAGGGTAGTCCTGTCCATAGCATATTCTCCCCCAGAGGAAAGTTGGCATGAAATGAATAAATGTACTGTCTTGAGAAAAATTGTCAGGAATATTTCTTCTCATGTTCACCTTTTTAAAATGGTCCTGATCCCTTTTGTCACTAGTTAGGCTTTTATTATTCAGTTCACTGGGATTTGTTAAGTTTTATTTTGCTTTCAACTACTGCATATACTCAATTTTCTATTGCAAAGGGTATGTGGTATAGAATTGCCATAATTACTAAATTAGAGAATATTGAATTACTGCATTGTAATATATTACAGGGTAATTTTTCTGTGTTACTCTATACAATTTTAATCAACTGATGAATGCATAAAATTGTGTTTTGTGAATTTCTCTTTAATGCCTAAATTAAATTCTTCTTAATGGAACTCCATGAAAGGAAAGGAGACAAATGTTTAATGGCAGCAGATTAAATCTATGTCAAATGATCTGAATATATATTTGTGGATAAACATTCACAGTAACCATGTGAAAAATGTCAGCACTTCAGAGGTGTGTGATTAATAAAATTTCCTTGACTCAAAAGGAATATTTGCATAAATTACAACAACCTGATAAGTTAAGAGTCAATAAGAGGGGATGACCAATAACTGATGAAGCTTTCAGTTGGAAAGATAAGTTTCAAGAACAAATCATGATCTTTGAGTGTGAAGAAAAAAGTGTAAGTCACAAATGACTTAACTCAAGGTAAACGATGAAATACATTTATAGGAACTACCTTTGACTTCTTCACATTCATGAATAAAATACTTGAGAAAAGCAAATCAATATGAGGGCACAATATCAAGAAGGGAGGAGGATAAAGATTTTATTCACTTCTATAGTGTATAGAGCTCCTATCTTTGCATGTGTTTCAGAAAGACAAGCAAACATGCCAATCAACTTGGTTGCCCTTCAGCTCACCAGTTTCTCTGAGAAAACATTGCAATTCTCTAGAAACAGAAAAAGTCAATGTCCATAGGTAAAGAACGGTATGGAATAAATGAAGTAAGAATGGAATATGAAAGAAGTGTGTGAAATTAAAAGGAAGTTAACTTTACATAACTTAAGAAAGAAGTGCATAAATAATTAATTGAGAGGGAAGGTAGATATCCAGGAGAAGAGCAACTCAATGGATGGTTATAGGTTAAAAGGCAAAAGACATCAATACAAATAGAAACTATCATTTTGATGGGCTTGGGAGGAAGAGGTTTTTGAAAATTTACCTGATTTCACTGGAGTTTTTTCTGAAAAAGAAAATGAAAAGATCAAAATAAACATAAAATTAAAAAAGGGAAGGTAATTCAAATTTAATGCAAATGTTATCTTTCAAGTTGAACCCATGGATATGTGCAAATACACACATGTATATGCCATTGCAGGAAGGCAAACACACTCACACACTTATACACGTGCCCAATAGTTGAGAACCCAGTTTTATCCAGTGAGTATTTTTCTCAAAGTGAAAATGGACATAAAATTAGTCAGTATTCTCATTTCAGACAACTTTTTAGAAACTGCAGTTCTCATGCTCACCTTAAAAATGTTCCTTCTCCTATTTGAGATAATTAGGCCTTTTTTATTCAGTTCATATGTTGTTATAAGTACTTTGCCTTTTAATATGTGCATTCAATCTGGTTATTATGACATTTATATGGTATAAAATAGCCACAAAACTGAACTGGAGGATCTTAAACCACTGCTTCCAGAGGTAACATAGGGTATACCACCTGGGCTCCTCTATTAAGAATATTTACACTACTCAAGGAATATATAACATGGTGCATGTAAATTTATCTTTTGCTGCTGTTGTTGTTATTCAGTCGTCCCGCCTCGTCTGACTCTTTGCAACCCCATGGACAGTGGCTCGCCAAGCCTCCCTGTCCATCACCAATGCCCGGAGTTCACTCAGACTCACGTCCATCGAGTCAGTGATGCCATCCAGCCATCTCATCTTCTTTCGTCTCCTTCTTCTCCTGCCCACAATCACTCCCAGCATCAGAGTCTTTTCCAATGAGTCAACTCTTCGCATCAGGTGGCCAAAGTACTAGAGTTTCAGCTTTAGCATCATTCCTTCCAAAGAAATCCCAGGGCTGATCTCCTTCAGAATGGACTGGTTGGATCTCCTTGCAGTCCAAGGGACTCTCAAGAGTCTTCTCCAACACCACAGTTCAAAAGCATCAATTCTTCTGCGCTCAGCCTACTTCACAGTCCAACTCTCACATCCATACATGACCACAAGAAAAACCATAGCCTTGACTAGACGAACCTTTGTTGGCAAAGTAATGTTTCTGCTTTTGAATATGCTATCTAGGTTGGTCATAACCTTCCTTCCAAGGAGTAAGCGTCTTTTAATTTCATGGCTATAGTCACCATCTGCAGTGATTTTGGAGCCCAGAAAAATAAAGTCTGACCCTGTTTCCACTGTTTCCCCATCTATTTCCCATGAAGTGGTGGGACCAGATGCCATGATCTTCGTTTTATGAATGTTGAGCTTTAAGCCAACTTTTTCACTCTCCTCTTTCACTTTCATCAAGAGGCTTTTGAGTTCCTCTTCACTTTCTGCCATAGGGTGGTGTCATCTGCATATCTGAGGTTATTGATATTTCTCCCGGCAATCTTGATTCCAGTTTGTGTTTCTTCCAGTCCAGCGTTTCTCATGATGTACTCTGCATAGAAGTTAAATAAGCAGGGTGACAATATACAGCCTTGACATACTCCTTTTCCTATTTGGAACCAGTCTGTTGTTCCATGTCCAGTTCTAACTGTTGCTTCCTGACCTGCATACAAATTTCTCAGGAGGCAGATCAGGTGGTCTGGTATTCCCATCCATGTCCCTCACCATCTCCCAGAGTTTGCCCAAGTTCATGTTCATCATATCAATGATACTTTCCAGCCATCTCATCCTGTTATGCCCTCTTCTCCTTCTGCCCTCAATCTTTCACAGCATCAAGGACTTTTCCAATAAGTCATCCCTTCACATCAGATGGCCAAAATATTGCAGCTTCAGCTTCTGAATTAGTCCTTCCAGTGAATATTCAGGGTTGATGGCCTTCAGAATGGACTGGTTTGATCTCCTTGCTGTCCAAGGGACTTTCAGGAGTCCTCCAGCACCACAGTTCAAAGACATCAATTCTTCAGCATTCTGCCTTCTTTAAGGTCTAGCTCTCACAACCATATGTGACCACTGGGAAGAACATAGTCTTGACTATATGGACCTTTCAGGGCAGAGTAATGTCTCTGCTTTTCAATACACTTTCTAGGTTTGTCAGAGCTTTCCTGCTGATAACAAAGTGTCATCTGATTTCATGACTGCAGTCACCATCCGCAGTGATTTTGGAGCCCAAGAAAAGGAAATCTGTTACTACTTCCACCTTTTCCCCTTCTATTTGCCATGTGGTAATGTGGCCAGAAGCCATGATCTTAGATTTTTAATATTTAGTGTTAAGCCAGCTCTTTCATTCCCCTCCTTCACCCTCATCAAGAGGCTCTTTAATTCCTCTTCACTTTCTGCCATTAGAGTGGTGTCATCTATGTATCAGAGGCTGTTGATGTTTCTCCCATCTATCTTGATTCCAGCTTGTAACTCATCCAGCCTGGCATTTCTCTTGATGTGCTTAGCATCTTGATTAAACAAACAGGTTGATAGCAGGCAGCCCTGTTGTACTCCTTTCTTGATCTTGAACCAATCAGTTGTTCCATACAGGGTTCTAACTGTTGCTTCTTGACCTGCAAAGAGGTTTCTCAGGAGACAGGTAAGATGGTCTGGTATTCCCATGTCTCTAAGAGCTTTTCACAGTTTGTCATGATCCATTCCCTCAAAGGCTTTAGCATAGTCAATGAAACAGAAACAGATGGTTTTGTGAAATACCCTTGCTTTCTTTATAATCCAGTGAATGTTGGCAATTTGATCTCTGGTTCCTCTTCTTTTTCTAAACCCAGCTTGAATATCTGGAAGTTCTTGGTTCACATTATGTTGAAGCCTACCATGCAAGATTTTAAGCATGACCTTACTAGCATTGGAGATGAGTGCAAATTTATCATTTAACTATGCACAAATGAATTTTTTCTAAAGTTCCATGAATATAAAAGAAGTATTAAAAGTCAATGAAGCAGGTCTACATGAAGTGACCTGAGCATATCTTGGACAAAACTTCAACTTCAGCCACTTGAAAAGCCAATTCGTTAGAGAATATTATGGATAAAATTTATCTGACTCAATAGGAATGCCTACCTATATTGCAGCAAGGGGACAAACTAAATAGCAATACTGGGGGATAATTGAATAGCTAATGAAGAAGGAGCCCTTACTTGCAAAGATCAGACTGAAGAGAAAAAATCTTGTAAAATATGCATATCTTGGAGTTGAGAAAAATGATGTTTGGAAGTTGAATTAAAAGGTATTAATATAAGTAACAGCTGAAACCACACTCTGTGGTAAAAAAAGTCCACGTGCCAAGCAGGAGACGCCTGTTTGATCCATGGGTTGGGAAGATCCCCTGGAGGAGGAAATGGCAACCCACTTCAGTATTCTTGCCTGGGAAATGCCATGGATAGGAGCCTGGTGGATTACAGTCCATCAGACTGAAAAAAGTCAGACACCATTTAGTGATTAAACAACAACAAAATAGTTGAAACCATGCTTAGGGACACAGGGAAACTTATTTATGGGACTTATCTTTCTTTTTTTCTTCACCTTTGTCAATAATTAAAAGAAAGAAACCATTCATTCAAAATGAGGCCCAATACCACAAAGGAGGAGGACAAAACTTTCAAGCATTTCCAAATTTGTTTCTGACAGTTATCTCCTGAGAATTGAAAGTGCAGTGGTGTTCAAAGACCATCTCACTAACCAAAGGAAGATTTA
Source organism: Bos javanicus (assembly GCF_032452875.1). Lineage (NCBI taxonomy): Eukaryota > Metazoa > Chordata > Mammalia > Artiodactyla > Bovidae > Bos > Bos javanicus. Next base: position 25,957,933 of record NC_083890.1, on the reverse strand, counting down.
TTTCATTCTGTGTATCTTGATGACAAAGGGGCTAAGTAGAAATCACAGAACGCAAGGCGGTGGAACAGCACTCCCTCTGAGTTAAAAGCTATGTGTGTGCATGCTAAGCCGCTTCAGCCTTGTCTGGCTCTTTGCGACCCAAGGACTGTAGCCTGCCAGGCTCCTCTGTTCATGGGATTCTCCAGGCAAGAATATTGGGGTGAGTTGCCATTTCCTCCTCCAGGGGATCTTGCCAATCCAAGGATTGAATCCACATCTCATGTCTCCTGCATTGGCTGGAGAGGTCTTTACCACTCATACCAGCTGGGAAGCCTGGATTAAAGTCTATGGGATACATCAGTCACTGATTTCTACTGGGCCTTTGACTTTTTTCAGAATAAAGGAAAACACACAGGCATACAAAGAAAGAGGTACTTGAAAAGAGACTGAAAGTGTAGATTAAAAGCACCATTGTACAATACACTCTGCATTGTTAAATTCATACACAGTTTTATAAAAGCCTTAAATCAATATATACTTGAATTGAGTTCCCCTTAAGATAGAATTATCATTTAAGATATCATTACTTGGTGTAAATGTACAATTTAAGGAGAAGGGTAAGCAAAGGAAAGAATAAAGATTAAGAGACTGGGAATGTTAAGGTCTCAAGAAATCCACCATATAAAAGGATTTGTGAGCAGCAAGATTTTAGCATACATACCATTTCTTTCCTGAAGTTCTTTATAAAAATAAAATGATAAGTTTAAGGTCAGTATTATGGAAATGGAACAAGAAAAAAACAAAATATTTAAAAAATTTGTTTTTAAAATTATAACTATCTGAAAACATATACAAACACATACACTGCAAGCACACACACACAACACACACACACACAGAGTAGTTGGGAGCTCATTTGGTCAGGGGACTATTCTCCTATATGACAATAGAGTAAGAGATAAAATTATGTGTCTTAAGTGAGGAAAAACATTAAAATAATAATTTTGAAGTTTACCTTAAAACATGTTCTTTATCTATTTAGATATTAGTAGTCTCTTTATTAGCACCAATATGTTCCTTGGCAGTTATTCAGTAGATGCGATCAAGTTTATTATTGTAAAAGCAAAGATGTATTAAGAAGACATGAACATTGAAATAACATTCCGAATCATTGCCATAGAGAAAAGACCTGGTTCATTTCCCGTATGATTCTATTCATACTTAGGTCAACTAGTGAACACAAAAACTCCTTGTAACTTGAGTTTCTACTTTAGCTCAAACCTAAGTGATGCATGTCTTAATAAAATCACACAAAAAATGGATTTAATTAACTAAATGATAATAAAATTAGTTGTAAATCAAACAATGGAGCATATACTGGAGAAAACCTATACTTTGGTAGCTTGAGAATGCAAAAGTATGAAAAGTACCATTACTCACAGTTTAGTTGACACAAAAGTAATGTCTGTCTAAATTACATGAAAATGAGAAATCACAGAAGTACTAATGGAGGAAAGTGAATAACAATTACAGAATGCAAACTTTTAGTACTATGCCTAATATCTCTCATGGCTACAAAAATCATAATAAAATAATGGCACTTCACTGGCAACACATACAATAAGGCCCTCATGTTTACAGAGAAGAAAAAATATGAAATTAAAAACAAGAAATGAAAAAGGAAGGAATTTGTAAAACAGATGAAGGGAATTAATACAGCATAGTCTATATCCAAAAAATTAGGATGGAAAGGTGAGCCATGGGTGGCATATACATAGAAAGGCAGAGAATGTTAGTATCCATTTAAAGGTTATGGAGCAAAGAGTGTCAGAAAAATTTATTGATTTTTTTTCTCCAAAAAGCCTGAAAAATAAAATGTAAATATCAAAAGAAACAAAAAAGATAATTCAGTATTATTGAAAAATTTTATAGAGATCTTCATTTACTATAAAATAATTAATATGCAGATACACACACAGAATAGGAAAACCCTTATGGAACATGAGAATATATAATACATACACAAGCTCATAAATCCACATTGGCAAACCTGGCTCTTCCTAAAGGATATTCTCCAGAAGTGGAGAGGGGCATAAGTTGATATATAAAATGTATTATACTTAGAAATATATTTAGAAACTTAGTCCTAGAATTTACCTTTTTAAAAATGTCTTAATTATGTTTGTCATTAGTTTGGTTGTCTTTTTCAGTTTGTAAGACAAAATAGGCTATTTGGTTGCTACTATTCATCTTGAAGAAAGTATGGAAAATCACTAGACCATTCAGGTATGACTTAATTCAAGTCCCTTATGACTATAGAGTGGCAATGACAAATAGATTCAAGGTTTTAGATTTGATAGTGAGCTTGAAGAACTATGGATGGAGGGTCATAACATTGTACAGAAGGTGGTGACCAAAACCATCTCCAAGAAAAAGAAATGCAACAAGGCAAACGGTTGTCTGAAGAGGCCTTACAAATAGCTGAGAGGAGAAGTGAAAGGCAAAGGAGAAAGGGAAAAACATACTCATTTGAATGCAGGGTTCCAAAGAATAGAACAGAGAAGTAAGAAACCCTTCTTAAGTGAACAAGGCAAAGGAATAGAGGAAAACGATAGAACAGGAAAGACTAGATACCTCTTGAAGAAAATTAGAGATACCAAGGGAAAATTTCATGCAAAGATGGGCACAAAAAAAGGACAGAAACAGTAAGGACCTAACAGAAGCAGAAGAGGTTAAGAAGAGGTAGCAAGAATATGCAGAACTGTACAAAAAGGTCTTAATGACGTGGATAACCATGATGGTGTGGTCACTCAACTAGAGCCAGACATCCTGCAGTGTGAAGTCTAGTAGGCCTTAGGAAGCATTACTATGAACAAAGCTAGTGGAGGCGATGGAGTTCCAGATGAGCTATTTCAAATCCTAAAAGATGCTGCTAAAGTGCTCTACTCACTATGCTAACAAATACAGAAAACTCAGCAGTGGTTACAGAGTAGGAAAGGTCAATTTTCATTCCAATCCCACAGAAGGGCAATGCTAAAGAATGTTCAAGCTTACTGCACAATTGTGCACATTTCACACGATAGTAAAGGAATGCTCAAAAATCCCTCAAGCTAGGCTTCAATAGCATGTGAACGGAGGACTTCCAGATGTACAAGCTGGATTTAGTAAAGGTGGAGGAACCAGAGATCGAATTGTCAACATTCACTGGATCGTAGAAAAAGCAAGAGAATACTAGAAAAACATATACTTCTGTTTCACTGACTAGGCTAAAGCTTTTGACTGTGTAGATCACAAAAAATAATGGGAAAATTCTTAAGAGATGGGAATACCAGCCTATCTTACCTGCCTCCTGAGAAACCTGTATGCAGTTCAAGAAGCAACAGTTAGAACTGTACAAGGAACAATGGACTGGTTCAAAACTGGGAAAGGAGTACATCAAAGTTGTATATTGTTACCCTGCTTATTTAGCTTCTATGCAGATTACATCATTGAAATGCTGGACTGGATGAATCACAAGCTGGAATCAAGATTTCAGGGAGAAATATCAACAACTACAGAGAGGCAGATGATACCACCCTAGTGGCAGAAAGCAAAGAGGGACTAAAGAGCCTTTTGATGAAAGTGAAAGAGGAGAGTGAAAAAGCTGGCTTAAAACTCAACATGCAAAAAGTGGAGATCATAGTATCTGGTGTCATTACTTCATGGCAAATAGGACAGGAAAATGATGGAAACAGTGAGAGACTTTATTTTCTAGGGTTCCAAAATCACTGTGGATTGTGACTGCAGCCATAAAATTAAAGACTCTTCCTTCTTGGAACAAAAGCTAATACAAACAAAGACAGTGTATTAAAAAGAAGAGGCATCATTTTCCCTACAAAGGCCCACATAGTCAATACTATGGTTTTTCCAGTAGTCACGTATGGATGGGAGTGTTGGAACATAAAGAAAACTGAGAGCCGAAGAATTGATGCTTTCAAACTGTGGAGCTGGACAACACTCTCGAGAGTCCCTTGGGCAGCAAGGAGATCAAACCAGCCAATCCTAATGGAAATCAACCATGAATATTCATTGGAAGGACTGATGTTTAAGCTTAAGCTCCAACACTTTGGCCACCTGATGGGAAGAGCTGACTCATTAGAAAAGACCCTGATGCTAGGAAAGATTGAGGCCAAGAGGAGAAAGGGGCAACAGAGGATGAGATGGTTGGATGGCATCACTGACTCAATGGACATGAGCAAGTTCAGGGAGATAGTGAAGGACAGGGAAGCCTGGCATATTGCAGTCCATGGGGTCACAAAGAGTCAGACATGACTGAGTGACTGAACAACAACAAATTCATCTCTGGGCTTCCTGAGTGGCTAGATGACAGAATCTGTGTACAATGCAGGATGACAAAGGGAAAGTGAAAGTCGCTCAGTTGTGTCCAACTCTTTGTGACCCCCATGGACTATAACCAGCTAGGCTCCTCTGTCCATGGAATTCTCCAGATCAGAATACTAGAATGGGTAGACTATCCTTTCTCCAGTTTATCTTCCTGATCCAGGATTTGAATCGGAATCTTCTGTATTGCAGGTGGATTCTTTACCAGCTGAGTCACCATGGAAGCAATTCAGGATACTTGGGTTCAATACTGGATCAGGAAGATCCCTGGAGGAGGGCATGAAAACCCACTCTTGTATTCTGGCCTGGAGGATTCTATGAACAGTGCAACTTAGCACACACACACACATTTCACCCAATGCCTAGATGAAATTATCTGAATTAAGTCTCATGAAAGGAAGGGAAATAAAATATTCAATTCCAGTGAAACAAGTTCAAATTACATGACAAGAACCTATCTTAGACAAACATACTACAAGAGCCACACTGAAAATGACAATATTTCAGAGGTATGCTATCACTACCTTTAAATTGACAGGAAGAAAATGTCTACAGAGATTGCAACTCTATGATGAATCATAAAAGTACCAATGGAGAAAATTGAATAACAACAGAAAATGTCAAACATCCCTTGAAAAGACAAAGAAATGAGACAAAAATCATACAATAATGTTCATATAATATCTCTGAAAAGGATGGTAACTGAATGTTAATGACAAAAATACCATATCAGATGGATCCATGTCTAGGTACACAGGGAAACACAACAATAGAATTTGTCACTTTTCCCTCCATATTTATTCACAAAGTCAAAGCAACAAATAAACAATTCAATCAAAATGAGAGTAAAAAGTCAAGAAGGAAAGAGGACAAAACCTTCTGTAGTTACCTATCAGGTTCTAACAGACACATATTTCTGAGCACTGAAACTGTGAGATTCCAAGACTATTTCATTAATGATAAAATAATGTATACCTCTATATATGCTTAGGTTTAAAAGAGAATGTTACTGAAAATGACAGCAGGCAAAATAAAAAGACAATAGAAGGACAGAGTAAAGGCATCCATCTGTCAACAATTCTAGCTATAATAGTAGTCAGATAAAACCTGCTACATAAACAAATTTGACATGTAACTGAGTTGAATTATTTTTGAAATGAACATTATTACAAAAGCTGTCTTTAGGAAATATCAAAGTTTCAAGGATTATATCCTGTTGTAGGAAAAGAAATTCTTTGGTAACTTCCTAGGACAATGTCTTCTTTGACGTTCACATCAAAAGTTAAGAACTGAAAGAGATATGTGAAAGTTAAAGTGGCTCAGTCATGTCTGACTCTTTGTGATCCAGGCCAGACTCTGTGAATTCTTTGTGAAGACTCTTTGTAAATTCTCCAGGCCAGAATACTGGAATGCTTAGCCTTTCCATTGCCCAGGGGATCTTCTCAACCCAGAGACTGAATCCAGGTCTCCCACCTTGCAGGCATTCTTTACCAGCTGAACCACAAGGGAAGCCCAAGAAAACTGGAGTGGATAGCCTAACCCTTCTCCAGACGGTCTTCCCAATCCAGGAATCAAACTGGTGTCTGCTGCATTGCCAGCAGATTCTTTACCAACTGAGCTATGAGGGAAGTACAAGAGCCAGACAAACAAACAAATTTCCTGGAATATATATTTCTTCTAAAAACACTAAACAAAGTTTGTGTTGCCAAGATGATCATTGTGGCATTCAAAATGCAAAACAAAAATTCAAATAAAAAGGAAAAAATTACCGTTCTTGAAAGAAAAAAAATTCCAAGAATAACTGGAAATGTTTTTATGCTTTGGAATCCTAGGGCAATGTATCTGGGTACAATAGAAGAATGTGTGTCAAGTTTATGGGCCAAGAAGAGAAGCAGAATTTACACAGGCTTTCAAAGTGAAGAACTAAAGAGCCTCTTGAAAGTGAAAGAGGAGAGTGGAAAAGTTGGCTTAAAGCTCAACATTCAGAAAACTAAGATCATGGCATCCAGTCCCATCACTTCATGGCAAATTAATGGGGAAACAGGGGAAACAGTGGCTGACTTTATTTTTCTGGGCTCCAAAATCACTGCAGATGGTGATTGCAGCCATGAAATTAAAAGACATTTATTCATTGGAAGGAAATTTATGACCAACCTAGATAGCATATTAAAAAACAGAGACATTACTTTGTCAACAAAGATCCATCTAGTCAAGGTTATGGTTTTTCCAGTGGTGATGTACAGATTTGAGAGTTGGACTATTGAGAAAGCTGAATGCTGAAGAATTGATGCTTTTGAACTGTGGTGTTGGAGAAGACTCTTGAGAGTCCCTTCGACTGCAAGGAGATCCATGCAGTCCATTCTAAAGGAGATCAGTCCTGGGTGTTCATTGGAAGGACTGATATTGAAGCAAAACTCCAATAACTTTGGCCACCTGATACGAAGAGCTGACTCATTTGAAAAGACCCTGATGCTGGGAAAGGTTGACGGCAGGAGGAGAAGGGGACGACAGAAGATAAAATGGTTGGATGGCATCACCGACTCAATGGACATGGGTTTTGGTGGACTCCAGGAGTTGGTGATGGACAGGGTGGCCTGGTGTGCTGTGGTTCACGGGTAGCAAAGGGTCAGACATGATTGAGCGACTGAACTGAACTGAACTGAATGGACAATGAATAGACAAACTTCACTCAGCCTGTTATGTATCTTCTCTCAACTGTGCAGATTTGGGGAAGTATTATTGATCTAAATGTGTGCCTTTAAAAATAGAATATGATGAAGTTCCTGACTAGGGATATGCCCAGAAGGTAAACAGGATGGAACCCTGTGCTTTCAGTTTCATGTCCTCTGTCTCTTTAAGTTTTCAGTGAGCCTGTATCAAGTCCTCAGAGACAGACTGAGGAAAACAGAAAATGCTGATATGTGTAGGAAGGAAATGATGTGGAATGGGAAAAGTGGGAATTGAAATGGCTTTTAGGAAGAGAAACTAAATGGAGAGAACATCTTCTGAATAAGTGTGTAACAAATTTGGAGATATAAGACAGACATCTAGGGGAAGGACAAGACAGGGAAACCAATGGATTAAGATATTGTGAATGGTTTGGTATGAAGAAATTAGTTATGTATAAGTCATTTGTGAGTAATAAGTTTTTACTTACCACTTCTTTCCTGAGGTTCTTTAGAAAAAGAAAATGGAAAATTTAGGGTCAATCATGGAAACGGAAGATCAAAAAACAAAATTTATAGCAAATATTGACCACATATGTAAAATTATAGCTCTCAGAAAGCATACACAGCAACACATAAGCACACAGAAAACACACACTGTGGACTGTCTATGACAGCTCTTTTTTTAAATATAGTGTTCTCCTGAAATAGACAATTATGTATTGTCTTAATTGGAGAAAATTATTAAAATACTAGTTCTGAAGTTGACCTTTCAAATTGTTTTTTATCTATGTTGACAGAACTAATGTATAAATATTCAGATTATTAGCTTTATAAATTTATTTGGCTGCTACTTAATAGGTAGGGTTAAATCAATTATTGTAATATCTAAAATGTTAAGAGCCATGAGCATTGTTTAACATCTTGAACCAGGGATGTCAAAGAAATAATGGGTTTGCAGCCTAGATGATTCTACTCACATGTTTGTCAATAAATGAATATTTAAACTACTGTAATGCAAATTTCTATTTTGGCTAAAGCCTAAGTGAGGCAGGTCTTTCATGTATTAAAAAACTACATGCAGAAATGGTATGCAAATACTAAATAATGGTGAAAGGGTTTGTACATCAAAAGGCTGAGCATATGTTGGAGAAAACTCACACTCAGAAGCCTAAAACTGGTAAATCTTTGAAATATACCAATACTAACATTTAGTTGACACAAAAGAAATGTCTGCCTAGTTTGTATCAAAATGAGAAAATCACAGAAGTACTAATGGGGAAAATGGAATGCCAAATGCAGAAGACAAACAAAATTTGGGAGACTAAATAAAAAGACATATCATGTAAGTTATTTGTTTGATGGTGCTTGGGAACATGGAAATTGATTGTTGGAAAAAAAGGTATAAAAACACAGATGAAACCACATGTAGGTTCATAGTGAAAAACATTTTGAGTCATGCGTTTTCCTTCTTCACACTATTGTGAACAAAAGAAAAGCAATCCAATTCATTCAAATCTGAGGACAACATCAGGAAGGGACCAGGTCAGAAATTGGAAACACTTCCTTCGTTTGCTTTTGGGTTCAAAGGGACCACCATTTATTGGAATTAAAGCCAAAAGTTTCAAAGTCCACCATACTAATGAGAAGTACCCATTTTCATTCCACATATTCCACTGTGCAAGGTTGGAAATGGCCCCATCAGGGGAGTTACATTGTGAGTTCTCTTTAATAGTATCAGATCCTTGCGTTTGTGTTGGCACTTCTGCCTTTCTCAGTATAGAAAATTAGTGTGAACTGATAGACAAGCAATGTATTTAAAAGGTGATAAGGAAATATAAATGGACTTTTGTACACATGGGCTAATGGATCAGTAACCAGTTTTAGCTTTCTACTATACTGCTAAGTTCTATTTCCTCTGAAACAAAAGATGTAAGTGAAAAACATCAAGAGAATAAAGGAGATAAACATTTAGTGTTTGAATTAGTGTTTTCTGAATAAATCTTTTAAATTTGTATTCTGCACCAATTAAAATTTTGAGTTAAAAGAGGCTGCACAATACTATGGGGCTTCCTCATTAGATACAGCATTTCTATACCTGGAAACAACTGGATAATAAGATCAAGGGGAATGCGAGAGTAGGTTTAGAGCTCACATGTAATAAAGGAATGTCATTGAATTAATAGTCTTTGAAAGAGCAGAAGGCAGAGTAATTTGCTCAACAAATTTGGAGTTTTCTGTTCACTTAAATTTTGGGTCAGTATCAATCACATGGTTATTCTCCCTTGAACTTGAAAGGTCACAGTGATTTAACATCATTGGTCATTTACACGAAAACATCTATTTCATGGGAATAATGTGGTGATCAGCCTAATATCCCTCATCCCTACGAAAGTTAGAATCAAATGAAGAAACTCTCAGGAGACATAAAAAGGAAAACACTGAAGTATATCGACAAGAATGGGTATATAATGAAAAGCAAGGAATAGGAAGAGGTGGAACTAGGGAAAACCAGATGGAAGAAGTTCATATGAAAACAGTCCATATAAAGACAATTGGAGAGGAAAGAGGAGAAGGATGAGAGAATAGGTGCCAAAGAGATAGAAAGGGAGGGAATGATAGTAGTCATTTAAATGTCTATGGGAAAAGTGTCAGAAATACTTAACAATTTTATTTCCTAAAATATCTAAAAAAATAAAATTAAGAGTTCCATGTAAATATTGAAAGATACAAACACAAAATAATTCCTTTCTAAAATTTGCATTTACAATTCAATTTTTTAGTGTTCAGAAACACAGACACACATACACAAAACACTGATATAGAACATGCATATACACAGAAGAGCTCACAGGAATATCAACACCCAGAACCTCATACATCTACAGTAAGAAACCCTCCTTTTGCTTAATATATTCTCTGGAAATTCAGAGAGGGCAAAAATTAAGTCAATCTACTAGATTGAGATATAATTTTAGAAACATTAGTCCTAGAAGCTACCTTTTAAAAAAGTTTTTAATCACTTTTGACATTAGTTAGGCATTCATTGTTCACTTTATAAGATATGATAAGGTATTTGGAAGCTAATATATATGTGAGGAATCAAGGTAGCTTTGTTCAATAAACTAGATACAAATATTGAATTATAGGATTAAAAGCATTCTAGAGATTATTCTTCATTATGAACTATGTGCCTCTAAGCACATTTATGTCAACCAATGAATACATCACCTTGATTTGGGACGTTTCTATTTTGATCCACACCTAAATGAAGCACATGTGATTTATATCCAGTGCCTGTAAGAAAAATAAAACATTCAATGCCAGTGGAGCAAGAATTATCACTTTTGCAGGAAATTATTCCAAGGAGATCCAACCAGTCCATTCTAAAGGAAATCAGTCCTGGGTGTTCATTGGAAGGACTGATGCTGAAGCTGAAACTCCAATACTTTGGCCAACTCATACGAAGAGTTAACTCATTGGAAAAGACCCTGATACTGGGAGGGATTGAGGGCAGGAGGAGAAGGGGATGACAGAGGATGAGATGGCATCACCGACTCGATGGACATGCGTTTGAGTGAACCCCAGAGTTGGTGATGGACAGGGAGGCCTGGCGTGCTGTGATGGGGTCGCAAAGAGTCGGACATGACTGAGCAACTGAACTGAACTGATTCCAAGAATCACTTCTGAAATATTTCTTTATCTGGGAAGCCTAGGGTAATATATTTGGGCACAGTGGAAGAATGAGTGTCAAACTCATGGATCAAGAAATAAAGCAGAATGCTTGCATGCTTTGAAGGACAATGAGAGGCAACCTTCACTGAGCACATTAGGCATCTTCTCCTCTATCTCTGCAGGTTTAGGGAAGTCTTGTCCCAATAACCATGAGCCCTAGATACAGGCATTTTACAGAGGTCCTAACAATGGATGTGTCCTTGGAGATAAGCAGAATGGAATTCAGTGCCTTTTAACATAATATCCTTCATCACATACTCTTTATAATGAGCCTATAACATGTCTGGACAACAGGAACAAGCTAATGTTTACAGGAAAGAAGGATACAGACTGGAAAATAGAATGAAGGACTGAATAGAGAGACTGTCTGGGGAAGCCTATAATTCAACTGGGAGACACAAAGTCAGGCATCCAGGACAAGCACAACACAATGGAAAGCATCTGGATTAAGAGATGGGGCCTCAAGAAATCAGTCATGTTAGAGAGGTTTTTGAGAAGTTTCAGAATACTTACCATCTTGATCACGAACTTCTATAGAAAAATAAAGTGAAATTTTAAGGTCAGTATCATGGGAATGGAACACTATGAAAGAAACTGTATTACAAAATTCATATTTAAATTCATTTTGATCTGAATGCAAAAAAAAAATAAAAACTCAAAACCAAATACACAGTGTGGATGAAAAGCCATTTTGGCAAGGGACTATTCTTCCAGAAGATTACAGTGTTAAGCAGGAAAATTGTGTCTTAATGGGGTAAAAGCATTGAAATGATACTTATGAAGTTTACCTTTGAAACATGTGCTTTTCTTTTTTTTTTTTTTGCTTTTCTTAACATAAAATCAGACATTACTATACATATGGTTATTGTAATATGAACCACTTCTGGCCTCCTACAACTGTAAAGAGATAGTTTGGAAAGTTCTATTTCCCCTGAAACAAAATGTAAATGAAAATATCAAGTGGATACCTGAGGCAAAACTTTAGGCTTTGACTTAATGTTTTACGAAAAACTCTTTTAAATTTCTAAAGAAAGTTGCTTCTCAATTCATTAACATAACATTTCATTATTGAGTGATACGGTATTAGGTGACCTTTTGTTAACAGGTGACATTATCATAAACACAATGAGAAAATGTTCAGTTTGCAGACCTAATAATTTAGAAATTATTAAAAAAAACATACAATATTTGGTAGAACACATCTATACCCAGAACAATTAGGTCGTGTGATCAATGTGAATGTGAGGTTAGGCTTAGAGCTCACATTGGCCAAGGAATGACATCTGAAAATCTAGTCTTTTAAAGATTTGCTCAGCAAAATTTGCTCAGCAAATATGGAGTTATCTGCTCACTTAAGTTTTGGCTCAGAGTTAGTCACATAGCTATTATCCCTTGAGTTTGAAATGTCACAGAGATTCTACATCTGTGGTCACTTGCAGGAAAATTTATTTAGAATTGAAAGAATGTAGTGATCAACCTGATATCACTTATCTCTACAAATATACCAAACCTAGTCAATTCTCTGGAGACAGAAAAGGAAGAAAAGAAAAAAGACCTAATGTTTAGAGAGAAGAAAAGATACATTTAAAAAAGCAAGTAATGAGAAGGGATAGGAATAGGTAAAAGATAAAAGGAATTAATATGGGGGTAGTCCATATCCAAAAGGTTGGAGATGAGAGAGGGGAAAGATGAGCATGGTAAGAAAGGCAGGGAATTATGAGCAATTATTTAAAGGGTGTTGGGGCAAAGGATGTTAGAAACACTTACCAAATGTTTTTCCACGATCATCTAAAAAATAAAATGAAGAGTCCAGGCAAATATGAAAAGAAACAAAGATAAATTAATCTTATGGACTCTTTTGAAGTTATAAATATATTTTCCATTATTCACACTCACACAAAACAGGAAAACACATATGGAATATGCATATACACTCAGGAGCACAAGCATATACTCACACACATGCACACACAAACACACACATATACAAAGAAGCTCACACATTTTCAGTGATCAAATCCTCTCTTTTGCTCAACATATTCCAGAACTAGAGAGTGGCATAATCTGAGTCATTTAAGAACACTGAGAGATAATTTCAGGAATGTTGTTTTTGGAATTTACCTTTTAAAAAAGCTTATAATCACTTTTGACTTTAGTTAGATGTTCATTTTCAGTTTGTGAGATATAAGTTATTTGGATGCTAGCATACATGTCTAGAGGTCACAGTAGCTTTCGTCAATAAACTAAATACAAATATTTAATTGCAGGATTGGAAAAAAATTCTTCCAGAATTTACTGGGTGTCTCTATTCACATTTATGTCACCAGTGAACATACCTACTTGTCTTATGTGGTTTCTGTTCTGACCTTCTCCTAAATGATACACATTTGATTTAAATTCAGTGATAGAAGAAACATAAAATAATCAATATCAGTGAAGCAACTTATAAATTACAGGATATGAGAGTGACTTAGATTAATGCATTACACAACAGCCATACTGAAAATGACAATAATTCCCAGAGAAGTGATCACTGCCATTAACTGGACAGGAAGTACATGCTCGCAGATATTGAAACAACAAGAGAAATCACAGAATTATAAATAGGGAAAACTGAAAAAAATAGTCCATATAGCAAACATACATTATAAAGACAGAAAGGTGAGACAAAATCATACAAGAATGTGTGCATATTGACTTTGAAGAAGATGGAGATTGAGCACTGATGACAAAGGTACAATAACAGATGAAACCATGTCTAGATCCACAGGGAAATACATTAATGAACTTTGCCTTTTTTCACCTAACATTTACTAACAAAGTCAAAGGAACTAATAGGCAATTCACAAAATGAAGTAACCATGACAGGAAGGAAGGAGGACAAAATTTTCAGACACAGCCTTGGTTTACTTTGTGTTCTTAACTGATAACACACTTCTGAGCATTTTTTGAAACCATGAGTTTCAAAGGACATCTCACCAATTAGGGGATGATGTCCTTGTACTTTTATAAATGCCTGGTTTCCAAATGAATAAGAATGAAGATGACACCATAAAGTGTGGGGTGGTCAACCCTCTGTCTGAAATAAAGGTTACATTCATCAATATTGCATTGGGTCAACCTCCTTTTCTAAATTTCAATGAAAACAGACAGAAACTGAACTATAAGAGAGGTACTTGAAAAGGATATTAAAGACCAGGAAAAGGATATTGAAGAGCAGAGTAAAGATATTCATCTGTCCACAATCCACTTGTAGAAGTTAAGTGAAGCTTCATTGTTATTTAATCACTAAGTTGTGTCCAACACATTTGTGACCCCATGGACTGTTGGACCAGATTCCTCTGTCCATGGGATTTCCCACGCAAAAATACTGGAGTGGGTTGCCGTTTCCTTCTCCAGGGTGTCTTCCTGACCCAGGGACTGGACCTGCGTCTCCTGCATTGGCAGGCAAACTCTTTACCACTGAGCCGGCAAGTAAGCCTGCATGTCAAGACTACAACATACATAATTTTGATACAGATCTGAATTAAATTATGTTTGAAATAAGAAAGTCACTGAAAACTGTCATTAAAAGATGTTAATATTTTAAGGATTATATTATGCTGCAGGAAAAAAAAAATATTTGGCAACTTACTAGGGCAATAGTTTCTTGGGCTCTCATGTTGAGAACCAAGAGAAGAATGTGTTTAAACAACTGGATATTTCCTGGGATGTATATTTCTTCTCAAAACACTAAACAGAATTCAGGTTACTAAGACCATTAAAGTGTCATTCAAAATGTAAAGCCAAAAACAAATAGAAAGAAAGAGAGTACTATTGTTTGTAGAAAAAATTGCAAGAATAACATTGGAAATATTATTATACCTGGAAATGTATTCAGGCACAGTGGAAGAATGAGTATTGTTTATGGATCAAAAAATGAAAGCAGAATTTATATAGGCATTGAAGGGACAATGAAGAGGCAAACTTCATCAGCCTGTTAGCAATCTTCTCTGATCTCTGCGGGCTTCGGGAAATCTCATTGACCTACGTGTGGGTCCGAGATATGGGAACTGAGATGCGTCCTGGAAGATAAACAGGATGGAGTCCAGTTCCTTTCAACTTGATATCCTTTATATCATTAACTTTTAAGTAAGCCTATAGCAAGTTGCTAAAAGTAGATAAAAATTAACTAGAAATGAAATGATATAGAATGGAAAAGGAATTGAAATAGAATTTAGAAGGGGAAATTAATGAAGTGATGGGGAAATCTCTAAGTAACGATCAGAGAGGTAAAGGTAGACATTCAGAAACAGGACAATACAAAGAAAGCATGTGGATTATGAGAGTGGGAATGTCAAGCCTCAAGAAATCACTCATGTAAATGAAGTTTGTGAGAAACAAATTTTAGGATACTTACCATTTTTCCTCTGGGGTCCTTTAGAAAGATAAAATGGGAAATTTAAGGGCAATATCATGGAAATGGTACACCAAGAAACAAAATTTATTGTAAAAGTCATATTTAAATTTTAAGTATCCAAATGCAGATACACACACACACACACACACTGGCTTAGAGCTCACTTGGTTAAGATTCTCCAAAGGGAAATAAGTATAAAACATAAAAGTATTGTATTAATTGTGAAAAATTTAAAATAATAATTCTAAAGCTTTCAGTTAAAGAAATGTTCTTTACCTATATTGAATGCACTACTCTTGTTATTATTTGGCTTATTAGCTCTAATAAACACCTGTGCTTTTACTACATAGATGCAGTCAACTTCGTTACTGCTATACCTAAGAGAGATTGCACCAGGACAAATCACAGAATGTGGGAAATTGAGTGACAAAAAGATGAGACAGATTATAGAAGAATATTAGTATCCTGACTTTGAGGAAGATAATGATTGAGCATTGAAGACAAACGTTCAATGACAGAGGAAACTACGACTCAACACCCAGGTGTAGTACATTAGAAAGTAATGTACCCAATACATTAACAAGATCTTCCCTTTTATTGCCTAACAGTTACTGACAGTCAAAAGACAAATACAAAATTCACCCCAAAAGAAGTAACATGTCAGGAATGGAGGAGGACTAATTTTTCAAACACTGCCATCGTTTTCTGTGGGGCCTAACCAATACTCATTTCTGAAAATCGAAATCATGAGATTCAAAGCCCATTTCACGACTTAGAGGGATATACACTCTTTCTTGGTGGTTCAGATGGTAAAGAATCTGCCTGCAATGCAAGTGACCTATGTTCCATCCCTGGTTGGTAAGATCCCCTGGAGAAGGGAACGGTTATCCACTTCAGTATTCTTGCCTGGAGAATTCCATGGACAGAGGAGTCTGCTGGGCTACAGTCCATGGGGTCACAAAGAGCAGGACATGATGAGCGACTAACATTTGCACTTTTCACTTTTTTCATGTTGCACTTCCATATATGCCCGGGTTCCAAAAAGAATAAGATTGAAAATGACACCATGGAAAGAGATAGCATAGCTTGCCCTCAGTGATAAAAGTCATATCAATAATTGGTCTTGCCTTACTCCATTGTCCTTTTTAAGAACATGCAGACAACAAAGAAAACTCATTTGTAAGAGAGGTACTTGAAAAGACATGAGGAGGGACCGAGTCCCTCTGTCCACAAATTTACCTGTAAGAGTAGTCATTTAACTCCTGTCAAATACATTTATTTGATATTACTGAGTTGAATTTTCTTTGAAATAAAAATTGTCACTGAAAACTGTCTTTAAAGGATACCAAAATTATTAAAATTTTATCCACTTTTGGAAAAAAAAAATTCTCAGTGACTTCCCAGGACAATGGTTTCATTATCTTTTACATCAAAAATTGAGACTTGAAAGAGAATACAAACAAGTGAACATTTCCTGAGATACAAATATAATATTGGAAATCTTAAATTCAGGAGAGTTTGGATAAGATACTCAAGCTCAGTGGAAGAACGTGCCTCAAGTTTATGGATGAAGGAAGAATATCAGAATACACACAGGCTTTGAAGGGACACAGCAACTGCACTCTGTGGGCAGTTTCTCTCAACTCTGCAGGTTTGGGAAAGTCTCATTTGCTTAAATGTGGACTGGTGAAATTGGAATGTGATAGAGATGCTAACTAGGGAGGTGTCCTGGGAGACACACAAAGTGGAGTCCTAATCTAATGCTCTTCATCTCATAAACTTTTCAGTGAGCCTTATAACAAACCACCAAAAAAATAGAAAAAATAAAGACAAGGTTAATAGGAAATAAATGATACAGAATAACAGTAAAGAAATTGAAATATATTCTAGGTTGAGAAAATAAATGGAGAGAACTTTCTACGGGGAAGTCTATAAATAAAATCTGTAAATGTACACATCCAGGAGAAGGGCAAGACAAGGAAAAGCATTAAGTCTGGAAAGATAAGGGTGCAAGCAATTCAGTCATGTAATAGGGATTTGTGAATAACGAGTTTTTGAAATACTTACTCTTTGTTTCCTGAGGTTCTTCAAAAAAAAAAAAATGAAAAGTTTAAGGTCAATATCATGAAAATGGAAAACCAAGAAACAAAATTTATGCAGATACACAGACAGACATCACACACATAGGGGATGACATCTCACATTGTCAATAAAGGAATAGGAATCAAAAAAAAAAATCATCTTAAGAAAAAACTATTAAAAGAATAGTTTTGAAGTTTATATTTGAATAATATTCTTGGGCATCCCTAGTGCCTAGTGCCTTCATGGTAAAGAATCTACCTGCCAATGCAGGAGACATGGGTTCAATCCCTGGCCCAGGAAGATCCCAGATACCACAGAGCAACTAAGCCCATGTGTCACAACTATTGAGCCTGTGCTCTGGAATTCGGGAACCACAACTACTGATTCCACGTGCCACAACTACTGAAGCTTGCACACTCTAGAGCTTGTATTCTGCTTGCAACAGAGAGAAGTCACTGCAATGAAAAGCCCACACACCACCACTAGAGAGTAGCCTCTGCTCTCTACAACTAGAGAAAAGCCCGCACGACGATGAAGATCCAGCACAGCCAAAAGCTAACTAAATAAAATTATACATATATATATATGTATATATATTCTTTAGCTTTTTTGCTGTTTTGTCATAACAAGTGATTTGGTATTAGGAATATTCGATTTATTTATTAAGTATATTATTTATTATTATTAATTATTTATCCATTAGGGTTATTAGTACTAACAAATTCTTTGGGTTGTTACATAGTAGATGGTGTCCACTTCATTATTATAATACCTAAGATGCCTTTGAAAACACAAATATTGACTTAACATCTTTGGCCAGTGTTGCAAAGGAAATGCAGGAGTTGTTTCCTGGATAATTCTATTCACATTTTTATCAACTGATGAATACATAAACTTTCATAATAGGAATTTCTATTTTAAATAATACCTAAGTGAAGTACTTCTTAATGGAATCAAATGAAAGAAGGGATTTAAGTACTAAATGACAGTTAAACTGTTGTAAAGCAAATGACTGAGCATATATTGGAAAAAATTCATACTTCAGAATCTTGAAAATGCAGACTTTTGAAATGTATAACCGCTAAAATTTAGTTAGCCCAAAGGAAATGTCTGCCTAGATTGTATCAAGAAAAGAAATTACAGAAGTAGTAATGAGGGAAATTGAATAACAAAGGCAGAAGGCAGGCTTCTTTGGAAAGACAATCACAAGAGAAACCATATGCACATGCATGATGTGAGTCACATGCACGATGGTGTTGAGGAAGATGATAATTGAGTGCTGAAGACAAAGTTATGAGAAACAATGAGAGTTTGCTTAGGTTCGCAGTGAAATATGCTGTGAGACATGCCTTTTTCCATCTTCAATTTATTAATGGAATATAATAAAGGAAACAACTATACATTTAAAGTAAGAAGAAAATGGCAGAAAGAGAAGGAGGAGGTCAAATATTTTTTTAATGCTTCCTTGGTTTTCTCTTAGATTCAAACTGAAAGACATTTATAAGAATCCAAACCATATGGTTCATGTCCATCTCACTAATGAGAAGTCATGCAATTTAAACTTCATACACTCTTTTCCCAAATGGATATACAATAGGAAACAGCCCAATAAGAGACAGATTACGAGTTCCTGCAGGTTAAGCAATATCAGCCTTTAGTATTGTGTTAGTCCTTCTAACTACATAAAAATAAATATATATATTTTAATACCATTAACAGACATACTGGAGATATATTTTAAAAGTGATGAGGAAACGAACAATAAAGGGACCCTTCTCTACATATGAGTTAATGGAGACTTAGGCATGTTTAGCCTCCTACAAAATATAAAGAGGTATCTCGTTAAGTTCAATTTCACTGAAATAAAAATGTAAACGAAAAATATCAAGAGAATACAGGTGGTAAAAGCTTAGTATACAAATTTACGTTTTCTGAAAAACTCTTTTAAAAGTTTCCAAGGAAAAATCACTATTCTTTTCACTAACACAACATTTCATTAATGAGAAATATGTTATGAAATGAACTTTCTTTAAGGCTCTTTAATTTCCTTCTGGGAAATTCTTAAACACGTTAAGAAAAAATGCAGTTTTCAAAAACTAGCAATTTTGAAAGAAAACAAAATATTAGGTAAAACATTGATTAACCTCAGAACAAATGGTTAATAAGATCCAGGTTTATTGGAGAGTTAGCTTAGAGCTCACACTTGACCAATGAATGACATCAGAATTTATAGTCTTTGGAGGAGCAGAAGGTGGAGAAGCTTTACTTGGCAAATTCGGAGTTTTCTTTTCACTTAAGTTTTGGGTCAGTATCAATTGTATGGATATTGTCCCTTGAACTTGACAGGTCATAGAAATTCTACATCAGTAGTTATTTGCATGAGAACATACACAGGATGGAAGAGATGTGGTGATCAGCCTAACATACCTCAATTTTACAAAAATCAAAATAAAATCAACAAGTTCCTGTGGACATATGAATATTTTTAAAGCTAATGTTTACAGAAATATAAGGTATCCAACGAAACCAAGGAATGGGAAGAGATGGAATTATGTAAAACAAACAGAAAAAATTACAAGGGTTGTAGTCTATATAAAATATTGGTAAGTGAAGGGAGAAAAATGAGTCAATGAATGAAATATAAAAAGAAAGGCAGACAACGTTACAATTATTTATAGGTTAATGGGGTAGAGAGTGTCAGAAAAATTTACCATATATTTTTCGAAGATCCGCTGAAAAATAAAATGAGAAGGTCTATGTAATTATTTTTTTAAAAAAAGAGAGAATTCACTTTATTTAAAATATTGTTTGTAAAAATCAAAGTTATTCTTAGTCTAATACATACAAATACAGAACAGTAAGACACATATGGAACATAAATATAAAAGGAGCACACACACACACATTTAACACATTCAGAATGACCAAACCCTCACTTTGCTCAAGGATATGTTCTAGAAATTGAGAGGGGCATAAAGAAAGTCATGTTACTATATTGAGAAAGAATTTTAGGAATTTATTTCTAGAAGTAATCTTTTTAAATAGTTCATAGTCTCCTTTGACATGAATTACGCATTCATTATTCAGTTTGTGCTTCTGTTAGGTCCATACCATTTCTGCCCTTTATGGTGCCCATCTTAATGTGGAAAATTCTTAAAGAGATGGGCATACCAGACCACCTGACCTGCCTCCTGAGAAATCTGTATGCAGGTCAAGAAGCAACAGTAAGAACTGGACATGAAACAACAGACTGGTTCCAAATCAGAAAAGGAGTATGTCCAGGCTGCATATTGTCACCCTGCTTATTTAATTTATATGCAGAGTACATCATGAGAAACGCTGGGCTGGAGGAAGCACAAGCTGGAATCAAGGTTGCTAGGAGAAATATCAATAACATCAGATATGCAGATGACACCACCCTTATGACAGAAAGTGAAGAACTAAAGAGCTTCTTGATGAAAGTGAAAGAGGAGAGTGAAAAAGTTGGCTTAAAATTCAACACTGGAAAACTAAGACCATGGCATCCAGTCCCATCTCTTCATGACAAATAGATGGGGAAGCAATGGAAAAAGTGAGAGACTTTATTTTCTTGTGATCCAAAATCACTGCAGATGATGACTGCAGTCATGAAACTAAAAGATGCTTGTTCCTTGGAAGAAAAGCCCTGACCAACAGAGACAGCATATCAAAAAGCAGAGACATTACTTTGCCAACAAAGGTCCGTCTAGTCAAAGCTATGGTTTTTCTAGTAGTCATGTATGGATGTGAGAGTTGAACTATAAAGAAAGCTTAGCACCAAAGAATTGATGCTTTTGAACTGTAGTGTTGGAGAAGACTCTTAAGAGTCTCTTGGACAGCAAGTAGATCCAACCAGTCAAACCTAAAGGAAATCAGTCCTGAATATTCATTGGAATGACTGATGTTGAAGCTGAAACTCCAATCCTTTGGCCACCTGATATGAAGAACTGACTCACTGGAGGAGACCTTGATGCTGGGAAAGATTGCAGGCGGGAGGAGAAGGGGGTGACAGAGGATGAGATGGTTGGATGGCATCAGGACTCAATGGATGTGAGTTTGAGTAAGCTCTGGGATTTGGTGATGGACAGGGATGCCTGGTGTGCTGCAGTCCATAGGGTCACAGAGTCAGACAACACTGAGTGACTGAACTGAACTAAACTGATTCCATTTGTAAGATAAAATAAGAGTTTATTATCATTTTTTAAAATAGTTTATTTTAAAAAACAGTTTATTACTATTAAAAAAAAATAGTTTCCTTGTCTTTCACCAGGGAAGCTAAAAGGATACAATTGTCTATTTCAAAGTTTATATCTTTAAACTCTATCTGTAACAGTAGTCATGTGCTCATTAAATAGATGAATTTTTGAAACGAATTCCATTGAAATCTAAAATACAGTTGTAATACATCATTACCCAAAACACATTAAACAGTAAAAATATATTTCTGATTGAAAATGATTCAAAGAAATGGAAAGGTATCCCATGTTCTTGGATTATAAGTAATAATACTGCTAAAATGTGCATACTGCTGCTGCTGCTGCCAAGTCGCTTCAGTTGTGTCCGACTCTGTGCGACCCCATAGACAGCAGCCCACCAGGCTCTGCCGTCCCTGGGATTCTTCAGGCAAGAACACTTGAGTGGGTTGCCATTTCCTTCTCTGAAAACGTCCATACTACACAAAGCAATAAAAAGTTTAATGTGATCCCTAAAAATTACTTCTGACATTTTTCACAGAACTATAGCAAGTAATACTGAAATTTCTATGAAACAACAGAAGACCCAGAATTACCAAAGCAATCCTGAGGAAAGAGAACCAAACTGAATCATAACACTTCCAAACTTCAGACAATACTACTATTTCCCAGAAGAATCATGTAAAATTATTTGTATACTTGAAAATGCTTGGACAATACGGTAAAGAGAACTGGATAAATGAGCTTCAAATTCTTTTTTTTTTTTTCTCTCTCTTTTTCATTTTTTTAAATATAAATTTATTTATTTTAATTGGAGGTTAATTTCTTTACAGTATTGTATTGGGTTTGCCATACATCAACATGAATCTGCTGCAGGTATATACATGTTCCCCATCCTGAACCCCCCTCCCTCTTGCCTCCCCGTACCATCCCGCTGGGTCATCCCAGTGCACCAGCCCCAAGAACCCAGTATCAAATTCAATTTAACTAATGATTGATGTTTACTCATGTCTGAGTGGACAATACATGGAAAAACATTACTCACATGATAGACATCTTCTCTCATCTCTAAATATTTGATAAGTATCATTGCCATAGAAATGTTCCTTGAACTTGATATATGTGATGGACATCCTATCTTTGGATGTGTTTCAGAAGGGAAAAGAAAACGTACCCATCAGACTAATGCCCTTTATCTCACCAACTACTCAGTGAAATGACTGCAAGTGTCTGGAAAAGCCAATATCCAGAGGTAAAGAATGGTTTGGAATTTAAAAAGCAGGAATGGAAAATAAAGGAAGCTTGGGAAACTAAAATGACACTAACTCTAGGTCACTTAAGAAAGAAGTGCCATCCCAGTGTACCAGCCCCGAGCATCCTGTATCATGCATCAAACCTGGACTGGTGATTCGTTTCACATATGATATTTTTTTTTTTATAGAACAGTTAATATTTATTAAACACTCACCAATGGAAAGGAACTGTTCTGAGTATTTGACATGTATTAACTCACTGAATCTTCACAATAATATTTTGAGATAGGTGCTATCATTATGTCAGTTTTATAGAAGAGGTAACATGTTCAGAGCAGTGAAGTAATCTTCCCAATGTTCCTTGGCAAGTAAAAGGTCTACTCCAGATTCAAATCCAGGCTGTTAAATCTCAGAGTCAATTTGCTGAAAGAGAGCTCGTTATAACCTCTAGAGTCAAGTTCCCAATTTCTTTTATCCTTATGTGTTATCACATGTGAACCTGATGTAAGCAGACAAAGGCACCTTATGGACAGCAGACATGGAATAGTCTAAACACTAACACCTTTAAATATCATGGGTAAAATTTAAGGCAATCCAAACATATGATATGTTATACATGTTTCAGTGCCATCCTCCCAAATCATCCCACCCTCGCCCTCTCCCACAGAGTCCAAAAGACCAGTCTATACATCTGTGTCTCTTTGGTGTCTCGCATACAGGGTTATCGTTACCATCTTTATAAATTCCATATAATGTGTTAGTATACTGTATTGGGGTTTTTCTTTCTGGCTTACTTCACTCTGTATAAGAGGGATGGTATGGGGAGGGAGGTGGGAGGTGGGTTCAGGATGGGGAACACATGTACAGCCATGGCGGATTCATGTTGACGTATGGCAAAACCAATACAGTATTGTAAAGTAATTAGCCTCCAATTAAAATAAATTTATATTAAAAAAAAAGAAATCTAGAAGAAGAAAAAAAAAGAAGAAGTGCATAATGGTTTAATTGGGAGGGAAATGTAGACATTCAGGAAAGAGCAGGCCAATAGTAGATACAGATTAAAAGGCAGAAAATGTTAATGCAATGAGGAACCATCATTTTAATGGAGTTGGGAGCAACAGGTTTTTTGAAAATTTACCTACTGTCATTGCAGGTCTTTCTGAAAGAGAAAATAAAGAGATCAAAGTAAATACAATATAAAAATGGGAAGGTAATTTAAATGCAATGAAAAACATATGTTTCAAAGTGAACCCACATGGATGTGCACACAAATACACACATGTACATACCACTGCATGAACACACACACACTCCCACAATAAACACATGTCCAGTGGCTGAGAGCTCAAGTTTTTCCAAAGAGTATTTTTCTCAAAATGAAAATTGGCATCAAATGAATGAGTATTCTGATTTGATACAACATTTAAGAAACTTCAGTTCTCGTGGTGCCCTTTAAAAAGTTCCTCATCCTATTTGATATAGCTAGGCTTTTATCATTCAGTTTGTATGATCTGATAAGTACTTTGCCTTTTAGTTAATATGTACATTCATTTTGGTTACTACATCTAAGTGATATAAAGTAGCCATAAACACTGAATTGGAGGATCTACCACTACTTCTAGTGGTACTACAGAATGTATCGCCTGGGCTCCACCATTAAAAATATTTTCATCAACTAGGAATACATAACACTGTGTATGTGAAGTTCTCTTTTCCTAAATAAAATTTCTCTTAAGTTCCCTGAGAAGAAAAATAAAATAATGATTGTGAAGTGGGTCTGAATCAAGTGACTTAGCTATGTCTTGAACAAAACTTTCACTTCAGACACTTTGAAAACCATAATGGCTACAGAGGACTAGGATTAGTAAAATTTACTTGACTGAAAAGGAATGCCTGCATTCATTATAATAACAGGACAAATCAAATAGCAATATTGGGAAAATAATTTAATAGCAAATGAAGATGAAACCCTTAGTTGCAAAGATAAGATTCAGAAAAAATATCATGTAAAATATTCACAACTTGGAGTCAAGAAAAATGATCTTTAGAAGTTGAAGTGAAAGGCACAGGTAACAGATGAAACCATGTTTACATACAGGAAAACACACTTATAGGACTTACCTTGCTCCCCTTCACATTTATCAATTTAAAAAAAAGAAAGAAACAATTTATTCAAAATTAGTCATGATGTCAGAAAGAAGGAGGACAAAACTTTCAAATACTTCCAAAGTTGTTTCTGAGAGTTGTATTCTGAGAATACAGACTGCAATGTTCAAAGACCATCTCATCAAAGAAAGATTTTTGCATTTCTGTACATGATGCACCTCCTGATGACAAAGGGATAAAGAGATAATTATAGACTGCAAGGCAGTATGATAGCCCTCCCTCCAGGTTAAAAGATATGGCATATGCCAATCATTGTTTTGTATTGGGCTTTCCAACTTTTTCAGAGTAAAAGGAAAACATACATTCGTAACCAAAAAGAGATACTTGCAAAGAGAAAGAATAGATCAAAGCCACCATTGCCCAATAATCTGTGCATTACATACAGCTTCATTGAAATAGTAAATCAACATATAGCTGAATTTCCTTTGAAATAGAAATTGTTTAAAAACACAAATACATGGAACCTGTTAAAGTTCTAATTGCATTATATTTGTATTGTAAGACAATATCTTAGGCAATATCCCACAGTAATGATTTCTGTCTTTCACAGGAAAAATTAAGAAATCAGAAAAGTAAAAATGTTAGTCACTCAGTTATGTCTGACTTTGTGAACCATGGACTGTAGCCTGCCAGGCTCCTCTGTCCATGGGATTCTCCAGGCAAGAATACTGGAGTGGGCTGCCAGTTCCCCATCCTGGGGATCTTCCAGACCAAGGGATTAGACCCAAATCTCCTGCATTGCAGGCAGATTCTTCATGGTCTGAGAGGTACATAGTAATGGAACATACCCTGAGAATTAAATTCTTTCTACAAATACAAAAAAGGAACTGAAGTTTAATAACAAATTAAAGGTAAATTGCAAAGGTAAAAGAGAAAGAACAGCACTATAACATACATGAAAATTTCCATGAGAATCATAAAAGAATATTCATATACTTTGTAAGTGTTCTTTATATATTCTAGATGTTATTGTTGTTGTTTAGTGGCTGAGTCATGTTGGACTACTTTTCGACCCCATGGACTGTAGTCCACCAGCCTCCACTATCTGCAGGATTTCCTAGACAAGAATGCTGGAGTGGGTTGCCATTTCCTTCTCCATGGGATCTTCTCCCAGGGACTGAACCAGAATGTCCTGCATTAACAGGTGTATTTTTAACACTGAGCCATCTGGAGGGTTCAAATATTCATATATTTTAGAATGCTCCGGTAATATGCTCTATACCAGTGGAATAATGAGGCTCAAATTCATCTTTGACCAATGCACAATATCAAAATTTACACATGCATTTTTAGATAGACAAACTGAAATCAGTAAATGAGAGTCTCCTTTCATCTCTTAGATTATAAAAGCATCAGTGGTATGAAAACTGGCTCACGCACGTGGCCTCTGTGACCGGAGGCCTAATATTGGATGTGTTCCAGGAAAAGGTACAAAATGGAAACCATGTCCCTATCAGACTAGAGCCCTTTATCTCATCGCCCTCTGAGTGAAATCACAGCACATGCTTGGAAAACAGAAAAAGCTAATGTCATAGGGAAGGAGCACTTTGGAATGAAAAGAAAGGAATATGGAAAATGCAGAAAGAGGGAAGTTATAAGAAGAGAAACTTAATCTGGGAAAAGTCTGTAAGATGTTAATTGAGAAAGTAAAGGTAGACCCCCAGGAGAAGCGTGAACCTGTGACTGACATCAGATTAAAAAGCAGAGAATATTAAGGCAACAGGAGAGTAGTCATTCTACTCAGGTGGGGAGGAGGTTTACAGGATTTCAGAAAATTTACCGTCTGATGTCTGATGTTGTTCTGAAATAAAAATGGAGAGATCAATGTAAATATCATGGAGAAGAATGTGAGAAAATTCAAATTTAATGCAAAATTTATATAATAATAAACCAATGAGGACAATGATGCACACACATACACACACAAATGCTGTGACATAGGGCCAGTTTTACCCTGAGGGTATACTCCCTGAAACAAAAGTGTTATTAAATTAGTGAATTTAATGGTCTGTGAGAAAATTTTAGGGAATAGTAGTTCTCATGGTTGCCTTTTAAAATATCCCTTATCCTTTTAGACATTACTTAGGGTTTTATTATTTAATTTGTATGACTTCATAAGTACACTGGTTTTCAATTTATATGCACTGTTTGATTCTATTTATTATACAATCTGTTTCCACAATAAATACTAGATGAGAGGATCCTGAAGCACTGCTTCCAGAGATACTACAGAGAAATTTACCTGAGCACCTCAATTCACATTTTAACCAACTGATACATAAATAACCTGTGTTTTGTAAGTTTCTATTTTTAATAAATGCCTAACTAATGTTCTTATTAATAAAATTCCATGAAAAGAAGGAAATGAAGTGTTACATGGCAGTGAAATGCAACTGTAATGGTTTAAATCAAATCACCTGACATATCTTGGACAAAACTTTCCCATCTGCATTATGGGAAGTGCCAATACTTTAGATGTATTTGTTTAATAAATTGCCTGGCTCCAAAGGAATATCTGCATAGGTTGCAACAAAAGGACATATTAAGGAAGAAACAGAGTGGGTATTTGAATAGCAAATGATGATGGCTACCGTCTGGGCAAAGATAAGTTTGAAGAAAATAAACATATGGAAGTCCAATGAGAATGATGATTTAAGGGGTTTAGAGAAAATACAAAAAGCAGATAATACTTTGATTATGCACAGGGAAATACATTAATGTGATTTGCCACTTTCTTCTTCATATTTATTGAGAAAATAAAAACAAGAAGAGACTATTAATCCAAGATGAGGACCCAATGGCAGGAAGAAAGGAAGACAGAACTTTCAAAGTCTGTTATAGTTCTCACCGCGATCCTAACTGGCACACATTTCTGAGAAATGGTGCTACAAGATTGAAAGCCATCTCGCCAATCAGAAAAAACTGTGTGTGTGTTTTATTTCCTTATACCCCTTATTGAAAAAGGAACAAGGTTGCCAGTACACCACACAAGGAAGTAGACTGAAATGTTATTCTATTTCTCTGGGATACAAGATATAGCAATCATCCCTCTTGTATTTTGCCTCCTACATGTTTCAGAATAAAATGAAAATACACACTTATTCATAAGAGAGATACTTGGAAATAGATGAAAAGAACAGTATAAAGCTGCCCATCTTTCCACTACTCTATCTGTGGCAATAGTCACATAAAGATTATATATATGATAAATTAGTATATTCTTGAGTTGAATTATCTTTGAATTAAAAATTTCCATTGAAAAACTATCATTAAAAGAGGTTATTCAACCTTCTAAGAAGTGTATTTGTGTATAAGAAATATATTTTTCAAAAACTTACAGTAATAGTTGCCCATGCATTACACGTGAAAAATCAAGAATTAACAGATACACAGTGTTTGAACACTCCCTGTGCTATAGAACTCCTCTTTACATATTTAATAGAAATTGCAGTTTGTGTTAATGATAAATGTGGCACTGAAAATACCCAAATCACAAAACAGTGCTTTGGTTAAAAAAATTCTGAGAATACTAATGGGAAATATTTTTACACCTGGGATTCTTTGGACAATAAATTCTGTCACAGAGAATAAGCCTTAATTTCTCATTGTCTAATGGATTGTAACATAAATTTCATAGGCTTTGGAAGAACAAAGGATTGACAAATTTCACTCAGTATGTGAGATCACTTCTCATGTCTTTTAGTTTGGGCAAGTTTCATTGGCATCGAAATGAGCTGTTAAACTTGAGATATGTGCAGAGTTCCCATCTTGCAATGTGTTCTGCAAAAATATGCAGAATGGAAACAGTG
Organism: Bos javanicus; assembly: GCF_032452875.1. Lineage (NCBI taxonomy): Eukaryota > Metazoa > Chordata > Mammalia > Artiodactyla > Bovidae > Bos > Bos javanicus. The sequence goes on along the minus strand of NC_083890.1, from coordinate 25,929,253 downwards.
AGCCTTTCAACTGAATGCTCTTCATTTCAACAACTTCTTAATGAAACTATAACAGGTCATAGAAAGACAGAAAATACTGATGATTACGGGAAAAAATTATATGGAGCAGAAAAAGTGAGAACTGAAAAAGACTATTAGAGAAACTAAGGAAAGAGAACATAATCTGAAGATCTGCAGCTTAAAAATTAGGGAGGGAAAGGCAGAGACATAAGAAAAGAACAAGACAAGGAGAGGTGTATAGATTAAGAGCATGGGAATCTCAAGGACTCAAGAAATCAATCATGTGAGAGCAGTCTGTGAGTAACAAGTTTTCAGAGATTTTACCCTTTTGTTCCTGAGGATCTTCTGAAAAATAAAAAGGGAGATCAATAAAAACATAATGTAAATACAAATCAAATGCACAATTAATTCAAAATTTATGTTTAAAATTAATCCTATCACAAGTCAGATAAACACATTCTTACACACACACACAAGCACGCATACACTGCATATAGGTACACACAAACTCATGCATACAGATGCACCATGTCTAAGGTCTCAATTTTGTCCATAGCATGCATGCGTGCTAAGTTGCTTCAGTCGTGTTCAACACTATGCAACCCACTAGTATCTATTTATGTATCCACAAGTATAGATTTATAGGAATTACCTTTGACTTCTTCACATTCATGAATAAAATAATTGAGAAAGAAGCAAATCAATATGAGGACACAATATCAAGAAGGGAGGAGGATAAAGATTTTATACACTTCTATAGTTTTGTCTGGAGCTCTAATTGATACACATTTTGTAACCAGGAAGTTCAAAGACCATCTTACCAAAGAGAGTAAACACTGTTTTACTAGAATATACCATTTGCTGTTAAAACAACTAAACTTGAAAATGATTCCATATTAGGAGAAAGAGTAGCACTTCCTCTGGGATAAAGATGTATATATAATAAGCATTGATTTTTCATTGAGGCTTATACATTTTTCAGAACAAAATAAAAACCTACACTTACATAAGAAAGATTCTCATAAAGAGATAGAAAAACAGCAGAGTAAAGGCACTGCTCTGCTCAAAACTATTTTAGAGGTAGTCAGATAAAGCCCAGTATATGTATTAATTTGATATATTCCTTAATTGAATCCTCTTGAAATTAAAAAATAAGTTGAAGAAATGGCATTAGAAACAGGATGCTATAGTCCTAATAATTATATTATTGTAAGGAAAAAAATGGCAACATTCTAGAATAATTGCTTCACATATCATGTAAGTGAAAATTAGGTCACAGGCCACACAGTGCACTTGGCTCCTGATTCTTTGGCACGCAGCTGGTAAGAGGAGAGATCCATTAGAATCAACATCCCAGACAAAGTATATTATCTATCTCCATTGCTACTTTATTTGATTATATCATGAGTTCTTACCAATGAAATAGCAAAATTTATAGGATTGTTTCTTGCCTGGAACTGGTTTCCACTGTGACTTTCTCATGACCTCTTTCTGCATGAAAAGGAAAAATATTAAAATCATTTACTTCATAATTTTTGTTAAATTCATTCAATTTCCCAGTTTTCTTACTCTGATGAAATACACATAACAAAATTTATTATCTTAACCATTTTCCAGTGTAGAATTTGGTTGTGTTAAGTATATTCATATTGTGCAACCATCATGAACAACCATCTTGCAACACTGAAACTCTGTACCTATTAAAAAATAATACCTACGGTTCCCTCTTTTCAATCCCTGGGAACAATCGTTCTACTTTCATTTTCTTTCCTTTTTAAAAAAAATTTCTTCCTTTTCTTCATGCTCCAGTTCCTGGTAGAGCAACCTTCTATTCCGTTTCTGTGTTTGGATTTTTTTTTTTTTTTTTTGAGTTCACATATAAATTAGATCATGCAATATTTATCTTTATATGTCTGGTTTATTTCACTTAGCAAAATGTCTTTCATGCTCATTCATCTTGTCAAAAAAAGGTAATATTTTATTCTTTCTTAAGGCTGAATAATATATCATTGTATCCTATACATATTCTCCTTATATACTTGTCTGTTGGTGTAAAATTAGGTTTTTCAATGTCTTTATTGTTGTATAATGCAGCAATAAACTAAGAGCGAAGATATTGCTTTGAGATCCTGTTTCCTGCTAGTGGTTTTATGATTTCAGGTCTTAGGTTTAAGTAATTCACAAGGGAAATAATTCCAGAAGAAAAATCGGAGCATCAGAAAATAAACAACATCAAAAGTGGTAAATATCTATGTGTATATGTGTAGTTGAATCTTAATCACTCAGTCATGTCCAACTCTGTGACTCCATGACTATAGCTTGCCAGGCTCCTCTGCTTACGTGGAATTTTCTAGGCAAGAATACTGAAGTAGGTAGCCATTCCCTTCTCCAGAGGATCTTCCTGATCCAGGGATTGAACCTGGGTCTCATGTATTGTGGGCAGATTCTTCATTGTCTGAGCCACCGGAATAAAAATCTAGGTATATAAAATAGTTAATTTTCCTCTTATTTTCTTCTAAAGACATAAATATCTGTTTTATAAAAAGTCAAATATTGATGTGTATTTTTCATAAACTATGGAAGGTAGGGGAGATAAAAGGACCTATGTTGTTGCTGTTTCTATATTTTGAATAAATATAAAATGCAAGAATGATGTAAAGTGTTAGAGCTAAAAAGTCAAAAGATAAAACAATATCCTATCCTGAAATTATTTGAATGATCCAAAGAAAACTGAAAAGGGCAGACAAAGTACAAAAATCAGAGGAGATAAGTAAAAATATATTATACAAAATGGTAGACATGCATCCAACCATATTCAGAATTATACCAATGCACTGCAGAACATATTCTAGAAGCAAATTGAATGCAGAATATAACTAGAAGAAAGGCAATACTTACACTACTTTGAATGCTTTTTTAGCAACTTGTCAACTTCCACAAAACAACAAAAATCTAAAAAATAAAAGAAACAAATAATTGGGAAAAAATTTTAAAAGTCAAAATTTGGGTCTTTGCAGAGAGCAACAAAATTGATAAAATATTCATCTATCAAATCAAGAATAATACAGATCAAGAGATATTACAAATCACCAACATTAGGAATAAAGGTAGAGCTGTCACCATAAATTCTGTATATATTAAAAGGATAATGAGAGAAGATTTTATCAACTTATAGGGTAAATTGGCGGAGAAGGCGATGGCACCCCACTCCAGTACTCTTGCCTGGAAAATCCCATGGACGGAGAGCCTGGTAGGCTGCAGTCCATGGGGTCGCTAGGAGTCGGACACGGCTGAGCAACTTCACTTTCACTTTTCACTTTCATGCATTGGAGAAGGAAATGGCAACCCACTCCAGTGTTCTTGCCTGGAGAATCCCAGGGACGGGGGAGCCTGGTGGGCTGCTGTCTATGGGGTCACACAGAGTCGAACACGACTGAAGTGACTTAGCAGTAGCAGCAGGGTAAATTGGACAACCTTTATTAAATTTTTTAAAATTCCTTGAAAATACAACATACTAGAGGTGATGCAAGAGAAACATAGAATATCATTATCCCTAAAGTCTATTAAAGAAATAGAATTTATCAAAACCTTTCCTCAAAAAAAGTTCAGAACAGTGATTTCACTGGTGAATTCTTCTATTTAAAGAAGAAATAACAAGTCTTTTACAAACTCTTGCAGAAAATAGTAAATGAGGAAACATTTATCAATTTGTTTCATGAGATCAGTATATATCTGAAAACAAAACCAGGCAAAGATATTACAGAAAAAGTAAGTTTCACACCAACAGCATTAATAAGCAAAAATAAAAGAAATCCTTTACAAAAAAACTGCAACTCCAAATCCAAAATATATGAGAAGACAGGTCAGCAGAATTTGTCCCCACTGCAAGACTGTTCAATACTCTTAAAGCAATCAGTGCAACTCTTCATATTAACAAAATAAAGGGAAAAAAACAGATAATCATTTCAAGGACTTTTAAAAAAGCCTTTGACCAAATATGCCATCTATTCGTGGTTTTAAAAAAACTAAAATGCCATTGTAATAGTAATAGGGGGAATCTCCTCAACTTGATCAATGACATTCATGGAAAAATCCTAAAGCTTATATTGAATATTAATGTTGAAATACTGAATGTTTTCCTTCAAGACTGAAAGACAGGGAAAGGAACCCATTCTCACCACTTTTCATCAATAATTTACTTGAGGTACTAGCCATTTCAGTAAGAAGGAAAAGAACATTTTAAAATCAGAAAGTTAAAAACTAACACTATCTCTATTTGCAGATAATGTGTAGAATATACATGTAAACTTTCTAAGGAATATACAACATCTGCAACTAATAAGAGTATTTAGCAAGGTTACAGAATACTGTTAATACATAAATATCAATTTAAATTTATGGATTAGCAATAGACAGATGACAAATTAAATATAGAAAATGTATTTGTATTAACAAAAGTGTGAAATACTTACGACTATACATAAGAAAAGACATGCAGGATATCCTCTGTGAAAACTGAAGATTATTGTTAGGAAAAATTAAAGAAAGCATGAAAGGAGAGAAATTCCTTTTTTATTTATTTATTTTTTTACAATTTATAAGTCTCATAATTGTTAATTGTCTGCTGCTGCTGCTAAGTCATGTCAGTCGTATCCAATTCTGTGTGACCCCATAGACAGCAGCCCACCAGGCTCCTCCGTCCCTGGGATTCTCCAGGCAAGAACACTGGAATGGGTTGCCATTTCTTTCTCCATTGCATGAAAGTGAAAAGTGAAAGTGAAGTCGCTCAGTCGTGTCCAACTCCTCGACCCCATGGACTGCAGCCTACCAGGCTCCTCTGTCCATGGGATTTCCCAGGCAAGAGTACTGGAGTGGGTCACCAGTGCCTTCTCCAGTTAATTGTCTGTTCTCCCTAAAATCATGGATAGCACCAACCTCATCCCCATGAACAATTTAGCTGCCTTTTCCTTTGTGGAAATTCACAAACTGATACTGAAGGGCGTAGATTAGTCAAAACAATATTAAAATGAAGAAAAAAGTGAGAGTTTATATATATAGTTTTAATTTCGATAAAGGTACATTAACTCAGAAGTATGTCATTAGCATTAGGAGAGATATATAGACTAATGAACCTGAGAAATACAGAAATCCACCCTTATTTATATGCTTAAATAGCAATAAAAGTGCCAAACTCATTAAATGGGAGAAAGAATAATTTTTCAATGAATGGCATTGAACCAACTGAGTATCCACTTGGAAAAAAATTAGCAGCAACTCTAACTTCATAATATTTAAAAAATCAAATATTAATAGAGTTGCATATAAAACAAGTTATAGATGTTCTAGACAAGCACACAGGGGAAATTTTTAAGACTTTAGGCAAGTATTTCTTGGAACATATAAAACATGAATCAAAAATAATTTATAAATTTGATCTTCAAATTTTTAAATTTTTTTCTTCAAAAGATATAATCAAGGAAAGAAAGGAAAATATTTACAAAATAGCTGGCAATTTTTTGTGATACAGCAATGCCAGTTCTACAGGTAATCTATTCCCTTATAGGATGACAGAGCATAGTACTCTCAAATTGGCAGCAAAAGTCTAATTGGTACAATTCTTTTGTTTTCTTAAAAACTAAAGCTTTGATTTGAGCATCTGTATGAAGGAAAGTGGAGAGAATTATGTTTTTAAATCTTACAGGTCTCTTTTCACATGCATTGTATTGTCATGGTTTTCATATCCTGTTTTGTTGTTGTTGTTTAGTGGCTAAGTCATATCAGACTCTCACAACCCCATAGACTGTAGCCTGCCGGGTTGTCTGTCCTTGCGATTTCCCAGGCAAGGATTCTGGAGTGGGTTACCATTTCCCTCTCCAGGGGATCTGCCTGACCCAGAGATCGAACCCATTTCTCTTGCAAGTCTCTTGCATTGCAGGTGGATTCTTTACTGCTGAGCCACCAGGGAAGCACATCCTGTTTTAGACATTAATATTAAATAAGTAAAAGCGTATAAAGAAGTCTTATGAGGGATTTCAGTTTATAAAGGATTGACTTTAAGTAGTTCATGCATTGGAGAAGGAAATGGCAACCCACTCCAGTGTTCTTGCCTGGAGAATCCCAGGGACGGGGGAGCCTGATGGGCTGCCGTCGACAGGGTCACACGAGTCGGACACGACTGAAGCGACTTAGCAGCAGCAGCAGCAGCAGAGAAGTACAAGGCAGAAACAGGACTCAGAACGTTCTCACCTACAGAAAAAAATGTCTGTTGGATAGATGGTGGTGGAAGGAGAATTCAGAAATGAAGGAAGCACACAGAGACCATGGAAGGGATCCATGACCAATAGGAAAAGAGCCAGACTAGTTGTGAGAGCCAGAGAGAGCAGGGTGAAAGCCCAGTATCCAATGCTGGAGAGCGTTCGGCTCTTCTAGAGGAGCTCTTAAGGTTTTCTAACTAGGAAAAGAAAGAAATAAAAGATGGACAAATCATGAGGATCAGAGCCACTAAATCTAGAACCTTTTATCTAAATTCACCATGTCTCTATCAATAGTGCTTTCTCAGGCCCTTCATGCACACACACACACACACACACACACACACACACACACACACAAACCACTTCTAAATTCTCAGGAAATAAAATACCTTTAACTCACCTGGCTTAATTATCAACAAAGCAGTGTCAGTTTCCTCTCTTCTCTTGAGCCCCCTTTGAAATACTGAAGTCTCAGTCAGACCACCCAGCTGTCTCCCTCCCTGTTCCGTAACCAACAGCGATATGAGGGTGGCACAAGGGCAGGAAGCAGCAAAGAAGGGAACTCTGGACTGTACTTTACTCCTCTTTATTCATGTGATGGTAATAAATATGGTCTCACATGAACCTAAAGCTGATATATATGCTCATGTGAAGACACACACACATTTAAAACTCTGTGAAGAATGGCTGTCCTTACTGTTTTTATTATATTATTTTCAAGAGAGTAGTGCAGAGGTAGATATTTAAGTAAAATATTATTGTACAAACTTTCTAGAATTATGCTATTCCCTTTACAGAGTAAGGAATTGTGTGTGTGTGTGTATATATATATATATTTTTGCAATCTAAACTTATTAATCTTACAGTTTGTGGAAAATCTACCTGGGACAATGAGGGTGGCTGATTCTTAATTTTATAGTCCCATAATTGTTTATAACCTGTCTGTGCAAAAAGTTCTGATAGATATTTACAATTGTCAAGAGTTTGCTTTCTCCAGGATACCCCCATGCCTTAAACAATATCAATCCATAAAACTAAATTAGAGATTCTAATAGTTGCTACAGGCAAGAATTCAGAAACAACCCAGCTTTCATTTGTTGGTCATTTGCACTAACTTTTTAGGATATAAACTGAACTCTAGGGGTTATTACCTGAGTATACTAGATACATCTTGATTCCTCCCATTTTGATCCCTGCTTGAGAACACCATTGACCCTCATGGCTGTCAGTCCCCACGCTAACATCAGCATCATGCATTTCTTTGACCTTGGAGTCAGTCATTCCCTGTCTGAGAAATATCCCTGCTCTCAGGTGGGCAATTTGGATGACTGAATAAAAGAAGTCCCCACACCTACCCCCTCCTCCTGTCAGACAGAGTAGTGAAAATATGTATCCCAAACATGTTGTAGATGAGAAATGCAGAACTCCACTATCTGGAGGATGTACTTTGAAAATAACAGAAAAGATTAAAAGCAGATTTTAATGGTCTTATATGCGCAAAGGACATCAGATAAGCAAGCTCCTCTAGATCCTTCTTTCTTCCATGCTTTGTAGAATTTCAAGAACTTGAAGAAAATTGTGGCCATAGTTTTGTGAATGTATAGATATCATGATGTCAAGATGACGGTTTTCATATCCCTCCTAATCTATGAGCCTATTACTTGCTATTCACTGCCTGACTACTGGTGAAATTGTTGTTTCACATTAGTGTAAAAAAATCAAATAGGAAAAAATTAAGCCTCAAATAACATTCAAGTCCTATGATAAAAATCCTATTGAAAGTATCAGGAATTTCTGCTAAGTAAGTGTACTTAACTTTCTAAGCTACTCAGTGACAGACCTTTGGCCTATTGCTGACTAGACTAGTGTGGGGGTGGTTTCTCTACAGTTAACTCACTATGGAGAACAGAAAAAAAGTTAATACTGATAAAGGCATTCTGGGGAATCTTTAGAAATCCTTCACTTTAAATCCTAATCTTATTGGTAAAAATGACTGGCTCAGCTTCCCTAGATTGAGACTAGCTTGTGTCTCACTCAGGTATGTCAATCCTCTGTGCAACTTCTCTTCCATTTCAGTTTTTGGCACTTCTAAGCTATATATATATACACATATACATATATACATTTTTTTTTCACTTTTGGATTGTGCTGTAATTTTGTGTGTCTGTGATTTTGTGCTATGTTACTTTAAATGTGAACTCCATGGCCCAACCTGTTGGTGTCAGAATGGGAATTTAGCCTGGCACAACTCTTACAAGGGCAGATGGAGAAATGCCATGATGTACATTCTGCCAAGTACATAGTTTTCTCTCAAAATATATTTTCAACAATAGAATTAAGTCAGATATCAAATAAAAGGATAATCATTTACTTGTCCCACCTAATGCTCAGATTCCTTGCTATCCAGCTTTTTACATTTTTATTAGTTCATACTTTCTTGTGAAGTATGAAAAAGAGTATAACTGAGTTAAGTGCTTTTAGAACAAATGAACAGTTGAATTAATGGATTTCATATGCCTTTATATTATTTTTATGACTCAGTTGTAACCTACATTTTTAAGTAGGTCATATGGCATAATTCATGCATCTTCTTTTTCAAGAGCTTGCTGATTTTCCCATCTCCATTTCTCCCCATGAATTCTCTACTGAGTGTAATCAGGAGTCTGTCTCCCTGTCATTCTCTTCCTCTTCGCTCACTTCTTGGTATGTTGTTGATCTTTGAACACAGGACTTTAGAAAATATGAGAAAGGCATACAAATGTTTTTATTGCCCAGATAAGAATGACTGAAGAAATAAATCAGCCGGAACTAATACTTAGCAAAGATATCTCTCAGGGCTATAAATTTGTTCACCTTTGTAATTTCGTCCATAAGGTTGGGGAAGGGTGGTATTGCTCATACTGCTGGAATAGGAACTTAATGTAAAAACTTTTTTTGTGTTTCATCATTGAAAACTTGAAGAATATTCTAGGTTTTATAAAAAGGAATTAAAATAGTGGTATTTTTCAGAGGCAAAAGTCATGATAAAATTAGTGCATGAGAGCTATTAGAGGAAAGATTTTAAAAGGACCAAGAAAGCAAATATACAGATGAGAGGGACTTTCAGAAAGAATAGAGAGAAAAATGCAAGGACCCCACAGAGTGTTGGAAGATCATTTCTGCACAGAGATAAATAACATCATCTATGGAGGTCAGTATTAACTGGTTGGTAGTAACAGGAGCATGAATCTGGGCTAAGTTTAACATTGTGATTATAAGATACAAAGCTAATGACACATGGTAGTGTGTGAGCTCCTCCCTCAAAAAAAAAAAAAAAAAAAGACCAAATGGTGACAAATCTAGACCCTAATTAACTGAGAAACAAAAATGCAACTAGGACAATTTCTATGATTTACCTGCACAAACACTCCCATGGTTTCTTGCACTTTCTCATCATCTCAAGCACTCAGAGATGTCCCTCTTCTCCAGAATCTACAGTTCCCTTTGCTGTCATAATATTTCTCCTGGTTCAGTATGGTCTTGGCCTCCATAGGTATTAACTTTCCACTAGATCCATTACTTGTGCAGATTATGTTAGTCACCTCTTAAACACAGCCTGAGAGTATTTTAACCACCATTTTGGTAGGTAATGTTTCTCTCTTAAAGATCTTTTCCACCATATGTACCCTTATTCAGACTTCAGTAGTAATCACTAAACCTATGACACTCAAATCTTGTTTGATTCCCATGAAATACTTGTTTTTTTGTACCTATGGGACTCTGTAGGCCTATTACAGGGTCTTTCTATTGATCCCAGCTCCTAACCTCTTCCCTTTACCCCAGTTATATTCCTCTTGAGCACCCAACAGATATTTAATGACTTCTAGAACATCTCATTTTGGTCATTTTATTTGTTCTTTAAATTCAGCGTATGCAAACATGACTTCACCATTTGCTCCTCAAATTTTGTCCTATGCCATGTAATTTTGTTCTCAAAGAATGTCAAATCATCCACTCATATTTAGGAAGTTCAGTGTTATCTGATCATTGTTCTTTAGGGAAAATACATTTTTGAAAGATACAGCATTTTCTATTTTTACTTATCAGTATTTCAATAGAAATTTTTCATTCTTATCATAATTTCAGGGGATTATTCCTAGGAGTACAGTTGTATGTGTTTGATATGTTAATGCTGTCTATCCAACCTTATATTTAGCCAGAATATAAGTGCAAATGATCAGGTTCCTACGGGTTTAAGTTCTGCTATCTTTGAAAACATGGTTCAAAACCTGGCAAACATGTATTTGTTGAGAGTTTTTCTTTCTAGGAAAATTTTTTCTTTCAAGTACTTCAAAATTGTGGGAAATTTTATACTACTCTCCTCTTTTCCCCTGCTACCCCTGCCAACCTCCTGCACTGCCCCAGCACTTAAGAAATGTCCCATGGGAAAAAATATCCTTCAGAGTGGGAGCCTCTAATTTCTACTTGATTGCTGCAGATTCACCTGTCAAAGGCTACACCAGTGTCCCTCTGCTCAAACTAAGCCCTTTCCTGAGTTAGCAAATGACCCCCAGGAAATAAACTGCCCAGTGAATCAACTCATTTGTTCAAGTCAGTATTTCTTCCTTAGTTTTTGGTCATTGAGACCAAGCTCACTCTGCTTTCAGCACAAAAGTCCAATAAGAGTATAAATAAGATGTTAAGGCAAATGCCATGCTTCATTTCTGAGTCTGTCTGACTCTTTGTGACCCCATGGACTGTAGCCCATCAGGCTCCTCTGTCCATGGAGTTTCCCAAGAAAGAATAATGGAGTTGATTGTCCTTTTCTTCTCTAGGGGATCTTCCCAACCCAGGGATCTAACTCAAGTCTCCTGTGTCTCCCACATTGGCAGACAGATTCTTTACCACTAAGCTACCTGGGAAGCCTCCCAGGTTGAGGCAAGGGATGTGACTTTATTAGGAAAGACAGCAGATTAAGAAGATGGCTTACTAGTCAGACAAAGGCCTCAAAATAGCCATCTTCTCAAGGTCTGGATACTAGATCCTTCTACAGAACAGAGTTGAAGAGAGGTGAGGAAATGAAGTTAAAAGGCCATTAATCTTGCAGATATATGTTAGAATGGCAAGCCTCAGGGAGAGGATGTTGCTCATTTCTCCCTTCCTGTAGCCACCCACAGGTGGACAGGCTCCCAAACAAAGGCATTTTGGTTTAACATTCAAGTAGAGGGGCAGGGTTCCCCAAGGCAGGCCATTATGTATAAACAATATCTTTTTAGTGAGCAAAAGCAATGGGAAGGTTAACATCAAAGAAGCAAATCCAACATGGAGACAAAATTGGCTCTTCTAGTAACATTTTGACTTGTTTAAATCTATAATTTAATTTACTCATTTCATTTGTTCTTGATAGGGCCCACATGGGGTCTCATTGATAAGATGGCTTGTTATGTCAACCTTCCAATGTCCCCTTATGCCACAGCTGGGACATGATCGTGGAGGGGCCCTTGGCTTTAGGCATGAGTGGGCCCAGTGGTCTTCTTTGCCACATTTGAAGCAGGGCCCAGGTGGCTTCTTTTCTTTGTTGGTTGATGGAGGCTTGGAGCCATGTAGGGCAGTGGCTAAAAGGTGATATTCAGCCTGATCTTGTTGGGCCTTCTCTAACTTTGCTTGTTTTTCTTGGTTATTGAAAATCTTAAAGGCTAAATTTAAAAGGTCTTGTTGAGGATTTTGAGGGCCTTCTGCCTTTCTTAGTTTCTTTCAGATATCTGGGGACGATTGGGAGATAAAATGGGTGTTAAGGACAATGGTGCCCTCTGCTGAAGTGGGGTCTAATTTTGTATATTTTTGTAGTGCTTCTATTAACCTAGGTAGAAATTATGCAGGGTTTTCATCTAGTCTTTGACTTATCTCCTGGAGCTTATCAAAGTTCACGGGTTTATGCCCTGCCTTGTGAAGGCACACAACGAGGCAAGCAACCATGTGATTACAGGCTACTCATCCAGATCTCCCTGCCTGATAATCCCACTTGGGATCATCTAAGGGGACAGCCATCACCTTTATGGGCTTTGTGTATCTCATCAGCATGTGCCTGAGAGGCTTGCGATACTCGTTCCTTCTCTTCTGGGAGAAGAGTGGAGGAAAGTATGATGTAAATACCATGCCAGGTTAAGTCGTAATGAAGGAGGAAACAGACAGAACAGGTTCTATCTTGAAAGCAGGACTCCATCTTGGGTAGGACTGTGGACTTTGAGCTATACGCCCAGTATCTATGGAAATGACATACCAACTAGAAAACCAGACTCTCTGGATGGAAGAGCTGAAGGGCTCATACCTAGACTCCCTGCACCTAAAAGAATACCTTTATTTTCTGTGTAACTGAATAAAATTATAAAGTCTATTATGCTTATTGGGGTATGACCACAGGCCTATTGATAACTGTCCACTGTTAACTACCTAGGCTTAAAGCATATGAATCACGGGTTAACTTTGATTGTATCTTTCTTTTCTTTTGTTCAGACTAGTTTCAGGGAATTTGGGGAGGTGGGTTTGGGCACATACACTTAGAGTATATAAGGTTTTCACAAAAACTGGTTGGAGTCCTTGGCCTTTGGCCCACCAGTGTAATAAACTGCAGTTCACTATCTGCATTGTACTTCTGAGTTTGTTTCCCAGAACACGGGGCTACAACAGTAAGACAGGTCAGGGTCTGAGGAGAAGGAGCCAAGATGCTTTTCAACCTGAGATAGATCAGTGAGGGAGAATGGGACTTGAACCGAACAATGCCTTCTGCTCCAGCTACTTCCCAAAAAGGGAGGAGTAGGGCAAGGGAAGGAACAGGGTCCTGGGGTGAAATTTCCTATTTTAAAGTTGTTTAGGACAGGGTATGGGGAGGGGATCTAGGGAGGTAAAGGCTTAGGACCCTCAGGGTACAGGGTGGGGCTGAGGTCTCAGAGCTTTTCTCAGGCACAGGCTGGGGAGGGGTTTGGGAGCTGCCATGGTGGCAGAGGTCTGCGCTAGAGAAGGAGGGACGGAGGAGGGGACCTAAGATGGAGGTTGTGGAATTGGATCTGAAGTGGCTGCAAAGGGTCTGGGAGCAATAGGGGGTGGGCTGTGGTCGGAATGGTCTAAGGGAGAAGAAGAAAAGTCTGAAAAGCGATCAGGAGACATTGTATTAGGAGGAAGTGGCCCAGAGTGGGCTATTTAGAAGTAGAACAGAATTCACAGAGAGAGGGTTGAGAGCAAAGAGCAAAGAAAGCCTGAACATAAGGGATTCTATTCTTATTGGGTTTCTGTATGTAAGAGAACTCCAAATAAGACGGTAGGTGTTGCAAGAGGGCATCAGAGACCAGACACACTGAAACCATGCTCACAGGAAACTAGTCAATCTAATCACACTAGGACCACAGCCTTGTCTAACTCAATGAAACTAAGCCATGCCCTGTGGGGCTACCCAAGACAGGCGGGCATGGTGAAGAGGTCTGACAGAATGTGGTCCACTGGAGAAGGGAATGGCAAACAACTTCAGTATCCTTGCCCTGAGAATCCCATGAACAGTATGAAAAGGCAAAATAATAGGATACTGAAAGAGGAACTCCCCAGGTCAAGGAGGTGCCCAATATGCTACCAGAGATCAGTGGAGAAATAACTCCAGAAAGAAGGGATGGAGCCAAAGCAAAAACAATACCCAGTTGTGGATGTGACTGGTGATAGAAGCAAGGCCAGATGCTGTAAAGAGTAATATTGCATAGGAACTTGGAATGTCAAGTCCGTGAATCAAGGCAAATTGAAAGTGGTCAAACAGGAGATGGCAAGAGTGAACGTCGACATTCTAGGAATCAGCCAACACAAATGGACTGGAATGGGGGAATTTAATTCAGATGACCATTATATCTACTACTGCGGGCAGGAGTCCCTGAGAAGAAATGGAGTAGCCATCATGGTCAACAAAAGAGTCCGAAATGCAGTACTTGGATGTAATCTCAAAATCGACAGAATGATCTCTGTTCGTTTCCAAGGCAAACCATTCAATATCACAGTAATCCAAGTCTATGCCCAAACCAGTAACACTGAAGAAGCTGGTGTTGAATGGTTCTATGAAGACCTACAAGACCTTTTAGAACTAACACCCAAAAAAGATGTCCTTTTCATTATAGGGGACTGGAATGCAAAAGTAGGAAGTCAAGAAACATCCAGAGTAACCGGCATATTTGGCCTTGAAATACGGAATGAAGCAGGGCAAAGACGAACAGAGTTTTGCCAAGAAAATGCACTGGTCATAACAAACACCCTCTTCCAACAACACAAGAGAAGACTCTACACATGGACATCACCAGATGGTCAACACCGAAATCAGACTGATTATATTCTTTGCAGCCAAAGATGGAGAAGCTCTATAGAGTCAGCAAAAACAAGACCAGGAGCTGACTGTGGCTCAGATCATGAACTCCTTATTGTCAAATTCAGACTTAAATTGAAGAAAGTAGGGAAAACCACTAGACCATTCAGGTATGACCTAAATCAAATCCTTTATGATTATACAGTGAAAGTGAGAAATAGATTTAAGGGACTAGATCTGATAGATACAGTGCTTGATGAACTATGGATGGAGGTTCGTGACATTGTACAGGAGACAGGGATCAATACCGTATCCATGGCAAAGAAATGCAAAAAAGCAAAATGGCTGTCTGAGGAGGGCTTACAAATAGCTGTGAAAAGAAGAGAAGTGAAAAGCAAAGGAGAAAAGGAAAGTTATAAACATCTGAATGTAGAGTTCCAAAGAATAGCAAGAAGAGATAAGAAAGCCCTCCTCAGTGATCAATGCAAATAAATAGAGGAAAACAACAGAATGGGAAAGACTAGAGATCTTTTCAAGAAAATTAGAGATACCAAGGGAACATTTCATGCAAAGATGAGCTCGATAAAGGACAGAAATGGTATGGACCTAACAAGCAGAAGATATTTAGAGGTGGCAAAAAAAACACCGAAGAACTGTACAAAAAAGATCTTCACAACCAAGATAATCACGATGGTGTGATCACTGACCTAGAGCCAGACATCCTGGAATGTGAAGTCAAGTGGGCCTTAGAAAGCATCACTATGAACAAAGCTAGTGGAGGTGATGGAATTCCAGTTAAGCTATTTCCAATCCTGAAAGATGATGCTGTGAAAGTGCTGCACTCAATATCCCAGCAAATTTGGAAAACGCAGCAGTGGCCACAGGACTGGAAAAGGTCAGTTTGCATTCCAATCCCAAAGAAAGGCAATGCCAAAGAATGCTCAAACTACCGTACAATAACACTCATCTCACATGCTAGTAAAGTAATGCTCAAAATTCTCCAAGCCAGGCTTCAGCAATACATGAACCGTGAACTTCCTGATGTTCAAGCTGGTTTTAGAAAAGGCAGAGGAACCAGAGATCAAATTGCTAACATCTGCTGGATCATCAAAAAAGCAAGAGAGCTCCAGAAAAACATCTATTTCTGCTTTATTGACTGTGCCAAAGCCTTTGGCTGTGTGGATCACAACAAACTGTGGAAAATTCTGTGGAGAAAATTCTGTGGAAAAAACTGTGGAGATGGGAATACCAGACCACCTGATCTGCCTCTTGAGAAACCTATATGCAGGTCAGGAAGCAACAATTAGAACTGGACATGGAACAACAGACTGGTTCCAAATAGGAAAAGGAGTATGTCAAGGCTGTATATTGTCACCCTGCTTATTTAACTCCTATGCAGAGTACATCATGAGAAATTTTGGGCTGGAAGAAGCACAAGCTGGAATCAAGATTGCTGGGAGAAATGTCAATAACCTCAGATATGCAGATGACACCACCCTCATGGCAGAAAGTGAAGGGGAACTAAAAAGCCTCTTGATGAAAGTGAAAGAGAAGAGTGAAAAAGTTGGCTTAAATCTCAACATTCAGAAAACGAAGATCATGGCATCTGGTCCCATCACTTCATGAGAAATAGATGGGGAAACAGTGGAAAGAGTGTCAAACTTTATTTTTGGGGGCTCCAAAATTACTGCAGATGGTGACTGCAGCCATAAAATTAAAAGACGCTTATTCCTTGGAAGAAAAGTTATGACCAACCTAGATAGCAATTGAAAAGAGAGACATTACTTTTCCAACAAAGGTCCATCTAGTCAAGGCTATGGTTTTTCCTGTGGTCATGTATGGATGTGAGAGTTAGACTGTGAAGAAAGCTGAGCACCGAAGAATTGATGCTTTTGAACTGTGGTGTTGGAGAAGACTCTTGAGAGTCCCTTGGACTGCAAGGAGATCCAACAAGTCCATTCTGAAGGAGATCAGCCCTGGGATTTCTTTGGAAGGAATGATGCTAAAGCTGAAACTCCAATACTTTGGCCACCTCATGCGAAGGGTTGACTCATTGGAAAAGACTCTGATGCTGGGAGGGATTGGGGGCAGGAGGAGAAGGGGACACCAGAGGATGAGATAGCTGGATGGCATCACTGACTCAATGGACATGAGTCTGAGTGAACTCTGGGAGTTGGTGATGGGCAGGGAGGCCTGGTGTGCTGCAGTTCATGGGGTCACAAAGAATCGGACACGACTGAGCGACTGAACTGAACTGAAGGAATTCTAACCACTTGCCCTTCCGGTGGCAGAAGTTATTGAGGTCCTGTAGAATATTATAATCAAGAGTTCCATTTTCTGGTCATTTGGATCTGTTATGAAGTCTTTATTGCAGCCAGACAGTGTTAGAATAGTAAATAAGTCTTTTTGGTCTTATCTCCCCTTAGAAGCCCAAAGCTTTTAGGTTTTGGAGAAGGCATTCTAGAGGAGTAGATTTTGAGATTGAGAATTTCACATTGCGGCCAAATAGGGAGGTTAAGGGACGAGGAAGCCTGGTGGGCTGCCGTCTATGGGGTCGCACAGAGTTGGACACGACTGAAGCGACTTACCAGCAGAGAAAGCGAGGAGAAAGGGCTGAGAGAAAAGGCGTGCCCGTTCTCAGAGAGTAACAATAGTCTGCTTTGAAATGGGCGTGCCCTGTTTCAAAGTCAGACGGAGTACAAGGCCGAGGGCCTGAGGGCTGTGGGATTCCTCCCGCCTAGTGCTAGGACTTGGAAACGAGGTGAGAGAGAGAGGATCCGAGGGAATGGGATTTCACGCACCCTTGTAACCAGTGGATTCAATGTGGGCAGGTGGGTGGATGTCAGTCCAGCAAGGCCAGTGGAGAGTCCTGCCCCGGAGCTCGTCTCAGTTTCTAGGCAAGGTCCAAGGGAGGGGACCACGGGAGGTGGGCTCCTCAGAGGAGCCCACTCAGTCCCTATGTAGACTATCTTCAAATCTTAATGCTCTTTCCACCATCCTTTACACTGATTTATATAAATTCCAGAGAGGTTAAACAAATATTCAGACAGGTGATCAGTTTTGCCATATAAAATTTTGAAATATTAGCACTGAAAATATATCAAAGAATATTAGTAGAAAATCTGAGAGGAAAACTAATATCAAAATATCTATCTGTATCTATCTATGTGTGTCTATATATAGACACACATAGAAAGATAAAGATAATAGTAATTGGATGACAGTGGAGAGTAATAAGAAGAGATTGAAAGCCCTAAACTGCCCGATTATTGTTTGCATTAGGAGGTTTTGAAAAGTCTACATCTCAGTTGCTCCCTGTAAAACACCAGCAGGGATATGGTAAAAGATGCATTCCCAGTTGAGAACAGTATTCCCACTACTATCCTCCCCACCAGACCTGCCCTCATGGGCTCATTGTGCCCCACTACATCTGGGACATGGAATCCATACATGTTCAAGCTAGAAAATCAAGCTGATATCTTCCCTCCTTAGAAAGTGAGGTACTGTTTTGGTCTTCTCCAGGTAACTGAAAGTTCCTACATGCTGGTTTCACATCCAGAAAGTAAAGCCATTGCCAAATAAATTGACTTTAGCTATTTCAGAAAATTTCTAATATGATTATTATGGCTTAAAATTCTTTGAAAGAAACCAATATATCCTTCACCAGGAGAATGGATAAACAAACTGAAACACACTGATGATGGAATGTGAAAGTGATAGTCACTCAGTCGTGTCTGACTCTTTGTGACCCATGGACTATAGCCTGCCAGGTTCCTCTGTCCAGGGAATTCTTCAGGCAAGAATACTGAAGTGGGTAGTCATTTCTTTCTCCAGGGTTCTTCCCAACTCAGGGATTGAACTCAGGTCTCCTGCAGGCAGATTCTTTACCATCTGAATCATGAGCGATGATATTCATCAATGAGAAGAAATGCACTATCAAGCCACAAAAAAGGCTTGGAGGTAACTCAAATGCATTTCTCTCAGTGAAAGAAATCAGTCTGAAAAAGCTACAATACTATATGATTTCTACTATATGACATGCAGAAAAAGGCAAGACTATAGAGACAGTAAAAAGATCAGTGGTTGCTAAGGATTTGGAAGGAGGGGAGTAAGAATGGACAGGTGGAGGGTGTAGCCCAGTTGATGTTGGTTTATCAGTTATAATGGGTGTACCACACCAATGCAAGCTGTTACTAGGTGTAACAGTGTTCATGGAATAAGGGATATAGGTAAATTTTCTGTATTTTCTGCAAAACTCTTCTGTAAACCTAAAGTTGCTTTTAAAATAAAGTCTATTATAATGTTTGTAAAATGGATTAAAGACGCCCAGAAGGCACACAAAGAGTAAATAAGCACAGGATTATTATTATTAGATGGATTCAAATGATAACACAATGAAATAACATCCCATACTTATTTTAATGGTTAGAATTAAATATCAATAATAAATAGTGAAACAAGAAATTAAAACTAACAATACCAGGTGCTGGTAAGGATATGAGGCAGTTGGAACTCCCAATCATTTCTAGTAGGAGTGCAGAATGGTACGGCCACTCTAGAAAGAGTTTGGCAGTTTCTTATAAAGTTGTAACTGCTCTAATCACATGACCCAGTCATTTCATTTTTAGATGTTTACCATAGAAAAGTGAAAACTAATATTCACACACAAATGTTTATATAAATGTTTACAGCATCTTAATTGTGGCAGTCTGAACCATGGGTTTGCAAAGAATTTCCAGACATAGAGTATTGTAAAAAGGAGGGAGTTTATTAAGAACAAACAGCAGAGATAATGCGGTCACTGCTAGTGTCTCAGGTGCACTCTCAGTGCAAATTCGACACTTTTCTGTGGGTTAGTAGCCAGTTTTTCGGAGAAGGCAATGGCACCCCACTCCAGTACTCTTGCCTGGAAAATCCCATGGATGGAGGAGCCTGGTGGGCTTAGTCCATGGGGTCGCTAAGAGTCAGGCACGACTGAAGCAACTTAGCAGCAGCAGCAGCCAATTTTTATAGCTTCAAGACAAAGAAAATTTCTGCTGCTAAGTTGGCATTAGGGTGATATAGGGTGGGTATATTTTTGCCTAATATGTGGTCAGGAAGCCTACTGGTGGTGTTCATGGGGGTTTTGACAATTATAATGGGGCTCAGTCAGCTTCTGAGATGACCTTGGTGCTGTGCTCAGCTTCTGTGGCCTTGGGGCAGGACTCCACATTAATTTATAGTCATCCCAATTGGAAACAACATTCTTTAGAGATTAAATGGTCAAATTACTGTACATTAATTCACTGGAATACTACTCAGCAAATAGGAATCAAGTATTAATACCTCTAATACCATGGTTAAATATCAAAAGCTTTATTCCAAGGGAAAGGAGCCAACCTCAAAACACAAAATATAATGGTTCTATTTATATGAACTTCTGGTAAAATACAAAACACACAGAATCACTAATCTGATCAATTGTTTCCAGGTTAGGTATTAATGAAATGTTTGACTACACAAATCTATCACAAAATAGTTTTTTGGTGTAATGGAACTATCTTTTATCCTGAATCTAGTAGTGGCTACATGAGTCTGTATAAGTGCTAAAACCCACAAGATTGTTCTAAAATATAATTCATACTCCATGTACATTAAGAAACTGTCTTCCCAAGTTATACATAGTAACAAGAAAAGGCAGGAACGAACCAATACCTCAGGGTGAATGGGAGGGTAAAAAGTGTAAGGATGGAATATAGATGCTCACACAGAGGAAGCTTAAGAATAAGCTTGAAAACATCTGGTTCCCTCTGAATGCCACCACATTAGACAACTGAGAACAACTCAATTATTTTTTATTTGAAGGTTTTATTTTTCAGCATTTCACTTTATACATGCAGTACAAAACCCAAAGGTGCCAAAGAATACAATACAAAAAGTTATTCTCCCCTCATTTTCACCTTTGACATTTTAAATTTGTAATCTTAAAGACATTGCAACACTATATGGACAATCACATACTCTAGTGCTTTGTATACATTTAGAATGATGATATGATTATATTTTATGATCTTTTTTTCATTACACATACCACAAGCAACACACAGTTTTCTACTTTGCACCATGCTGTGGGGAAGCTGTTTCTGAAGGAAAAAAAAAAAAAAAGGATAAGGTGCCAGAGTCCAGCTCCAGCAGCCAGGGGATCAGCCTGAAGGGATGAGCAGTGTCAGTGGAAAATGATGGAGCCTCTGACTCGAGGTATGGGACTACATGTTTATTTCAAGCATCAGATCTTCTTTTATACTTTTTCAAAAACATTAGGTCAGAAGTTTTACATTTTCAGCTCCCCCTCACCCAGATTTATTATCTCCTTGTTGTCCTTCAAACAAAGTTCCTGCTTCAGTGATTCTCTCAGAATCATGTTTACTTGTGATTACATTGTAACTCATGCATACCACATTTCTCAGTTTATTTTTTATCTTTCTAAATCCTGCTTGCCCCTAGTATCTTAAGCTCACTATCTCCTAAAAAGGCTTCTATGCTATGCTATGCTAAGTCACTTCAATTGTGTCCGAGTCTGTGTGACCACATAGACAGCAGCCCACCAGGCTCCCCTGTCCATGGGATTCTCCAGGCAAGAACACTGGAGTGGGCTGCCATTTCCTTCTCCAATGCATGAAAGTGAAAAGTGAAAGTGAAGTCGCTCAGTCATGTCCAACTCTTAGCGACCCCATGGATTGCAGCCTAACAGGCTCCTCCGTCCATGGGATTTTCCAAGCAAGAGTACCAGAGTGGGGTGCCATTGCCTTCTCCGAAAAAGGCTTCTAGCTATTCTTAATTATTCCTAAACCCTAAGCTCAGCAAACTTCTTTTGCCAGAAACATTTCCCTCACAAACAGGTCTCAGATAACAGTCTTTCCCATGGCTTCAAGCTGTGGCCTACGTGCTCATCCTGGGACATTCTTTGCAAAAATCCTTGAACAAATGTCAATGGTTATTTTATAGATTATTTTCTGGGCACAACTGCAGAAGGCTTTGTGCTTTCTTATGCTTCTCTCAAGAACAATAAGCACCTTAACATTCTTTCCAGCCAACTGAATTGAAGAAAGGAAGAAACAAGTCAGAATACAGAGCTAACTCCTGCATCCCGGGTCTGTGCCTGCGGAATGAGGAAAGGGGGCTGGGGCCATGCCTCCATTTTGTCAGTAATGCCTAACACGACTCCCAACAATAAGGAAAACCATTCAAATAGATAAGAAAAAATAATTTGCTTCTGGTCTAGGAGAATTCACGTCATGATCAAATGCTTCAAACCACACTGACCTGCAGCTTATATGATGCTCCTAGTACAGGGGATTCTGGGCTGCTTCAGGCCCTGGACAGATGGTCAAAGGCTCTGACTCACTTGGCCAAAGCCTGAAAAAAGGCTTTAAGGGCCCACCAAAGGCGCCTTGAGACAAGGTGTGAATGTGAGATTTATCTACCATATTATAAAATGAAATGCTTCCCTCCTCATATTCTAGGAAGATACACACTCTGGCCGGGTGCACCTTTACAGTGAGTTTTGTTTCTGGAGAGGTGAGTGCCCAGTACTCCTGCTTATAGAACCTGAGGGCCCAGAAACCATCCTCAGGTTTGATACAAACTCTGCCCTTTCTCATTACATGAGGCCTACAAATCCCCAGGTCCCGTGCGCCGTGGGTCCCGACCTCTACTTCCCAGTACCACGTCCCTGTGGTGATGACCTGATGACCCAGCACACAGGGAAGAGAATAAAATCTCTGTGGGTCCTCAGGCAGGTCTTGAGACTTCTCTCCCCAGGTTACACGTCTGTTCCCTTCCGACAAGAAGAGGGAAGGATGGGCGGTGGCTGGATCCAGAGTAATATCCACTGAAAAGACAATAACCATTTTAATATCTGAAAAAGAGGGTGCTATTATTACCCTGAGATATTTTTGAGCTTGTGGGGCACTCATATATTTCCACTTGGACTCTTTCATCTGCCCTCTTTCAATAAATCCTCAGACTGATCCTGAGAGAGTAAGAAGTAGTCTCTCTTCTGCCATCAGGGAATAATTTCACTTACCAGCCTGGAAAAATTCTTTCCTCCAGTCTAAAAAGAAAATAAATAGTCATTATCATACCTAGTACCTGAATTTCCTTGTACAAGAGGTAATTTCTTCTTTCTAATGCTTCTTTTGCTAAGGATCCAAAAGTATTCTATAACTTATCCTTGAACTAAAGCTTTCACTGTTTTTCTTATTAAATATTCTTATAAGAATGAATTCCTCTAAATTATTCTTTATATAGTGCAGACTATAGGCATTCCCAACAAACAGTTACCCTCTTCTTAAACAAATAGCTAAATTATATGCTTGCCTTTCACCACCTTCATTGAATTTATTTGAGACTACGTGACTGAATTATAGACAAAAAAATCTGCTTAGCACAGGACCATATCATTTCTAGATTTGACAATAAAACAGTTCATGTGATTTTTCTTCATTTTCATTCTCACTGTACACTTTCCCACCCAATCCAAGAACTGTGAGGCCCTAAAAATGGAGAAAACTGGAAAAAAAAAAAAAAAACCACCTAGTCCTCAGAGTTACTGTTTTAAGAGAGTTGCTGTGGAGAGCCACTGACCAAGATGATATAATTTATATGAGTGTGGTTAAACTGTGGAGATAATAGGAATTGCTTTAAAAAAAAAATCAAAGCTAATTACACTGCTTGTTGCAGAAATTGCTATTGTAAAGTGAAAGCAAAATACTGTAACCAACACTTTAAAAATGTGTGGTCTTGGTTTAATGCTTAGGTAATAGGAGTGACAAAAAAAGGTGAAACCGACTGCATGTAGAGACATCCATGATACGCGTGTGTGTTGAGTTGCTTCAGTCATGTCCAGCTCTCTGCAACTCTATGGACTGTAGCCCACCGGACTCCTCTGTTCATGGGATTCACCAAGCAAGAGCACTGGAATGGGTTTCCATGCCCTCCTCCAGGAGATCTTCCCAACCCAGGGATTGAACCTGTGTTTCTTATGTCTCCTGCATTGACAAGTGGGTCCTTTAACACTAGCACCACCTGGGAAGCCCAGGATATCCATGATAAGAGGAGACAAAACAGTTGCTAAGACAGTTTCCTATGAGTATTTAGGAAACATACCTTATGCACTACACAGGACTAAAGGAGCTAATTTGAAGAGGGTATTCACTGGGTCTGTTACTAACATCCTATTAAAAAAAAACTATTCATTTAATAATAATTATTCACCTTTTTTCACTCATAAATCAAAATAAATGTAAAGCTTCCAAAATGGGTAAATTTTCAAAGTTAAAAGGTGACTATCTAGCCAAGAGTGAACAAACTATGTATGGCCTGGGAGCCAAATCCGGCCCATCCCATGTTCGTTTAAATACAGTTTTATTGTAACACAGCTGTGTGTGTGCATGTGTGTGTTCAGTTGCTGAGTTGTGTCCGAGTGTTTGCGATCCCATGGACTACAGCCCACCAGGCTCCTTTATCCATGGGATTCTCCAGGCAAGAATACTGGACTGGGTTGCCATTTCCTTCTCAACACAGCCATACTAATTATGTATTGTCTGTGGCTGCTTTTGTGCTAAAAGGGCACAGTTGAGTAATTGTGACAGAGACCATGTAACCCATCAACCTTACAATATTTACAGTCTTGGCCTTTACAGAACAAGTATGGCCATCACTTTTGTAGGCCACCTAAAATAAGAGATGAAATTAAAAGTGCACTCAGCACAAGGGAATAGTGCAATTTATTTATGAAGTAGAGTCTTTTAGGAAAATTAAGAGTGAGCAGAAATCAAGATGATGGACTTTTTACAGCTTTACCAGGGACCTTCAAGTGAGCAAACATAACGGGGGACCTTAGAAAAAAAATGAGATTGGCAAATAAGTCTATAGTTGTATTTTTCCAACAATGATTGACACATGAAACTAACTGAAAGAAAATGTATGAGAAACCTATCAACATGAAGAATATTTCTGGAAGGGCTGAGTAAATAACTAAGCAAATGTTCTTCCCCAAGGCAACAACTGAGACTCGAGAAATTGTGAAAAATGATCACTTTATATTGAGACATATATGAGTCATTCATGAAAAAATATTTAAAACTGTTTAATTGAAGAATGACAATAAAAGGATGATCTCTTTTTAAAATAAAATTAAGTTAGTAATAAAAAAGAAGCAAATTTTAGATACACAGAACATCTGGGTATTAATCAATATATTTATAAATAATCTGTGAATCAAAAAGAAAATTTTGAAAA
Organism: Bos javanicus; assembly: GCF_032452875.1. Taxonomy (NCBI): domain Eukaryota; kingdom Metazoa; phylum Chordata; class Mammalia; order Artiodactyla; family Bovidae; genus Bos; species Bos javanicus. The sequence continues at coordinate 25,904,407 of NC_083890.1, read as the reverse complement.
TATTTGGAATTGAATAAAAATGAAATCACTACCTACCAAACTATTGAATGCAGCTAAAAGTATTGCCTAGAGGGAAACTTAGAGCTTTAAATGTTTGAAGCAGAAACAGTATTATTTTAAACCAGTAACCTAAGCTTCTCCCCAAATGGACTAAAAGGAGAAGAATAAACTAAATTAGAGCAACAGAACAGAATTTTGGATCTAGAAGTCAATTTATGATCAAGTGATGTCTTTTCAAAAGTTACCAATGCAACTCAATGAGGAAAAGTATACTATTTTCAAGAGTTGGTGTTAACACAGTTGGATATCCACATACAAAAAAAAAAAAAAAATACATTTAGATCTTTCTCTCTACCCACTCAAAACAACTAACTCAAAATGTGTTATAGACCTAATGATAATAGCTAAAAATATAAAATTTTCAGTAGAAAAAAATAGATAAAAAATTGAATAATCTTGTTATACAAGGATAACTGAAGATGTAATATAGTAAGAATAATAAAAACCGCAAAAGAGAAAATTATATTTTACTGTCATTTTTAATTTCTGCTTTAATCAACTTGTAAGATGCATGTGAGAAAAAGATGAAAAGAAAAAATGCTTTAAAAATTATTGTTCTTGCTATGTTTGCTAAGGAAAAGAAGTTGTGTTCTGTACTTTTTTCTGTTAGCAGTACAATACTGCATAGACTTTAGGAGCTTAATTCTGTATCTTAGAATCATCTTCTTCAGGGCCATGCACTTACCAGGGTACAATGATGTCTTCTGCCAGCCTGAAAGTGAGCAAAATGAGATACTATTATTCCCCTTTCCTGGTCCTTCTCATAGCTTTTCCTCTCTCGTCACTGGCATTCTCTAAGTATTCAGTGGCTTATTTACCTCTCCATCCCTTTGCTTCCTCACAATACTGTGACCATGCCTTTAACTTTAGAATGGTTTGGCCTGTGAGTGGGAAAAATATATAAAGTTAGAAGGAAAATCAAGCTAGAAGCAAGAGAAGGAAAAAAAGAAAGAAAATAAAGAAGTGATGGAAAGAAAGGTAGGTAGTTTAGGAAATGAAGATGGAAAGAAAGAATAATAGACAAACTGGAAGGAATGAGGGGAGGAGGAAGGAAGGGAGAAACATGAAGAACAGACGTGAAAGGATAAAGAACTAAAAGAGTAAGACAAAGACGGAAACAGTAAAGAAAGGAGTAGTAAGGGGATGGAGAGAAAGGAAGGAAAGCTTTAGAAATATCCATCAAAATTACTTTTTTTTTTCATCTCAAGGAAAAGATATCATCAATTAAAAAAGAAAATGAGTTAATTCATTTTTACAGACTCTCTTCCATTCATGCTTCTATGGTGAGCACATACAAGGGTATATTATGCCTGACTCTTTGGGGAAGGAGGTTTAGAGAAGAGTTAGGTATTTGATTATCTGTGGAATTCTATCCAGTGAACGAACTTCTGAGTTACTTACCATTCTGAAATTGAGCTTTCCTCTCATCTGAAAGGAGATGTACATGTAAGACAGGGACTCTCAAAGAGATGAAGAAGACAAAGAAAAAATGATATGCTTTTTACTGAGGGGTTTATCTTAATTATTACTATTATTAGTCAAGCCATTGCTCTCTTCTGAAATTGTTTTTTATGAATAAAACGTTGAATCACATGATTTTAAGTGTTAAATCAAAGCAAGCAGATAAATTATTCCTAGCATGATAGCTGCAATATGTACAGGCAGTAGGGGAATGCAAAAGATACACGAAATAAGGAGTTAAGGGGGAAGAATAAAGGAAAGCAAGGTGTTACCAGCAGAGGACAATCTTGCAAATATTTGACTACTAGAATACAATTACCAATTTCATTTTGCAATTTTCCTGAAAAACAAAAGTGAAAAACGCATTTTAATGTTCCAGTGAAACAAACACCTAAAGTTGCTTGGAAGGATGACATACAATGACTTAAATTAGCTCATTAAGGTTTTTAAAAAAAACCCTCAGTTTTCTCCAACACTTGTTTCAAAAAAGAAAGAAAATAAGAAAACATATTACATGTTAATATAGATAAATAAGTTTACAGTTAAAATTCAAGAGGGAAATTATCCAATTCCTCCATGAAGGTATCCTTTTAGTCATGATAATCATCACATGCAATGCTGTCATGCTATAAATCATCTGTGCAATGGAAACTACAATTTATTCAATGTTTCCAATGACAAATATTTGCTAAGTGCTTTATGTAATTAATTAATACTAGAAAACTAATTGTGAAATAGTGCTCCTCTGTTCACAAAAGAAAAATCTGAGAATCAAAGGGGTAAGTAGCATGAAGAAATTTCTGTTGGTTAATGGACAGATCAATAATTTGAACTCAGCTCTGTTTAAATGTGAAGTGAAGATGCTGTATCCCTATGTCTCCCTGTCCCTATCCCTTCTGTATCCCTATAAACGTTCACTCCTGGTCCAGCCTGCTGAGTCTTCAATCACAAGACAGAGAACAGTGGCATTCTCTAAAAGGAAGAATTTATTGTACTTTTTCAACAGGGTCCTGCATAGAAGAGGTTTTGAATTTTTCTTAGAATCAGATCAAGGGCATAGTAAGCACCACGAGAGTTTTTTCAAATATATTCTCATTAGAATTTCATTCATTTCAGAGGCATGAGAAGGAGTTACTGTTAGCATCATGGAGACAATCAAAATATAACAATACATCAGATAAAGAGAACAGTGAATAGGAAAAGTGAGTTAGCTGATGAAAGCAGAACAAACAGAAACGGGTAATAGAAGTTAGTAATATAGTAAGAATGAATAAAATTCACAAAAGAGAAAATTATACATAGGAAGTAGGAGGATTGAAAAAGAGAAGATGTAAGAAAAATCACTATAGAAAGATCATATCTTATAAATTGCTATTAAAGTTTACCATTTCTATCCTGAGTTGATCTGAAAAAATAAAAAGTAATATATAAATCACCACAATATTGTAAAATAATTAGCCTCCAATTAAAATAAATTAATTAAAAAAGAATTCTTATTAAAGAGCTAATAGGAAGATCATATTTTGTAAAGAGTCATTGAAGTTTACCATTTTCTTTCCTAAGTTGATCTGAAAAAAATAAAAATAATCATATAAGAATTTTTAAGAAACAGCTAATAAGAAGATTATATTTTGTAAAGAGTCATTAAAGTTTACCATCTTCTTTCCTAGGTTGATCTGAAAAAAACAAAAAAGTAACATAAGAATTCTTATGAAACATTTAACAGAAAGATCACGTTTTGTAAATAATCATTAAAGTTTACCAAATTCTTTCCTAAGTTGATCTGAAAAGTAAGAAGTAATATAAAAATCACTAAGAAATGGAAGCAAACACAAAAACCTTCCAAAATCTCTTCACCTGTTTTATATATAATAGATTACCCACTTCAGTGAAGAAACATATTTATTTTCTAGGTGTTGTTCTGTAAATATACAGGGGTCACATTGCTCTTTACCAAATGATGAAGTAGAAAAAGAAATTTTAATTTATTATGACTGAACTTAAAATCCCACAAAATGATTTCCCAAAGTCCTTTTAATGATATGGTAACAATACTGTTATCATCACCATCATCATCACCGTTACGACAATTGACTTTTACTGAAGTACTTTCCCAGTACTAGACTCTATGATACTTGTTTTAGAGGTAGCATTACATTTGGTCATCAGAAGTGCTCCAGATAAGTAATTACACATACGCAGAGCGGTAAAGTGAAGTTAGAGCAAAGATACATTACTTGCTGAATTCCCCACAGTTGCTTATTTCAGAGTCAGAGCTTTATCCAACATTTGTCTGACATCATAAATAACTATTTTACCCAATACAAATATCTGTTCTGTTTTCTGTATTATCTCTGGGCATTTCAGCATCATTTTTAAAAGCAGTCTTTCATCTTCTTGTTGAAGAGTATGTCAAATGATGGATGAGATTTAGTAATGAATTCACTTTTAAAAGTAATGCCATTTAAAAGAAAACTGGACATCCTCCATCCCTGAAAATAGCTTTTTTAAAAGGTGAAACTCTCCCTAGGATTATAAGAGGTAGAGCTAGCCATTATTTTTAAAACTATCTAAGTAACAGTTAAGAAAATTTTTTCTTTAGAGAAATTCCCTTTTCATAAAAGTGAAGTATTAGTTATCTTTTGTTACTTTGATGACCAAGTTCTTAGATTATTAAAACTATATGGCAGAAAAATTCATACTGGAAAAGAATCATAAATCTTGTTTCCATATACACCCTATTTTCAACTCCACAATGCACTTTAATTCTTCATTACCTTTGACATTGATATGTCAAGAAATTGTTAAAGGTTTTTATGGGAGTTGGACTTCCTCTTCTGTTTTATGATCCTATTTACTACATACAAATAATATCCATTTTCCATAAATTTAACACTGCTTTGTCTGCATATTTCTATAAAATTTAACACTGTTTTGGTCCCTCTCTATTTATTATCGTTTGCTTTGACTTTCATTGTAATATGAGTGAGTGGAAGTCTCTCAGTCGCGTCCAACTCTTTGTGATCCCATGGCCTATACAGTCCATGTAATTCTCCAGGCCAGAATACTGGAGTCAGTAGCCTTTCCCTTCTCCAGATGATCTTCCCAGTCCAGGGATTGAACCCAGGTCTCCAGCAGTGCAGGTGGATTCTTTACCAGCTGAGCCATAAGAGAAGCCCAAGAATACTGGAGTGGGTAACCTATCCCTTCTCCAGGGCATCTTCCCCACCTAGGAATCAAACTGGGGTCTCCTGCATTGCAGGTGAATTCTTTACCAACTGAGCTATCAGGGAAGCCCCTCATTGTAATATAATTCTTCCAATAACAGGTCTCTCTGGTAAAAAGATATAAGCATATAAAAACTGTTAGTTATTTTTAACCAACCTACTCCAATGATCCATAATTGAACCTAATATGTGTCAAAACGGAAAAAATGGGATGTGCACTTGCCTGTGTGTTTTATTATTAGACAAAGAGACTTTCAGTAAAAGAATGAAGCCTTAGATAAAGTAGCACCCTCAAATACCATGCAGTACTATGTAATATTGTGTGATACATAGCAAGACTATGTAAAGAGTTTGTCAGACACTCAAAAAGTTAAACACTTCATATTTCCTATTTCAACCACAGTAGTGAAAATCAAATTAGTCATTTAACATAATCAAAAACCTCCAACTATTAATTCTTTTATTTACTATATTTTATTATTAACTCTTTTATTTACTATATTATATTTTACTACATTCATATTATGTACTCCAAATGAAACAAATCTAAATGCCAAGTGCTTAAAACCATAAAAAAAAGAAAACATAAAGTTACATTATCATAACCTTGGGTTTGAGAATGAATTCTTAGAAATGATACCAATGCAAAAGGAACACAAGAAAGAACAACAGATAAATTGGAGTTGATGTTTTAAAACTTTGAAAACTTCTGTTCATCAAAAGATTGAATAGTGAAGAGACAAGGTATAGAATGGGAGAAAATATTTGCAAATTACATATTTTAAGGGCCTAGGATCAAATATATATATAAAGAAAATAAAGTTCTGACTGCTCAGTGATGGGAAAAAAAAAAAAGAATCCAGTTTTAAAATGAGCAAAGGTCTTTTAAAAAAAAATGAGCAAAGGTCTTGAATAGACATTTCTCCAAGGAAGATGTACAGCTGACTAACTGGCATATGAAAAGATATTCAATTTCTTTTGTCCATTGGGAGATACAAATCAAAACCTTAATGAGATACCACTTTATAGGCACTACCATCACTATAATTTTCAAAAATAAAAAGTAACAAGTGTTATTGAGATAGAAGACACACTGGAACTCTAATACATCGCTGATTGTAATGTAAAATGGTGCCATCTTTATAGGAAACAGTTTGGCAGATTTTCAATAAACTAAACAAAGTATGCCATATGACCCAGTAATTGCTAAGTATACACCCCTACAACTGAAAACAGGCATTTAAAGAAAAATGTAGCAATCGAAAGCAATACCATTCACAATAATCAAACAAGCATAAAAAGGCCAAATGTCCATCAACAATTTATGGATAAACAAAATGTGGTATACCTAGACAATGAACTGGGCCTTAAAAAGGAATGAAGTACTGACACATGCAACAACATAAATGAACCTCAGAAACTTTATGCAAGTGAACAAAGGCAAACACAAAAAATGTGGCAGAGAGTATAATTGCACGCATATGGGATCAGGGACAGAAAGCAGATCAGTGGCTGCCAAGACTAAGAAGTGGGGGAATGAGAAGTGACTTCTTAATGAGTGTGAAGTTTACTTTTAAGGTGGTAAAATTATTTTGGAACTAGATGGAAGTGATAGTATCATGAATGTATCAAACGCCACTGAATTGCACACTTCAGTGGTTAACTTGACATTAGATGAATTTTACCTCAATAAAAGTAAAAAATACATCAATAGAAGCAATCCAAAAATTAAATAACAGAAGGTCAAATCAATTCATTTACTCACGGACAAAGCCGTTGGTTCTAACAGTGCAAAAATACTCATAGATAAAGTTGCTCTCATGGAGAAGGCAATGGCACCCCACTCCAGTACTCTTGCCTGGAAAATCCCATGGATGGAGGAGCCTGGTAGGCTGCAGTCCATGAAGTTGCTACAAGTCGGACACGACTGAGCGACTTCACTTTCACTTTTCACTTTCATGCATTGGAGAAGGAAATGGCAACCCACTCCAGTGTTCTTGCCTGGAGAATCCCAGAGACAGAGGAGCCTGGTAGAAGGCCGTCTATGTGGTCGCACAGAGTCAGACACGATTGAAGCGACTTAGCATCGAGTTGCTCTCATAGAGTCAAGGGCTGACATTGCTCTAGTTATGTAATGTATATTTGTCTGAAGATAAAAGACCCACCTTGTTCTGACTTCTTTTCTTCCTTCATTGTCTCTGAAAACATATTAGACAAAATTTGAACAATAGGCAAAACCAAATTGAAACAAATTTACTACAGATTATATTGAAGCAAATTGCAAACAGGACAGAGTTTCAAATAGATTGGTTTGCAGGGGAAAACTTTCATTTTGTGTAATATCAAAATACTGGAAACTTTTCCTTGTTATTATCTAATACTATGATGTTTGCTGCAAGGATATCTTTTAAGTGGATCAAAACTTGAAACTCACCGTTTTTTTATTTTCTCTGAAAAACAAGTAAGATAAGTATTGATACTAAAAAATTGAGGTAATTAACAAATTAAAAATTCACAAATAAAATTACAGAGAAATGAATAGTAATTCTTTTATGGACAAAATTCTATTTTACACAATGCCAATGTACCAAGAACATAGCTTTTATATAAATCAGGTCTGATTTTTCTTCAATTATTTATTTTCCATTTGGGAGGAGATAAATTGTCCTTTTACTTCTTTCTCTTAATAAAAGATTAGATAAGCTCATTTATTTCCAATAAATTGATACAACTTACAAATGAATTAAGAATTAGAATCAATTAGGTTATTAGTCAAATCTTTGTATATGGATGAAGATAACATACCTTTTTCTTTCTTCATGTTTTCTAAAAAAAGGGGGGGGGATTTTTAATTTTCAGAATAAAAACAGATAAAGACAAACTCTTCACCTTATTTCTATCCACCAAATCCTTCCCTTGCTCTTTATTAATCCCTCTGGGGTCATTTCCTTTAAGCTTGCACAAATTCCTTTAGAGTTCCTCATTAAACAGATTCTAGTACTATATTGATTGCTTTAGTTTATTATTAGGAATTTTAAAAGATATTTGGTGAAATTTTGCATCCTATTTTGTGCCAATATCCATTTTTCTGTTGTGATGACTATATTAACTTAAATTGAGTTTTTAAAAATTTTATCTTGATTTGATTTAAGATTTTATCTTGATTTTATTTAAAGCCAGTGTGCTAGTTTTTAGAATAAAATATTTTCATGGGATGTCATTCAATAATATTCATTGATTTCTACTGCTAAGAATCTATACAGAAAAAAAAAATCTGTGTATTTCCTTGAATATTTCTGCATATTCAGAAGTTTTGAATTTGTATAATATTGCATATTTTATTTTCTAAGGAGTTGCTTTTTTTTTTTTTTTCTAAAAGCAACTTTAAAAATTGTGAAAACCCTGTGGTAAAATTTTCTTAACATTACCCTGCAAATCTTGATTGAGAATATAGGATTTTTTCTTTACATATTATAATGCAATCCTCCACTGGATTTAGGAATCTACTCTCTAATATAAGAAAAATAATTCCTATATATGACAATGAAGATTTCAACAAGGACTTCCCTGGTGTTTCAGAGGTTAAGAATCCATCTGCCAGTGCTGGGGACGTGGATTTGATCCCTGATCCTGGAAGATCCCTCATGCCACAGAACAACTAAGCCTATGCACCACAACTACTGAATCAGTGCTTAGAGCTCATGTGCCGGAAACTATTTTAGAGCCCACATGCTGTAATCCATCTGCCTAGAGCCTGTACTCTACGACGAGAAAAGCCACTGCAATGAGAAGCTTGTACACCACAACAAACAGTAGCCCCTACTCATCCCGCTAGAGAAAGCTGGTGTACAGCAACAAAGACCTAGCACAGCAAAAGGAAAAAAATTAAATAAATAAATATTTCAACAAAATTATATCAGTGGTAGTCAATTCATAACATTTTTGCAGATATATCTGATAATGAAAAAAACATCATCATTAAAATATTTCCTGATAGATAGAGCTCAAATATGACTCTTTACAGCTTCAAGCAGGTATTTCTAATGATAACAATCAAAACAACTCTGGAGAGAAAGAGAGAAACTGAGAGACTGAAAGAGAGAATCTACTCTCAATGAAAAGTTATCAAAATAGTTGACAAAAGTCAACTATTTATTTATTCTGTTAATTTAAAAGAAATGTTTTCAGAAACTTTGTAGTTTGGATGAATAGTACACTTGATGAATTGAAATTTGTCAAAATCATTCTTAAATAGTGTTGTCCAAACTAAATGAATGAGTTCCCATCAAAAGTACACAGTGGAGTGAGACTATTCCTGCTCTTGCCTCCAGTTCAGCTCCTATAAAGGGAAGTTCAGATTCTGCTCATCTCTATTATCATCACCATTTGGAAGCCATGTCAAAGTCTGTTAGATACTGGACAGTTCCCTTAAGATATCATGACTTTAATTATTTAAGTATTTAGTAACTTACCATTTTTGTGATATTCCCTCCAGGATACTCCAATAATAAAGAACGTCACTAAGAGGTAGAGGAGTTGAATTCCAGGGAAAGTGTCTATGTCATTTACTCTGGGGGGAAATTCTGAAAAAGGTACACCAGAGAATTTTCTTATTAGTATCCAGACCAATCCTATTGTTCAATTCCACACTTTAATTCCACACTTCAAGTAACCTGTAAGTCTATGACCAAGTTTCAACCTTCGTAGACAGACTTGGAGTGGAATGGATAGCAGCAACCACTCAGAAAACAATGTGGAATTGAATATCTCAGGGTAGGCCAAGGGTTGGCAAGATGCTTCTCCCATGGGTTGTAAAGGATTGCTGAGTGTGGACCCTTTACAATAAATGAGGGACTCTCTGCCAAATTCTAGATATGCCCTCATGATTTTCCTATATCCTATGAAGTTTAACATGATCTAGGTCAGGCATTGCCTGACAATGGCCTACAGGCCAAATCAAATCTGACATATATTTTTGGAAGATTTGTGATGTCAGAGTGAATTTCACATTGCTACATCAATGGGAAAATAAATAGTATTTGTGACACAAAGTTAAAAACTCAAATTTTATTGTCATTCCATTGAACTCAGCATGCTTATTCATATACATGTGGTTTATAACTGGTTTTTTTCACTATAATAACAAATGAATAGTTTCATCAAGACTGAAATGCAGTGACAGTTATAACTCCCTATTATTTTAAGTGGCTGGACTGTCACAGCATTGCAAAATTTTACTTTATAGCTTTGCTTTATTGCCAAGTAACACTAAACATGTCAAAACAAGTAAAAGAGGGGGGAAAAGTAGAATTTGAATAAAACATTTTGAGATACATTAGGGTATGCATTGTCTTATTATTGAATTACATGTATTTATTATGCAACAATACTGTAGCTTTGTTAAAAGATAGCAATATGCACTGGCATTGCCAGACTAGCACCCATTACAATATTTTCAAATTATGGTAAAGCAACCATAAAAAAAATTATAAAATTAAAAATTAAATATCTCATTATAGAAAAGATTTTTTTCATGAAAATATAAAATGAAAATAAGGCTGCACCAAAGAAAGTTTTATAACTCATTTCTTAGTCAAGTAAGAGATGCCACTAACCAATGGTGCTGCTGCTGCTAAGTCACGTCAGTCGTGTCTGACTGTGCAAACCCATAGACGGCAGCCCACCAGGCTTCCCGTCCCGGGGTTCTCCAGGCAAGAACACTGGAGTAGGTTGCCATTTCCTTCCCCAATGCATGAAAGTGAAAAGTGAAAGTGAAATCATTCAGTCATGTCTGACTCTTTGCGACCCCATGGACTGTAGCCTACCAGGCTCCTCCGTCCATGGGATTTCCCAGGCAAGAGTACTGGAGTGGGTTGCCATTGCTTTCTCTGTAACCAATGGTAAGTGAGATTAATTATGTTTGATTGAAGAAGCTAAAGAAATGTGTCCAGACTGAGAAAATAAACTCAAATCTATTAGTGCTTTGGTGAGCACGTTTTTTCAAGTAATTGAAGATATCAGAAAAATATCATCAGTCAATTAAGCAACCAGGGGACTATCTAGTTCTGGGAAATAATGGAATAGACACCTATCCCTATGCTGCTAATAATTGAAGCCCCAAGCACTACATATATATAACAAATACAAAGAGACTCTAAAAGATGTCAGCAATGACATATATAGTGAGCTCTCTCTACCACCATCTTTTTTTTTTCCCCTCTCCTAATGTATCCCTGAGTGGGTGCTGGAGAAACCAATAATCCAGAAATGCCAATGGGTAAAGACAAAGCTTCCCAGATGCTGGTGGTGCTGATGAAAGTCACTCAGTCATGTCTGACTCTTTGCGACCCCAAGAACTACACAGTCTACGGAATTCTCCAGGCCAGAATACTGGAGTGGGTAGCCTTTCCCTTTTCCACGGGATCTTCCCAACCCAGGGATTGAACCCAGGTATCCAACATTCCATGTGGGATTCTTTACCAGCTGAACCACCAGGGAAGCCCAAATGACTCCTTAGTAAAGAATCTGCCGCCAGTGCAGGAGACACAGGAAACACACGTTAGATTCCTGGGTCAGGAAGATCTCCTGGAGGAGGAAATGGAAGCCCACCCCAGTATTCTTGCCTGGAAAATCCCTTGGACACAAGAGCATGGTGGGCTACAGTCCATGGGGTGGCAGAGAATCGGACACGACTGAGTACACACACGCATGCCAAGACAAAGTAACCCCCAAGAAAAGCTTGTTCTTTGTGGTCACAGGACCAGGAATGGACAACCTAATGAGATGAAAACTTTTAAGCGATAACTTCCTGACTCCAGCCAAACACCACAGAAAACCATAATCCCACTCCTGCTCTTCAGCAAAGACTGAGTAGCCTAGTGATTCACCTTCACTCAGTTAACAATGTGCCCCATCCTGTCCTGGCTGGTGTCACTGAGGGCAAAGTGGAGAGCTGGAACTTTCATTCCCACTCAGCAGCAGTGAGGTCAGTGCCCCTGCCCTGCCACAGAGTCGGTGGAGATACACAGAAAATAGTAATGAGGTGCCCTCACTCTACCAGGTGAGGTACTGTCAGCAGAGGACCAAAGGGGAACCTGAGCTTTCAGCCCTACCCAGCAGCAACAAAGCACCTCTCTCCTTCGACAGTGTTAAATAATGCTAAGTGGGAAACTGCTACTTCCACCTTCACTTATCAACATGAGATATCTATGTTTTCCCATACATGTGGTGCCATTTGAGGCTTGATACAATAGATGATGTAATAAAATACACAGCCTCATAACATAAGACCCAAGATGTCCAGGATACAATAGAAAATCACACTTCATACCTGGGAGAACCAAGAAAATATCATTTTAAATTAAAAAAAAGGCCATACATACCAGCATCAAAATGACAAAGATATTTGTCAAGGATTTTATGTGGTAATCATAAAAATAAGCAATTATAAACTCACTTTTGACAAATGAAAAAATATAGTCTTCATAAATAAATAGAAGAAACAAAGGATAAAATAGAAATTTATGAAATAGAAAATACAATATTCAAAATAAAGTACTCACTGAAGGTTTAACAGAGAATGGAGATGATAGAAGAATTAGTCAGTGAACTTGAAGATAGTACTATGCTAATTATCCAAACTGAACAATGAAGAGGAAATAGACTGAAATAAACCAATAAAATCTCAGAGTCCTGTGGTGCTATAACAAAAGATCTAATGTACATGTCACTGGGGTCCCAGGAGACTAGAAAGACTGTGGAGCTGAAAAAGTATTTGAAGAAATGATGACTAAAAATGTCCCAAATTTGACAAAAGACATTAACCTATATACTCAATAAGCTGAGCAAACCACAAATAAGATAAAACTAAACAAATCCATGCCAAGATACATCATAACCCAACTTCTGAAAAGTAAAGAGAAAGAAAACATCTTGAAAGTAAAGGAATGATTCTTTACTTTTATGAGAAAAATGATCTGAATTATATTAATAGTAGATTTCTAATAAAAAACCAGAGCAGTCTGAGGAAAGGGCAGAATATTTTTAAAGTACTGAAAGAAAATAACACAAACAAGTTTAATACTCAGAGAAAACATTCTTTAGGAGTTAAAGGGAAATAAAGACATTTTCAGATTAAGGTAAGCTAAGAGAATTTCTTGACAGCAGCCCTGTCCTAAAAGAATAGCTAAATAAAGGTCTTGAAATTGAAAGGGAATGATAAAATAAGAAGTCTTGGAACATCAATAAGGAATACAGAACAAGGGAAGGAGTACAAACATGGACAGATATGATAGGTTTTTCTTTTGAGTTTTCTAAAATATATTTGATGGTTGAAGCAAAGGTTGTAACATTATGGATGTGAGAGTTGGACTGTAAAGAAAGTTGAGTGCTGAAGAACTGATGCTTTTGAACTGTGATGATGGAGAAGACTCTTGAGGGTCCCTTGGACTGCAAGGAAATCAAACACTGAATATTCACTGGAAGGACTTATACTGAAGCTGAAGCACCTACTTTGACCACCTGATGCCAAGAGCTAACTCTAGAAAAGACGCTGAGACTGGGAAAGATTGAAGGCAGGAGAGGGGATGACAGAGGATGAGATGGTTGGATGGCATCACAGATTCAATGGACACGAGTTTGAGCAAATTCCAGGAGATAGTGAAGGACAGGGAGGCGTGGGGTTCTTCAGTCCACTGGGTCTCAAAGAGTGAGCAACTAAAGAACAACAGCAACAAAGTTTCAAGCATCTATTCAAAGTAGTGAAATGTCAGCACCAGTAGTCTGTGATAAAGTATCCATACAGCATACTATCAGACTATTCTCCCATTCTTCTACTCAGAGAATCCTTAATTTTTGCTTTCATTGTGATGTAAGCTACACACTCAGCCTCCTAATATTTTTTCAGAATCTGGTGACCTATCTGGACCTTCTTTTTCACAACCATTTCTCTTTTTTCCTTTTTCCTTTTTGACTCTCACTTGGACTCTTTAACCATCCATGCTATCATGAAGCTACCTTACCACCTAAGACCCCATATCACATTCCAGCTCAGTGTGAACTGGTCATCTTTTAGGCCTTGTTTCCTGCTTTGTGGGTGGCCTCAGACACACCCAGGAGTCCTAAGCCTTGAATGTGGTACAGGGGATCATATTCTTGGTGCTGCAAGGAGGGAGTGTAATTACATTAAAAACAACAAGCAATTATTCTTTCCCCTTTTGAAATTAAGCAAATAAATGTGTACATAAGACACTGTATCACCCACAACAGCAGAATAAAATGCTATTGCGTTTTCTAGGTAGTTGTGTAAGAAATCCCATTTTCTACGTATTCATTTTGAAAAATGTCATTTTATATGTGTGTGTGTGTGTGTGTGGAATATATGTATATGTAATATTCAGTTCAGTCGCTCAGTCATGTCCGACTCTTTGAGACCCCATGAATTGCAGCACACCAGGCCTCCCTGTCCATCACCAACTCCAGGAGTTCACCCAGACTCACTTCCATCAAGTCAGTGATGCCATCCAGCCATCTCATCCTCTGTCGTCCCCTTCTCCTCCTGCCCCCAATCCCTCTATGAAATATTATTCAACCACAAAAAAATAAATTCTGCCATTTACAACAAAACAGATGGATCTGAATGGTATTATGCTTGATGAAATAAGTCAGACAGAGAAATAAAAATACTGTATATTTTCTATTATATGTGGAATCTGAAAAACAAAACAAATAAACCAATACAACAAAAGAGAAACTGACACAGAAACAGAGAATAGCTAGTGGTTACAAGGAGAAAGACAGTTGGGGGAAGAGGGATGATAGGGGAAGAGGATTAAGAAGTATAAACTGCTGCTACTGCTAAGTTGCTTCAGTCGTGTCTGACTCTGTGTGACCCCATGGACTGCAGCCTACCAGGCTTCTCCGTCCATGGGATTCTCCAGGCAAGAACACTGGAGTGGGTTGCCATTTCCTTCTCCCAGGAAACTGGAAATATAAATAATATACTAGAATGTAATGTGCAGCACAGAGTATGTAGCAACATTATGTAATAATTTAAATGGAGTGGTAATACACAAAAACATCAAATCAATATGTTGCATACATGAAACTATAAATCAACTATACTTCAATAAGAAAGAAACAGTAGAAATGATACACTTAAATATTCCAGTTATGAGTGCTTCACTTAAACATTTAAAACATCTAACTGCAAACTAACAGTGGTTAGCAGATAATTTACTTAAAGATATAAATTTGGCTAAGAATCCAACAGAATTTTGTAACTAGTAAATATAAATAGTAAAATATTTTCCAATTGATTTCCTAGAAACTTAAATTTGAGTACATAACAGTACTTTACAACAATATATAAAAGATAAAATCTGAAATTTTATTTGGTGAGGCAAGTCACTATGTAAGACAGAATCACATCCAAGAGAATCAAATTTTATGACAAAAAGCAAGAATCTGAGAAATGAGCAATAAACAGGGAAAATCCTTTTTCATCTTTGAATCTGATCTTTACTGTGGAAGCCTACATGAAAAAACGTTCATTCTCTTTTTATATAAAGTTTTAAAGGAGGGAGGGGCAACATAAGAGTGGTATGGGTGTGGGAGGTACAAACTATTGCGTGTAAGACAGGCTACAAGGACGCACTCAACAACACAGGGAACCCAGTCAATGCTTTGTAATTACTGTAAATGGAGCATAACCTTTAAAAGTATGTGAAAAAGCTCATTCATTTAAATGAAAATTCTGTGTGTAAATTTTTTCAGAAAATGCATTTGAAGTTAATAATATGGTCTTATATATCATTCAGATTATTTAATTGCTGTTTTTTTAAGTGAATACCTAAGTAATTGATTTAAATTTCAAGAATTCTAAAAATTTAAGTATGAGATGTAGCCATCTTTACTTAATGAAATGTCATTTTACAGTTTCATTATATGTAATGATGTATTTTACACAAAAAGAAGTGTAAAATGTTCTCACTTGTTTTTGTTTATATTAGTATTCTTCTTGCTTGAGATCCACCAATTCCCTACCTATTTTCTCAGCCAAATGCCTGAGAAATGCCTGAGAGACCTGATTTTATCTACTTAAGTACAATTGGTACCATGTGGTCCAGCTCTCCTTCTAGGTAAATGGTCATTCCATCTACTGGTATTTTAGCTCCTTCATCCTATCTTCTTCCTCAAAAAGTGACCAGATCACCTGCCATTGTCTTTCTATCATGTATAAGTATACTTCTTCTCCTAGCATTATACTGCAAATTCACAGATAATGGTCAGCAGCAATAACATTGCTAAATCAGATTTTTATTTTTCAACCAGTGTTCTTCAGTTTTCTACAGCATGGATATTATCTACCATTCCATTCATTTTTTAATATAAATTGATGTGTCTTTCTAAAACATTATTTCCTACATCCATTCCTATCCATAGGACTATTTTTCTCTGTCACTTCTTTGTCCTCATATTTTTCCACTACTGAGTATTGCTTTGAAAGCAAGCAAATTATTATGTATATGAAATACATGCATAAAATCATAATAGGTAAAGCAATGAGAAAAATTGTGTTCAATTTCAAAAGTCACATATAATCATCATTGAGGAAGTCAATGTAACAAACTACATTATCTTTCTTGTTATATATGCATATTTTAGACTCTAAACAGATTAATCAATAATAGCAAAAATGTGTATGTGATAATATGGTCTTCTACATAAGGAAACACTGGAGAAACTTACATATACATATCAACCATTCTAATGAAAAAGTAGCTACAACAAAAAGAAGGTCTTCATTACATATTGCAAAGCAGTTCAATGTTTAAAGTTAACATCAAAGTAGTCCAATGCCATATTCTTGCATAAAACAGTTTTAGAGCATTATATAAATCTTATGTTACAATAATTTGAATACCCCACTGATAGCCAGAAAACTTTTTCCGATCTCTATCTGTTCATGAGTTGTCCTTGCTTATTTTTCCAAACAGAGATGGTTGCTTACTTACCTACAGTGGCATTATACATAAATTTTTTCAAAACTTACTATATATCAGAATATTAGCCACCACAAGTTGGATCTCTACTCCACTCATAAATATTTCTAATTAGTGCACATTAAAATATATTCACCATGGATATTAAAATTCATGAATATAAAAATATTAAAATAATATCTTGAAATTTCACAGCAATGTGTTCCTTAAAAGAAGCCTTTATTTCATCATTACACAGAGTGGCCAGTTTTGAGAGTAAAGTGTGTTAGTTGCTCAGTCACGTCCAATTCTTTGCAACCCCATGAACTGTAGCATGCCTGCCAGACTCCTCCACCCATGGAATTCTCCAGGCATGAATACTGCAGTGGGTAGCCATTCCCTTAGAGTAGCTTCCTGACCCAGGGTTTGAACCCAGGTCTCCCGCACTGCAAGCAGATTCCTTACTGTCTGAACCATGAGGGAAGCCAGTATAAGAGTATTAGTTTTCAGTTCTATGAGGTAATTTTTTATGACTTTAGAATGCAAATATCACACATTAATTGCTAATTTCTGATTATGTTTTTGAAATAAGTGATGTTCTAATGACATACAGAAAAGGATATATGGAAGTCAGATTGACCAGACTTGAGGGAGTGGAAATCAAGTCTCACGCCTTGTACCCTGAGGTCTGCTCTATCTTTGTGACTCAAATGCTTTTGTTAGAAGCACTAGCTAGACATACAGGCTCGCTCTCTGTCTCTCTCTCTCTGTCTCTCTCTCTCTCTCTCTCTCTCACATGCACACACAAAAGCACAAACAATATCAGCAGTATCAAAAAATAAAACTCACCTTTATGACTTCCATTCATCATAGGTGATTTTCTATAGTGATCTATTAGATAAGTCACCATTTTAAGAAGGAAGTTGTTTCATGCCTGTTACTTGTGGCCCAAAGAAAAGTCTCAGCTTGGTCCTGAGTAGTGTTGGCAGGATTTTGAAATATCTTTGTGTCCCTTCTACAAACACAGAGAGGGAAGAGATTATATGACCCAAGGCAATATCCCCGAGTCAGAGAGAAGTTTCAGTCATATGAATCAGGTTTCTGGTTCTTGAGTGCTGCAGGTGCAGCATGGAATTAACCAGAAGCAGGAAAGGATACCCTGTACTCTGAACCTTATATGATCACAAAACAATACTTCAGAAGCAGTTATTCATTTGAATAAATCTGCAAATAACTGCATATACACAGAAAATCCATTGGTAAATCTCAGATTAGATTTCTTTTTTAATTTTTCTCTTCATGCAAGTCAACCATAGTGTCTAGTGCTGAAACAGGAAGAACTTTTATGTTCACTTGATCTTTTATGTAGACTAATTATAGACCAACTTAAACTAAACCAGAGTTGTTACTGCTTAACAATCCTGTCCAGGTCCAATCTCAGACTAATCAAATAGAAATTTCTTAGGGGTGGAAGGAAGAAAGAGAAGGTAAAACTATGAATCAGTAATTTAAAATATATTCTCAAGTGATTATACTGTGCCATAGTGCTCCTGTCTCAGTTATGTCCCACTCTCGCATGCCCCCATGGACTGCAGCCCACCAGGCTCTTCTGTCCATGGGATTTTCCAGACAAGAATACTGAAGTGGTTGCCATTTTCTTTCCTCCTCTGGGGATCTTCCCAACCCCAGGATTAAATCCTGGTCTCTAGCATTGCAGGCAGATTCTTTATCTCTGAACCATCAGGGAAGTTGATTATACTGTACAACCCAGAATTAAGAAATGCAGTCTTAGGCTGGCTGACTTCTCCATGCTTCCTATCCCTTATCTGTCCGCTCCTGTTAAGCACTCAAATTAAGGCGACCTGGAAGGGAGTGTATTGTTCAAGGAGCCTCTTATCAAACCAGCCACTTCTTATCAAAAGAAATATTTTGAACTCTGTTCCTCTCAAGAGTTTCAATCACAATTGAGTTTTCTTGATTCTTATCACTATCTTCATAGGTATAAAGACACTGGTACCTCACTCAAAAATGTGCTGTATGTCACTAAAAATCATGAGGGTAGTTAATGTATAATTAGTCTTTGAGCAAAGGTAGGGCTTAGTACTTTGCCCTAAGCCTGCACAGGGCAAGTTACATTTTGAATCCATTTGTAAGACTTGCAGTTTGGACCTCAAAGCCCTGTTAACTAAAAAATTTATTCACAATGTAAAGTTGAGAGTTATGAGTTTTTTAAATTAATTTATTTATTTTAATTGGAGGCTAATTATTTTACAATATTGTGGTGGGTTTTGCCATACATTGACATGGATCAGCCATGGGTGTACAGGTGTCCCCCATCCTGAACCCCCATTCCACCTCCCTCCCCACCTCATCTCTCAGGGTTGCCCCAGTGCACTGGCTTCAAGTGTCCTGTTTCATGCATCAAACTTGGACTAGTGATCTATTTCACATATGATAATATACATGTTTCAATGCTATTCTCTCAAATCGTCACATCCTCACCTTCTCCCACAGAGCCCAAAAGTCTGTTCTTTATATCTGTGTCTCTTTTGCTGTCTCACATATAGGGTCATCATTGCCATTTTTCTAAATTCCATATATATGTGGTAATATACTGTATTGGTGTTTTTCTTTCTGACTTACTTCACTCTGTATAATAGGCTTCAGTTTCATCCACTTCATTAGAACTGATTCAAATGCATTCTTTTTAATAGCTCAGTAATATTCCATTGTGTATATGTGCCACAGCTTTCTTATCCATTTGTCTGCCAGTGAACATCTAGGTTGCTTCCATGTCCTAAATATTGCAAACAGTGCTGTGATGAACACTGGGGACACGTGGCTCTTTTAATTCTGGTTTCCTTGGTGTGTATGCCCAGCAGTGGGATTGCTGGGTCATATGGCAGTTCTATTTCCAGATTTGTAAAGAATCTCCACACTGTTCTCCATAGTGGCTACACTAGTTTGCATTCCTACCAACAGTACAAGAGGGTTCCCTTTTCTCCACACCCTCTCCAGCATTCATTGTTTGTAGACTTTTTGATAGCAGCCCTTCTGGAGATGGTACCTCATTGTGGTTTTGATTTGCATTTCTCTGATAACGAGCGATGTTGAGCATCTTTTCATGTGTTTGTTAGCCTTCTTTGGCCTATTTTTTTTATTGGTTTGTTTATTTTTCTGTTATTGAGCTGCATGAGCTACTTATGTATTTTTGAGGTTAATTCTTTGTCAATTGCTTCATTTGCTATTATTTTCTCCCATTCTGTATCCCAAGGCAGTCCTTTCACCTTGCTTATAGTTTCCTTCATTATGCACGAGCTTTTAAGTTTAATTAGGTCCCATTTGTTTATTTTTGCTTTTATTTCCAATATTCTGGGAGATGAATCATAGAGGATCCTGCTGTGATTTATGTCAGAGTGTTTTGCCTATGTTTTCCTCTAGGAGTTTTAGAGTTTCTGGTCTTACATTTAGATCTTTAATCTATTTTGAGTTTATTTTTGTGTGTTGTGTTAGTAAGTGTTCTGCTGCTGCTGCTGCTAAGTCACTTCAGTCGTGTCCGACTCTGTGCAACCCCATGGACTGCAGCCTACCAGGCTTCTCCGTCCATGGGATTCTCCAGGCAAGAACACTGGAGTGGGTTGCCATTTCCTTCTCCAATGCAGGAAAGTGGAAAGTGAAAGTGAAGTCACTCAGTCGTGTCCTACTCTTAGGGACCACATGGACTGCAGCCTACCAGGCTCCTCCATCCATGGGATTTTCCAGGCAACAGTACTGGAGTGGGGTGCCATTGCCTTCTCCAGTAAGTGTTCTAGTTCCATTCTTTTACAAGTGGTTGACCAGTTTTCCCAGCACTACTTGTTAAGGAGATTGTCTTCTCCATTGTATATTCTTGCCTCCTTTGTCAAAGATAAGGTGTTCATAGGTGCATGGATTTATCTCTGGGCTTTCTATTTTGTTCCACTGATCCATATTTCTGTCTTTGTGCCAGTACCATACTCTTTTGATGACTGTGGCTTTGTAATATAATCTGAAGTCAGGCAGGTTGATTCCTCCCATTTAATTCTTCTTTCTCAAGACTGCTTTGGGTACTCAAGGTTTTTTCTATTTCCATACAAATTGTTAAATTATTTGTTCTACTTTTGTGGAAAATGCCATTGGTACCTTGATAGAGATTGAATTGAATCTGTAGATTGCTTTGATTATGAAATAAAGATTACATTTTCACTGTATAGATTCTTCTGATCCATGAACATGGTATATGTCCATCTATTTGTATCCTCTTTGATTTCTTTCATCAGTGTTTTATAGTTTTCTATATATAGGTCTTTTGTTTCTTTAGGTAGATTTATTCCTAAGAATTTTATTCTTTTTGTTGCAATGGTGAATGGAATTGTTTCCTTAATTTTTCTTTCTGTTTTCTCATTGTTAGTTTATAGGAATGCAAGAGATTTCTGTGTATTAATTTTATATCCTGCAACTTTACTATATTCACTGATTGGCTCTAGTAATTTTCTGATGGTGTATTTAGAGTTTTCTATGTAGAGGATCATATCATCTGCAAACAGTGAGAGTTTTACTTTTTTGACCGATATACTGAGGACTTCAAGACTGGAGGGACAGCATCTCAAGTAACTTTGAGAGAACTGCTCCAAGGAGGTGAGAGGGGAAGCTAAGATATTTAGGAGTTTTACAACAAAGGACAGGTAGTAGGAACAAAAGGCTACTCTTTTTTTTTTTTTTAATTTAAAAAAAATTTTTTTTTTTAAATTTCAGGTATACACTTAATAAAAGAAAACTAGACATCTCAAGTTAAAGAATTTAGCACTTTTTTTTTTTTTTTCCTATGGGAAGAAGCAAGAGTCTGGGCTCACTGAAATCATTTCTTTGATATGTACCTCAACTATCTGGGGCCAGTATCCTGTGTTATCTCACCCTAAGTTCCCTCAGGGCTCATTGTAAGGAATGGATACAGTCTGATGGCTGCTAGGTTGGCAGGTACTCTTTGTACTCCTGGGGACAGAAGTACATCAAGGCTGTATATTGTAACCCTGCTTGTTTAACTTATATACAGAATACATCATGAGAAATGTTGGACTGGATGAAGCACAAACTGGAATCAAGACTGCCAGGAGAAATATCAATAACCTCAGATATGCAAATGACACCACACTTATGGCAGAAAACAAAGAAGGACTAAAAAGCCTGTTGATGAAAGTGAAAGAGAAGACTGAAAAAGTTGGCTTAAAACTCAATATTCAGAAAACTAAGATCATGGCATCCAGTCCCATCTCTTCATGGCAAATAGATGGAGAAACAATGGAAACAGTGAGAGACTTTATTTCCCCAGACTCCAAAATCACCGCAGATGATGACTGCAGCCATGAAATTAAAAGACGCTTGCTCCTTGGAAGAAAATTTATGACCAGCTTAGATAACATATTAGAAAGCAGAGACATTACTTTGCTAACAAAGTCAAAGCTGTGGTTTTTCCAGTAGTCATATATGGATGTGAGAGTTGGACTACAAAGAAAGTCGAGCATCGAAAAATTGATGCTTTTGAATTGTGGTGCTGTAGAAGACTCTTGAGAGTCCCTTGGACAGCAAGGAGATCCAGCCAGTCCATCCTAAAGGAAATCAGTCCTGAATATTCATTGGAAGGACTGATGCTGAAGCTGAAACTCCAATACTTTGGCTACTTGATGCAAAGAACTGACTCATTGGAAAAGATCCTGATGCAGGAAAGGATTGAAGGCAGGAGGAGAAGGGGATGAGATGAACTGAACTCTTTGTTTCCTTAGTTCCCTCAGGGCTGACCAGCTAATCTGTGCTGCAATAGATGATGAGTGTGGCAGCCTTTGTTACTAAAATGCTGGCAATATTTTATTCCTCACTTTGAAACTTGCTTAAGTATGTAATAATCTCAGTTAAAGATTTAGGTTTTCATTTCCTGAAAAGTTTGAGGTTTGATCAGGGTATAAATGACACTCAGCTTTTAAGAAAAAAAAAAAATTAGACTTATAAATTCACCTAATCTAAACCTTGATGTTAATGTTAAAGGATCATCAAATTGCCAACATCCACTGGATCATCAAAAAAGCAAGAGAGTTCCAGAAAAACATCTATTACTGCTTTATTGACTATGCCAAAGCCTTTGACTGTATGGATCACAATAAACTGTAGAAAATTCTGAAAGAGATGGGAATACCAGACCACCTGACCTGCCTCTTGAGAAACCTGTATGCAGGTCAGGAAGCAACAGTTAGAACTGGACATGGAACAACAGACTGGTTCCAAATTGGAAAAGGAGTACGTCAAGGCTGTATATTGTCACCCTGCTTATTTTCCTTTTATGCAGAGTACATCATGAGAAACACTGGACTGGAAGAAGCACAAGCTGGAATCTAGGTTGCCAGGAGAAATATCAATAACCTCAGATATGCAGATGACATCACCCTTATGGCAGAAAGTGAAGAGGAACTAAAAAGCCTCTTGATGAAAGTGAAAGAGGAGAGTGAAAAAGTTGGCTTAAAGCTCAACATTCAGAAAACGAAGATCATGACATTTGGTCCTATCACTTCATGGCAAATAAATGGGTAAACAGTGGAAACAGTGTCAGACTTTATTTTTCTGGGCTCCAAAATCACTGCAGATGGTGACTGCCACCATGAAATTAAAAGACGCTTACTCCTTGGAAGAAAAGTTATGAGCAACCTAGATAGCATATTAAAAAACAGAGACATTACTTTGCCAACAAAGGTCAATCTAGTCAAGGCTATGGTTTTTCCAGTGGTCATGTATGGATGTGAGCGTTGGACTGTGAAGAAAGCTGAGCGCTGAAGAATTGATGTTTTTGAACTGTGCTGTTGGAGAAGACTCTTGTGAGTCCCTTGGACTGCAAGGAGATCCAACCAGTCCATTCTAAAGGAGATCAGCCCTGGGTGTTCTTTGGAAGGAATGATGCTGAAGCTGAAACTCCAGTACTTTGGCCCCCTCATGCGAAGAGTTGACTCATTGGAAAAGACTCTGATTCTGGGAGAGATAGGGGGCAGGAGGAAAAGGGGATGACAGAGGATGAGATGGCTGAATGGCATCACCAACTCAATGGCTGTGAGTTTGAGTGAACTCCGGGAGTTGGTGATGGACAGGGAGGCCTGGTGTGCTGCAATTCATGGAGTCGCAAAGAGTCGGACATGACTGAGCGACTGAACTGAACTGAAACCTTAATGTTAACATTAAAGGGTCACCAGGTTGCACCTCTCCAATCAGATGTCAAAGTCCATAGAAGCGTTTTGCAAATCACAGTTTGTGGACCTGTTCTGCATGGTGCATGCTCAGATGCTTTAGTCATGGCTGATTCTTTGCAACTCCAAGGGCTGTAGCCCACCAGACTCCTCTGTCCAAGGCATTCTCTAGGCAAGAATACTGGAGTGAGTTGCCATGTCCTTCTCCAGAGGATCTTCCAGACCCAGGGATCAAACCCATGTCTCCTGCATTGCAGGCAGATTCTTTACTGACTGAACTACCAGGAAAGCCTCTAAACCACCACTAAATGACATTTATTTTTTAATGCTAGTTGCTTTTCATTTGCTAAGGCATATCCAGCTGTTTTTGCAACCCAATGGACTGTAACTCCTCATGCTCCTCTGTCTGTGGGATTTCCCAGACAAGAATACTGGAGTGGGTTGGCATGCCTTCTTCCAGGGGATTTTCCTGGCCCAGGGATCAAACCTGCATCTTCTGTGTCTCCTGCATTGCAGACGACACTGAGCTACCAGGGAAGCCCTGTGGACCTGTTCTGACTCACTGTAAACTTTAGTGTAGTTCACAACCAAGATTTTTCATATTTTAAAAGGGGTATAGGCTGAGGGGGTGGGGCAGGTGAAATACATGACACAGACTACATGTGACCTCCAAAACCTAAAATATTTACTTTATGGCCCTTTGTAGAATAAGCATGCTGATTTCTAGTCCATAGGATTGATATTGAGGTGTGCAATGCATACTTGGCAGCTTTATAAAGTCTCCATGGTGCCTAAACATTTCATATTTTGTCCAAAACAGTTACTTCTTTTAGCTTTTCCTTTCAGTCTTTGTTTATATTTGATACATGTCTCCCTGTTTCTGTTTTTAAATAATATGAATTATTTTTAGCAGGATAACCTAACCTACAATATTTCTATTTATTTATTCATCTATTTTCTTTAAAGTGATGTCTTATTTTTCTCTCCTGTGTAGCAAAAAGCTCTGCTCAAAGATTAAAAAGTATGTTATTGTTCAGTCACTAAGTGGTGTCTGACTCTTTGTGACCCCATGGACTGCAGCACACCAGGCTCTTATGTCCTTCACTATCTCCCAGAGTTTGCTCAAATTCATGCCCATTGACTTGCTGATGCTATTCAACCCTCTCATCCTCTGTCACCCTCTTCTCCTTCTGCCTTCAGTCTTTCCCAGCATCAGGATCTTTTCCAATGAGTTGGTTCTTTGCATCAGGTGGCCAAAGTATTAGAGCTTCAGCTTCAGCATCAGTCCTTCTAATGAATATTTAGGGTTGATTTCCTTTAGGGTTAACTGGTTTGATCTCCTTGCAAGGAGATCTCTCAAGAGTCTTCTTCAGCACCACAAGGGACTCTCAAGAGTCTTCTTCAGCACCACAATTCAAAAACATCAATTCTCTGGGCACTCGGCCTTCTTTATGGTCCAATTCTCACACTTATACATGACACATAAATAAAACATACTGCAAAATATAGATTACACGTTAGCTTTTTGTGTATATCTGTGTGATCTCTGACATATGGCAACACTGGATTGGATTCCAGATTTACCAACCACGTGTGATCCCTCCTGGAAACATGAGGCACATACATCAGTAAACGAAGGATGTCACTGTCATCAGTGATTGCAGCCACAACCAATCAATGTTGAGTTGGTGAGCCCTGAAAGAAGTCAGGAAAGAAGACCTGTCATCTAGCAGCCATCAGACTTCCTAAAGCTTCCCAGAGACTCAGTAGTAAAGAATCCACCTGCCATTGCAGGAGCTGTAGGAGACCTTTGTTTGATCCCTGGTTGGGAAGATCCCCTGGAGGAGGAAAGGCAACCCACTCACGTATTATTGCCAGTATGTTCCCATAGGCAGAGAAGCTTGGTGGGCTACAGTCCATGAGGTCTCAAAGAGCCAAACATGACTGAGGGGTTGAATATACACAGCAGCCATCAGACAGCAGCCACTCCCCATGGTGAACTCTAAAGGGACTCAGGGTATGAAAACACAGGATAGAGGCCCCACATAGCTGAGGTGCATATCAAAGGAATGATTTCAGTGAACCCAGACTCTTCCCACACACATGGAAAGCACTAAATTCCTTGAGATGTCTTGTTGTTGTTGTTTAGTTGCTCAGTTGTGTCTAACTCTTTGCGTCCCCATGGACTGCAGTACCCCAGGCTTCCCTGTCCTTTACCATCTTTACCCTGTCCTTTACCCAGCATCAGGGTCTTTCCCAGAAAGTCCACCTTTTGCATCAAGTGGCCACAGTATTGGCCAGTTCAGCTTCAGCATCGGTCCTACCAATGAATATTCAGGATTTATTTCCTGTAGGATTGACTAGTTTGATCTCCTTGCAGTCCAAGGGACTCCCAAGAGTTTTCTCCAACACCACAGTTCAAAAGCATCAGTTCTTCAGTGCTCATCCTTCTTTATGGTCCAACTCTCACATCCATATACGACTACTAGAAACCAAATAGCTTTGACTCTGTAAATCTTTGTTGGCAAAGTAATGTCTCTGTTTTTTAATGAACTGTCTAGTTTTCTTTTATTAACAGTAGTTTTCTGTTCCTACTACCTGTCCTTTGTTGCAAAACTCCTGTATATCCAGACTCCCCCCTCACTTCCTTGGAGAAGTTTTCTCAGGGTTACTTGAGATGTTGACTCCCAGCCTTGAAGTCCGTAGTAAGTCTTCTGAATAAAACATAGCTCTCAACTTTTTGGTCGTGCATATTTTTTTTTAGTCGACAAAAGGAGTACCAGAATAAACATATATTTGGGAATTAGATTATATAGACACACCCAGGAAGGTTTGGCATTCCAAAAACCACAGAAGTTCTTGAATATGAAATCTCTGTGTGATGTGTATAGAGGTTTGGTTCTTCAGGCTATGTGAAAATAGGTATATATATATATAGAGACTGGAAAATATACCCAGTAATCTGGACCTTCTTCATCTCTTTTCCAACCAAAAAGGCTTTGAGTCTATAGACAATATAGGATTCAGGAAGCCTTTTCGTATGTCAGCAACTGCTCTGTACTCCTTACAAGTGTACAGGGCACAGGTGGTGCCTGTCATTATAAAAGGATATTTATGAGTATATTCAACCTTAACAACATATATACTCAACCATAATTCAAAGAAGTTAAAAAATTCTTATATTTAATTTAAGCATCACCTAGACTCTGCAGTTTTTATTAGGTCTCAATTGATGATCATAGATGTTTTTCACATTTTTAAAATAACAATGCTTCAGCATGTGGTTGTGAAGTTGTACAACTTTAATTCTTGTTCCACTTATGAGGTTCTTTATTGCCCACAGATGATTCAACCTTTCCCTTGTTCCCTAAGGGAGAATTCTGTCTGCTTTCCAATACCCTCCAAAGAGGAGTTTCTCATTCATCCCCTTATTTTTCTCTTTCCTGTCATTACCCAGACACCTAACTACTGGGGTCCAGCCCCAGTGGATCTAGGGAATTCAAAGGGGAGACGGCTTCAGCGATCAGGATACAATAAATTAAAGATATAAAGAGTGGTTAAATAGGGATAGCTCAGTGAGAAAATTCAGTGGAGAAAAGAGGCTGAATAACTTGGTTTACGTGGAAAGCTAATAAAATTCCAAAATAAGGAATTTGCATCACCTACGTAGGCCGCAGGCATCCTCCCATTCTCCCGAAGGAGAGGAGACACTAAGGCCTCCCCAGTCGGATCTTAGAAGCCCAGGCAAAATTAGTAGGCTTGACGAGCCTCCACGCTCCAGATGGGAATTCAGCCAGAAGGTGAGAGAAAGTACGACATGGGGAGACCAAGCTTCGGTGAACAAGGCCCGCACTTTATTTTCCAAAGTAGTTTTTATACCTTAAGTTATGCATAGAGGATAATGGGGGAAGGGGTAGAGTCATGCAGTAAGCCAGGCTTTCTTCTTGCAAACTTATCATATACAAAAGTTTAGGTGATTTACATCATCTTTTGGCCAGGAGGCCTGTCAACATTTTAAGATCCTTTCTTCAGAAAACTTATTTTTCTCTAAAGGTGATTATTCTAAAGTCAGGCACCACCCTCCAAAAACATTAGATAAAGTTGCATTCCTATAGGGCAAAGGTGCGGTGGGCTATAACAAAAAAAGAATTAACTCAAGGGTCCAAGGTTACAAACATTAAAGCTACTATTTACATTTCTATACACCAATTATATTAATCAATACACTCTCAGGGACACAGTAGGTAAGGGATATGGAAACTTAGCAGCAAACATTGGCCCAACAAGTGAAAAACCCTTCACCAATACAATTTTTAATCAATCTTTTAACTGCTCAAAGGAATCTGTATTTAGCCAGTTTAGAACATCTCATGCCTCTCACAGTTGGGAGGCTCTGAACAATCACATGTGGCTGGAAGAACCTGTTCAGGCAGGCTAGAGGACTTTCAAAGGAGTTTGTAGGTTAAAACACTCTTGTCACACCCAGGAACTTTATCAACTGGAGCTGTAAGTTAACTATTTTTCAGACAGAAGTGGTGGGGGACAGCCCCCGATAAAATCAGAGGTGTAGGTGAGAGCACAAAGCAGAAAGTAGGCAGACTCTGGTTTTGGGGGTAGATGCTCGAGAATTTCCAGAGGGACTCCTGAGGCTCGATCCCGCCTTTGCATATGCCGAGCCTCTTTCCTCATGACCTTTGCCACGGGCGGAGTTCCTCACGCTGGCTCCCGGCACCTAACAGCCTTTCTTATGAAACATTTCCTTCCCATGCACTCCAGTCTCT
Source organism: Bos javanicus (assembly GCF_032452875.1). Lineage (NCBI taxonomy): Eukaryota > Metazoa > Chordata > Mammalia > Artiodactyla > Bovidae > Bos > Bos javanicus. Next base: position 25,875,656 of record NC_083890.1, on the reverse strand, counting down.
TGGCTTCCTCCTGCCAATCCCTTCTTTCTTAGAGATATTTTTCTTTCCTCATGGTACATCTTATTTTATTGATGAGTTTTAAGCAGAGCATTATTTTAATTACCATATAGTATATGCTCATGAGAATGTATTAGTTAATTCTTTCCTCCCATTCACACCAGGTAAAAACACACCAGAAACAGTTTGCTCATTGTTTTCTTCATTTTGGCTTTGTTTGAGAAATGTTTTTTAATACAGGTACTTAGGTCTTAGGCTTATTTACTTACAGTACAATCTACAAACATAAAAGGGCGTTATCCAATAGAAATTATATCAGCTTTTACCAGTATTGCTGGCAATTGCTCATCCTATAGGGCTTCACTGGGGGTTCAGTGGTAAAGAATCCATCTGCACAAAGCAGAAGACACGGGTTCTATCCCTGGATCAGGAAGTTCCCTTGGAGAAGGGAATGGCAACCCACTCCAGTATTCTTACCATGGGAAATCCCATGGACAGAGGAGCCTGGCAGGCTACAGTCCACGGGGTTGCAAAAGAGTTGGTCACAACTTAGTGACTGAACAACAAGCCCATCTTATAAGGATCTTCATTCCTTCTGACTTTTCTCCACACTCTCTCCCTCCCACCCTCTCAAAAGTATTTGTCTAGTCTTTAATTGGTTGCACCAGTTATACTTTTACTTCTATTTTGTTAAGTATATTAATTTTGATATTTCCCCTGTGCAAGCAAGAGTCTTTTCACTTAGCTCATATCTGTGCTTAATCCTTCATTTGTGTCTGACTCTTTGCAGTCCCATGGACTATAGTCCACCAGGCTCCTCTGTCCATGGGATTATCTCCACAAGAATAATGGAGTGGGTTGTCATTTACTTCTCCAGGGAGTCTTCCCAACTCAAGGATCAAACCTTCATCTCTTGCATTGACACATGTGCATGCTAAGTCACATCAGTCATGTCAGATTCTTTGCAACCCTAAAAGTTCAATGAAATTCTTGTAATGAATATCAAGTGTATTCATTTGTTATGGCTGTTGTAACAAAGAGAACAAGCTAAGTGGCTTAAAAAACAAAACTTTGTTGTCTCACAATTGAAGAGGCCAGAAGTTCAAGCTCAAGGTGTTGCAAGGGCCATACTTGCTCTGAAGGTGCTAGGAAAGGATCTCTTCCAAGAAGTTCTACTTGCTTCTGGTGATTTTCCAGCAGTCTTAGATTATGACAATAAAACTCCAAGCCTGACATGATGACATGATGCTTTCTCTATGCACACATGTGTGCTAAGTCGCTTCAGTTGTGTCCAACTCTTTGCTACCCTATGGACTATAGACCTAAGGCTCCTCTGTCCATGGAATTCTCCAGGCAAGAATACTAGAGTGGGTTGCCATGCCCTCCTCCAAGGGATCTTCCCAACCCAGGGATCAAACCCACATCTCCTGTATTGGCAGGCAGATTCTTTACCACAAGTGCCACCTGGGAAGCACCCCTATGTACATGTCTGTGTCTAAATTTCCTTTTTTATAAGGACATCCAGCACATTGGATTAAGGACCCACCCTACTCCAGTATGACCTTATCTTTACTGATTACCTCTGAATGACTCTACTTCCAAATAAGCTCATATCATGAATATTGGAGGTTAGCCCATAACATAGGGTATACTGAGATAGCAATAAGAAACAGGGGAATAGAACTGGAATATTTGGATAACTATTTTGAGAGGATTGATTATGAAAAGAAAAATAGGAAAATGTATAGGACCATATATAATTCATGTTGTGTTATAAATGTTCACAGATCTACAGTAATTTGATAACTAATGATGAAGGAAGCATTGATATGTGAGGCGGTCATCAATCTGTGTTCCAGAGCTTTATTTTGAGAATTAGCCAGTAAGGAGGAAGAAAAAAATCTACTTGTATGTTTTTTGGGGAAAATAGTGAACACCACTGAAGTCCAAAATAAACATTATTCATGAAAAGGTAGGCCCATGAAATACAGCATCAGTCTATTTTCCTTCACTTGGACAGATGGTTAGGTGGCCAGAGGACCAACATCTAAAAAGAGATTTTAGGACAACATAGAATGTGTTCTGGTGAAGGGTGAAACTGTGAAATCTATCTGTCATGTCATAGAAAGACATATCCCCAGTCTCATAATCCAGGTATACCCCCACACTAAGGGGTTTCCCTCTTACAGTAAGAGGGGTTTCTGGGGCGGTGAGGGCACAGTACGCCCCCTGGTAGAACCTGATGACCCAGAAACCATTCTGTGGGGACATTGGGACCCTTCCCTTCCTTCTTACATTATCACTACAAACTCCCACATCCCAGGAACAGGTGTTCCCAACCTGCACCTCCCAGAAATGCCTCCCTGAGTTGGTGCTCAGTTGACCCAGTGCACAGGAAACAGTGTCGAATCTCTGTGTGGAGCTGGGAAGATCTTTATGCTTGTTTTGCCAGGTAACTCATTTCCCTTCTTCAGATAGGAGAAGAACAAGATGAGCAGTGGCTGCATCCAGGGTCACATTTGCTGCAAAGACAAGTGGACCATCATGTTTCTGGGAAGGGTCTCAGTAGACCTAGGCCAGAGGGTTCTCATTCTGTGAGGACTCCTCTGACTCTGGGTAGATACAGCTCACTTCCACTCAACATTCCTCCAGACTGTCCCACAAAGAGCAAGGTCCCTCATGGATCATCACATACTCACTAGATTTGAATTCTTTCTTCCAATCTATAAGGAACAAGTGAACATGAGAACCTACCATATGAAAAACACAGCTGCCTGTCTGTCCAAAATACAATGAGTTTAAACTACCTAGGATTAATTAAAGAATAATAGCAACCAAAGAAATACTTTTTAATAACTTGAACTTCAGTTTACAATCCAATAAATTATGTCTTACTTGAGACCTGATCCATCCCTAGCCCACTCAGAGGGGTAGACATTCTTGCAGGATAAATATCTAGAATCTACTTATAGTGTTAGAGAGGAAATAAGGAACATGGCATGTCTGAACAAATAATTTATTTTTCAAGTCAGTTTCCACATCATTTAACTGATGAAAACCACTTTACATATGCTCAGGACACAATGTAATATTCAATTAAAGACAAACAAACAAAAGAAACTGTTAAAATTTAATGTTTCAAACACATTAATATCTGTTAATGAGTAATCTATGGAATTCATCCTACGCATACTTTGGAGTTTCTTTAATTTTCAGTATACTATTTTGTATACTGTAGGTGTTCATTTAAATATCTTTGATAGTAGGATGTTCTTCATCAGAGTCCATATCACTCACCAGGATATAATGGTGCATTCCTCCAGCCTGGAAAAGAACAAATAGGAAATCCTTTACCTTTTTCCTTTACTGTTTTTCTCTTGTCATTTTCATCCCTTCCTGTCTTTGTCCCATTCTTTTGAATTCCTTGGACTTCCTCTTTCTATCGTGCATCACCTTTATATTCCATTTTCTTTCAGATGTGATAATAAAAATTAGTATCATGTAAGTGTAAGACAGAATTATAGAAGAAACAAAATGTGATAGGGACAGAGTTGGAGCATCACAGAGAGAGCATGAAATAAAGACAAGACAGGAAGGAGAAGGGGAAGAATATGCTGAATAACTCCTCATTTACATTTCAGAGATAATTCATCAAAATTACAGATTTATGGGCTTCCCTGATGGCTCAGACAGTAAAGAATCCGCCTGCAATGTGGGAAACCTGGGTTTGATCCCTGGGTTGGGAAGATCCCCTGGAGGAGGGCATGGCAGCCCACTCCAGTATGCTTACCTGGAGAATCCCCATGGACAGAGAAACCTGGCGGGCTACAGTCCATGAGGAAAACAAAGAGTCAGACATGACTGAGTGAACAAGTACAGAACAGCACAGAGACAGAAAAATAAATGCTTCTTTGCTGACTGTAGACATTTTAATGTTTATTCCCATATCTTATCCTATTGCTATAGAGACAGGACCCAAGAGAGAAGAAAGGATGAAACTTTCTGAGAGATAACCATTTCAGTTCAGTTCAGTTCAGTTCAGTTTAGTCGCTCAGTTGTGTCCGAGTCTTTGCGACACCCTGGATCACAGCACACCAGGCCTCTCTGGCCATCACCAGCTTCTGGAGTTTTCAAACTCATGTCCATTGAGTCAGTGATGCCATCCAACCATCTAATCCTCTGTCATCCTCTTCTCCTTTCACCTTCAATCTTTCCCAGCATCAGTGTCTTTTCAAATGAGTCAGCTCTTTGCATCAGGTAGCCAAAGTATTGGAGTTTCAGCTTCAACATCAGTCCTTCCAATGAATGTTCAGGACTAATATTCTTTAGGATGGACTGGTTGGATCTCATTGCCTGTTTACCCACCATGTGTGAACTGAACCATCCTCCTATCTGAGAGAAAACACACAAACAGGCATATATATGACAGGATTTCTTAACAATATAAGGAAGATGCAATTAAAGCCATACATCTGCAAACAGTTTTGTCTACATATTTGTCAAGTAATGCATATTTTTAAAATAATCAGAGGAATCTCTAAACTCTATTCTAAATGAAAAATTCACTTCAATTTGAAGAGAACTATCTGATCCATAGGGTTGTGATAATGTAAACAGTTCACACAGTGGGGTACTAAAAAAATATTGTAGGAATACCTCATAAAATAGCCTTAGACTGTAGAAATAAATTGTCATTGAAGTTTACTTGAGCAAAAAATGCAATATAAAATATCCAAAGGAAGAGTAATTTCTTGAATTATTGTTTGAATTTAAATAAAAATGAATAATAACTAAGGTTGGGAAGAGAAAATAAGTAGGCAAAATCAGGAAAAATATTTATAGACATTGGATCATCTGAGAGTATAATGCTCAAAATTCTCTAAGCCAGGCTTCAACAGTACATGAACTATGAATTTCCAGATGTTCAAGCTGGATTTAGAAAAGGCAGAGGAACCGGAGATCAACTTGCCAACATCTTTTGGATTATCAAAAAAGCAAGAGAGTTCCAGGAAAACATCTACTTCTGCTTTACTGACTACACCAAAGTCTTTAACAGTGTGGATCACCACAAACTGTGGAAAATTCTTAAAGAGATGGGACTACCAGACCACCTTACCTGCCTCCTGAGGAATTTGTATGCAGATCAAGAAGCAACAGTTAGAACTGGACATGGAACAACAGACTGGTTCCAAATCGGGAAAGGAGTATGTCAAGGCTGTATATCGTCACCCTGAGAGTATTTAATTTCTTTGCAGAGTACATCGTGTGAAATGCCAGGCTGGATGAACACAAGCTGGAATCAAGATGGCTAACCCTAACCCTAACCCTAATCCTAATTTCAATTAGCAGAAATATCAGTAACCTCAGATATGCAGACGACACCACCCTTATGGCAGAAAGCAAAGAAGAACTAAAAGAGCCTTTTGATGAAAGTGAAAGAGAGTGAAAAAGCTGGCTTAAAAATCAACATTCAGAAAACTAAGATCATGGCATCCGGTCCGATCTCTTCATGGCAAATAGATGGGGGGAACAATGGAAACAGTGGGAGACTTTATTTTGGGGGCTCCAAAATCACTGCTGATGGTGACTGCAGCTATGAAATTAAAAGATGCTTGATCCTTGGAAGAAAAGCTATGACCAACCTAGAGAGCATACTAAAATGCAGAGACATTACTTTGCCAACAAAAGTCCGTATAGTTTCAAAGCTATGGTTTTTCCAGTAGTCACGTATGAATGTGAGAGTTGAACTATAAAGAAAGCTGAGTGCCAAAGAATTGATACTTTTGAACTGTGGTGTTGGAGAAGACTCTTAAGAGTCCCTTGGACTGCAAGGAGATCCAACCAGTTCATCCTAAAATAAATCAGTCCTGAATATTCATTGGAAGGACTGATGCTGAAGCTGAGATGCCAATACTTTGGCCACCTGATGTGAGGAACTGACTCACTGGAAAAGATCCTGATGTTGGGAAAGATTGAAGGCAGTAGGAGAAGGGGATGACAGAAGATGAGATGGTTGGATGGCCTTACCAACTTGATGGACGTGAGTTTGAGTAAGCTCCGGGAGTTGGTGATGGATGGGGAGGCCAGGCGTGCTGCAGTCCATGGGGTCACAAAGAATCAGACACAACCGAGCGACTGAACTGAACTATGGTCAGAGTATGGTCAAGAAAAGTGGACCAAGTCTCAGGTTTACATGTGATATTAGTAATATATATATAAAAGGACAACAACAAGAGATTTATAAGAGACAAAGTATGTAAATCAAAAAGAAAACATGTCTCTCATCAGGTTTGGTGTTTGAACCATTCCTTTAAAACCTGGGATAAAATCTTAAACAAAACCATAGGCATTCTATCTCAGAGGACATGTTGAAGAACCCAAGTTAAAAAAAGCCTTCTATTAAATAGAGAAAACACTATCCTTCTTAGTCCAATCCTCTTCATTGAACCAACCTTATAGTGAAATTATGATAATCATCTGGAAGATAGTACATTAAGGTTGTATTAAAGGAAAATAAGGAAACTAAGAAAAAAATATTTATAGGTAATACATCTGCAGAAGAAAAAGATCAGAAAAAAATTACCAATTTCAATCTGAAGTACATCTGAAAATCAAAAACAAAAAATCACATTCGTGTAAATATCATAGACAATCAACAGAAAATAAAAGATGAAAATCTCCAAGTATAGAATTCATAATTCAAAATTTAGAATAAATATGTATTTAATAAAATAATAAAATATTTTTATAGCAAACACTATACATATGACAGATTAAACAAATGTTTTTAAGGTAAAAACATTATTTGTGTAATCATAGATAAATATAGGTATATGTTCTGAAAAGGTCTTTTTAGAAGATGCTGTAACCTGTTGAGAAAGTGAATCAATGTATGTATGGGTACAAACTTTTTACAAGTCTGATGATTTCTAATTCTTTGCATTTAACAAATTTTCAATAAAATTAATTGTTACAAATTCATAGGACTTTTGAAATAACTTTGAAAGCCTGTACACTTTGATTTTATTATCTACTGCAGAAAATTTAAAAATTGAGTGATATGACTCTAACCAAATTTGCTCCACTACTTACAAAATAACTTAGATAATAGTATAAAATTTCTCAGCAAACAAACTTCTTATAAACAAACAGAAAACAAATGGAATAAAATTGATACTGATGCCTGATTCATGCATTTGGGGGAAACATAATTGGTAAAAATGAGTTAATGGAGGAAAAAATACTAGGATTACATGAGCAAAGTGTTAGAAAGCTGTGCTTTATATATTTGTTTTATCTTCTTTCTATAATGTGATTCCAGACTTGATTGAAGTCCCTTAAATTTTCATGCACATTTCAAGAGATTAGCTCATTTCCAGAATTGAAATTTTATTAAAAGACAGCATGTGAGGGCCCTTAGAATTTATAGAATTCAAGTTTTTATGTACCAGGTACACTTTTACTTGTCCTACATTATTGGAGAAAACCTCTCTGGCAGTGTTACATCCACTACGTGGTCTTTTCTGATTTCTCCTTGGTTTACTAGACTAAAACATCAATCTGTATTCCAAGTTGTAACTTTCCTAAATTTAGATGCCTTTTAGGATATAATTCCTCACTTTAAAAGAAAGGAAACTAATGTAATCTCATATACCTTCCAGTAAGGAAAAACTCATTTCTTTGAATTAAATAACAAGAAAGTAATATAAAAGAGGTGTTATGTGGCAGTGAAGAGAGATCTGTGTCAAATGAGACTATCTTGATGAAAACTAATTGGTCAGAATATGAAATACTCAAACTTGGCACATATCTTCATAAAAAATTCTTTTCATGGAAATTATTAAAGCAGAGACTTCACTTTGTTAATAAAGTTCTGCATAGTCAAAGCTATGATTTTTCCATTAGTAATGCATGCATGTGAGAGTTAGAGCATAAAGAAGGCTGAGCACTGAAGAATTGATGCTTTTGAACCGTGATGCTGGAGAAGACATTTGAGAGTCCCTTGGACAACAAGGAGATCAAACTAGTAATCCTAAAGGAAGTCAACCTTGAATATTCATTGGAAACTGATGCTGAGTCTGAAGCTCCAATAATTTGGCCACCTGATGCAAAGAGCCAACTCACTGAAAAAGACCCTGATGTCGGGAAACATTGAGGGGAGGAGGAGAAGGGGATGACAGAGAATGAGATGGTTGGATGGCATTACCGACTCAATGGACATGAGTTTGAGTAAACTCCAGGAGATAGTAAAGAAAGGCAAGCCTGGTTCACTGCAGTCCATGGAGTCACGAAAAGTTGGACATGACTTAGCGACTGAGCAACAACAATATTCATGGAAAGGCTCTGTCTCCTTGATTGCAATGACTGGAAATACAAAAGAAGTAATAATGCCATAAATTGCATAGCGAATGAAGATGGGCAGCTTGAGTTGGAAGGATAAGATACTGACATAAAAGCATGTAAAACTGTCTTTGTTTGCATTTAAAGGAGATGATCTTTAAGAGTGGAAGGCAAGGGCATAAGAAATAGATGAGAGAATGACAGTGTACCCAGTGGAATACATTTGGTACTTGCCTTTTTCCTGTTCACTCTCCTTTGAAAAAATAGAAGGAAGAAGTAAGCAATTCATTCCAAACAGAAGCATAATGTTAAGAAGGAAGGAGATCCAAAATTAGGACTTCTTTCATAGTTTATTGTGTGGTATAACTTGATGTATATTTGTGAAAACTGAGGCCATAAATTTCCAAAGGACATTTCACCAATCCGAGGCTGGGCTGTTTTATATCCCTCCACCCTTTTGTACAAAAGGAAATAAATTAGGAAGTAAAACCCTAAGAGGAGATGGGGCAGGAATTTTGGGGGGATGCAAATATCAATCATTAGTCTGTTGTTGGGCCATCCTTTTTCACACTGAAATGCAGATATAGACACATGTAGGACACAGGGGGGCTTCCCAGGTTGCTCAGTGGTAAAGAATCTGCCTGCCAATGCAGGAGACTCGGGTTCAATGCCTGGGTCTGGAAGATTTCCTGGAGAAGGAAATGGCAACCCACTCCAGTATTGTTGCCTGGAGAATCCCATATACAGAGGTGCCTGGAAGCTCCAGGGATTGTAAGAGAGTCAGACAGGACCTAGGACTAAACAACAACAACAGGAGACAAGTACTTAAAAAGTGAGGAGGAAGCATATGGTGAAGGCACCCATTAGTGCAAAAATGTATCTGTAGCAGTAGTCATATGAGACTTCTTATTTACATTAAAGAGATAAATTCCTAAATTCCATTCCCAAAAAAGAATATAACTGAAATTTTCATGAGAAATTTGTACAACTATTTTGGAAAACAGTGTTATGGTATCTTCAAAATGTAGAAATAAAGATAATATTATGATCCAGACTTTCCTCTCCAAGAAAAAGAATTAAAATGGAATTTCTACATAAACATTGCAAATGAATGTTCACGGCAACTTTCCTGTATAGGCCAAAGATGTGAAAAAATTTAAATATTCATTGGCAGGAGAAGGATAAAAAAATTGCTGCATATGCCCACAATGGGACAATACAGAACAGTAGGGAATAAAATGCAGACTGTGGATATATGCAGCAATGTGCATAACTGCAAAATGAGTATTCTGAGTGAAGTCAGCCAAATATAAAATTATATTAACATGTGCATTTTCATAAAATTCTTGAAAATAGGAGATAATCTGTATTCAAAAAGACATTCATGATTACATAGGAACAAGATGGGGCAGAAAAAGGCCTGATGGCATCATTACAAAAGTCATGAGAAAACTTAATGGTATAGATAGTTTCATTTCTTTAAGTGTTGTTATTGCTTCATGGATGTGTATATATGTTACAATGTATTCAACTAAACATTTTCACAAGTACTACTTGCTGTATTTCAACTAGATCTCAATAAAGCATTGAGGCAAATCTCTCTCCAACTTCCAGCCCTAAGTTCTTCCCCATTTTCCCAAATCAGAATTTCTCTGTTAGGATTGCTTTTGCCATAATCATATTTTATTTTTTCTCAAGCAGTTTATTAGATACCCAAGGATACTTTCAACTTATCCAAAGATTCTCCTTTACTGAATTTAATTTACTAAGCACACAAATGCTCCTGAGCACCTAATGTTATCCTTTGAGCAGAAAAACAAGTAGTAAGTTTAGGAGGTTACTGTAGTCACTCAGGAGAGAACGAATATTCAGTAAGACCACTGTAATGGGAAGAAGTGGGGAGGAAGTAAATAAATGTTTTTGTTAACCATGTGTGTATTTCTTGTATCACTAATTGGCTTCCCAGGTGTCTTGTGGCTCAGCTGGTAAAGAATCTGCTTGCAAAACAGGGAACCTGGGTTTGATCCCTGGCTTGGGAAGATCCCCTGGAAAAGGGAAAGGCTACCCACTCCAGTATTCTGGCCTGGAGAATTCCATGGACTGTATAGTCCATGGGGTTGCAAAGAGTTGGACACGGCTGAGTGACTTTCACTTCACTTCAGGTGGTTCAGTGGTAAAGAATCCATCTGCAATGCAGGAGCTGCAGAATATGCCAGTTTAATCTCTGTGTCAGTAAGATCCCCTGGAGAAGGAAATGGCAACACACTCCAGCATTCTTGCCCACATAATCCTAAGGACAGAGTAGCCTGGCTACCTACAGTCCATGGAGTTGCAAAGAGTCAAAAATGACTGAGCCAAGAAACACACACACACACATCATTTATGCAGGGCTTACTTTCATTTTTTCTGGTAATATTAATTTTAACAAGTATAAAGATAGATTTAGACAAATCTTAGTCTTAGAGCTAGAGTGGCATTGTTTTCTCTGATTCTTCTTCCTCTTTTTCCTCTCCTCTACTTTTTCTCTTCCTCTTGTTTCTTCTCTTCTTTTCATGTTCTCCTTCTTCCCTCATTGTTCATCCTTCTCTATGGAGGCCACTATTTCCTAACAGACTTCTATATTTTCTTTCTTTTCTTTCTTATTTTCTCTGCCTTTTCCCCCTCTCTTTTCCCTGTGAATTTATGCATTACTTCTCTCAATTTGATATATACAATTTTTTCAAAGACTATTAATCAATCATTTCTTTTTAACTTTGAAAAATCCTCTAATAGTTACTTTGCATTCCTAACTATATCACTTCAGGAAAAAAAAAGAAAAAAGAAATTAAATATTTGTAGTAAGCTCTCTATGAATCTCTTCAGAAATAAATTTCAAATTATTTAAAGAGATGGAAAAATGTTATTTTCAAGCATTGTCTTACAATTCTTATAATTCCTAAGCAAATAAGAACAAATAAGTTAAGACCTTGCTTCTCTTCTGGCTCAGCTGGTGGGTTCGACCCCTGGGTTGGAAAGATCCCCTGGAAAAGGGAAAGGCTACCACTCCAGTATTCTGGCCTGGAGAATTCCATGGACTATAGCCCACGGGGTCTCAAAGAGTCAGACATGGCTTGGCGACTTCCACTCACTTACTCAAGTTGAGTCTTATGAGGATCCTGGTGTTCTGCCTTGAGGCACTATCTGGACTCCAATTGAAAGAGGACTGAGACCAAGAGAATCTTGTGGTGAAGCTAATAAGATCAGTTTCTGTGGGTCAAGGGAGCTGGTTTTGTATAACTGAATACAGTGAGGAAGAAAATTTTTAAAGAAATAACTCCAAATATTGGCTTAGATTTTGTGATTCTATTGCTGAGTTTAAGCTATGCATACATGGGGTACAACTAATGAAGTGAGGCAAAAAATATAAAGAATCTATACTGTTTATAGGAGTTCTATAGGACTGGAAGGCATTGAAGTTAATAGCAGCTAGAAAGAAGAGCTTTCATTGCACATATGGGCCCTGAGAAAACACCAAAATATGGGCAAATCTAGTAGTAAGACAAAATTAATTACATATTCAAGGCTACCCTAATCTTGATTTGACAAAATTTAAAACAAACCTTAAAAGAACCAAGGCAATTCTTAAGTAACTAAACTCTGTGCCAGACAAATTCAATGCTCAAAAAAAACAAAACACAGAAGCCAGCAGTCAACAACATAATATTCAAACTGTCCAACATCCTACAAGCAATTACTTACTAGGTGAAGGAGAAAAGTTTAATCCATAACTAGGAGAGAAAGATTCAAAAGAAAAAGACCTAGAATTGCAGATATTAGGGAATTAAATACTGGTTTAAAGATAGTATTTGGTTTATATTATTAATATAAACATTAATTTAAAAAACATAAAATACAGTAAGAAAAAAATACAAAGTACAAAAAGGAGACAATAGAATGGTTAAGGAAAAAACTAGTCTTTGAAAATTTAATTTACTGCATAGGGGTATATATTAAGCACTGCAGAAGCAAAAATATTAAAATTTGAGACAAAAATTATAACCAAACTAAAGCACAGAGAAAAAATGGCATCAACTGAATTGACACACATGTGTTTTAGATCCTAGAAGCAGTAGAATGAGCAGGGACAGTGAAGAAGAAATAGTTGTCTACATTTCTCCCAATTTTATAAAACTAAAAGCCACACCTGACTCCAAACTAGATAAACAAAAAGAGTTCCTCACTAAGACACATTTTAAAAAAATCTGGAAACAGTCAGAGAAAAAGACATTTTAACAAAAATAAATACAAGAATGTATTTCTTACAGTTCTTTGTCATTAAATATGCAAACTGGAAGACTATCAAATCACAACTTGAAAGTCTGAAAATGAAAAAAAATTAAAACTGGAGTTCTATACTTGGTGATATATCCTTCAAAATTAAGGAGGGAAGATCATTTTTAAAACAAACCAATGTAGAAGCTTATGTTGCCAGGATAGTGCCACTACAAGATAGAAGTCAATGTTTATTTAGAATGAATGAAATAAAACAAAAATAGGAGAATAAGAATGTACAGTAGTTACATAGACAGACATGATCAGAACTTAAATAGGGAGAGGTCCAACACTGAAAATTTTAGATGTGAAAAACAGACAGCCTGGAGCGAAGGGAGCCAACAAATGGCTAAATGGCTTATAGAGTTTTTTAAAAGCAGGGAATCATAAAGATATCCAGAAACCAATTTCTCAAAGAGCTTCAGGCATAAAGGATGTCTGAAAACTTACAACTTTTTTCTGAAATTATTCTGAAATATATAAATGCAAAGATCAATGTAAATTTCATGAGATAGACACAATACATAAAATTTAAAATTATTGAAGTATTTGTATTTAAAATTTACACTATCAGGATGCAGAAGACTACTCACACTCACACTCACAGAGAAACACACAGGGAATCAGAACTCACTTTTTGTTTTCTTTTCTTTGGGCTTTGACTGCTGTTAAATATACAGTCATTTTTCATAATGTGGTAGCTACATGTGTAAAGTTACTTCAAATACTGCATTAGAGAAAACAGAATCACAGCTCCAAAATTGCCTAACATAGAATTAGGTTTCTGGGTGCATCTATGCTCAAAGATTTTGTCCACCAGTTATTATGGAATTTTGTTGAATTTGAGTTTCTGTTTTAAACCAGCCTTAAAAATGCTGATCTCCACTATATTACATTGGGGGCAGGGAAATTACTAAATAACAGTAAAGGAGGTTTAATGAAATCAAATGATCTGGTTTTTTAAAAGAGAAATCTGGCATATCATAAACCTTAAACACGTTGAAATTCCAAAGGTATCTTGATAAAATTAATGAGAAAACAACTATCTGTTCCTTTGATTGCAACAAGAAGACCAATCAAAGAAGTAACCATGGGGAAAACTGGCAAATGAAGAGGGCAACCTCAGTTGGAAAAATAAATTAACAAGAGAAAAATCAAATAAAAATATGTCTATGTGAGTTGAAGAAGGAGATCCTTGCTTGTTGAAGGTAAGGGTAAAAATGTAAAAAAATGTAAATGAAGCCGCTCAGTCATGTCTGACTCTTTGCGACCCCATGGACTGTAGCCTAACAGGCTCCTCTGTCCATGGGATTTTCCAGGCAATAGTACTGGAGTGGATTGCCATTTCCTTCTCCAGCGGATCTTCCCAACCCAGAGATCGAACCAGGTCTGCTGCATTGTAGACAGACACTTTACCATCTGAGCCACCAGGAAAGTACAGGTAAGGAAGGTAAGGGTACAAGAAACAAATGAAATAACGACAAGATCCCAGTGGAATACATTATTGGTACTTGCCTTTTTCATGTTCACTGTCCTCTAAAAAGTAGAAGGGAAAGAGCAATCCATTCCAAATGGAAGCATTTTGTCAAGAAAAGAGATGGACAAAATTGAAAGCCCTTTTATAATTTACTCTTTGGTATATATTGACTCAGGTCTTTCCTGGTGGCTTTGTGATAAAGAATACACCTGTCAAGTAGGAGTCCTAGGTTCGATCCCCGGGTTGGATATGTGACGTGGAGTAGGAAATGGCAACCCACTCCAGTATCCTTGCCTGGGAAATTCCATGGACAGAGGAGCCTGGTGGGCTACACTGCAAAGTGTTGGGAAGAGTTGGATACGATTTAGTGACTAAACAACAGCAAAGGAATAGAAAAGAGATGTTAAATGTAACTGAAGAGGTATCTATATCAATTGAGCTTATCCTGGAGAAAAATGATAGGTCAACAAATTAGAATACACAAACTTGGCACCTATCTTAGAAATAAAATTTTGTTCATGGAAAGGCTCTGTCTCCTTGATGGCCATGACTAGAAAGACAAGACAGGTAATAATGTCGTAAATTGAATAGCAAATGAAAGTGGGTAACTTGAGTTGGATGAATAAGATACTCACATAAAAGCGTGTAAAATAATGTCTCTGCATTCAAGAGAGATGATCTTTAAGAGTTGAAGGTAAGAGCATAAGAAATAGATGAGAGAATGACAATGTACACAGCAGAATACGTTATTGGTACGTATTTTCCTGTTCATTTTCCTCTGAAAAAGTAGAAGGAAGAAATAAGCAATTCATTCCAAATAAAAGCATAATGTTAAGAAGGAAGAAAACAAAAATTTGGACTTCTTTCATAGTGTACTGTCTGGTCCAACTTGATCAATATTTGTGGAAACTGGAGCCATAATTTTCCAAAGGACATGTCACCAATCAGAGGCTGGGTTGTCTTACACCCCTCCCCCGCTTTCTGCTAAAGGAACTAAATTAGGAAATAAAACCATAATAGGAGATAAGGCCAGAATTCTTCAGGGATACACAATATCAGTCATTCTTCTTTTGTTAGGCCATCCTATTTTACACTGAAATGCAGATATGCACACATGAGGGCTTTCCAGGTGGCTCAGTGGTAAAGAATCCAACCGCCAATGCAAGAAATGGGGGATTGGACACGACTTAGTGACTAAAGAACATCAACAGGAAACAGGTTCTTAAAAAGATGAGGAAGCATACAGTGAAGGCATCTATCTATGCAAAAATGTAGCTGTAGCAGAGTCATATGAGACTTCCTATATACATTAAAGATATATGTTCCTAAATTCCATTCCCCCAAAATAATATAACTGAAATTGTCATGAGAAAGTGGTACAACTGTTTTGGAAAACAGTGTTAGGGTAGCCTGAAATATAGTAATAAGTTTCCTGTTATGTTCCAGAATTTATTTTCCAAGGAAAAAGTAGTAAAATAGAATTACTACACAAATATTTGTTTTTTATTTTTGCAATTTAATCAGATTTAATTTTATCTTTTTAATTAATTTATTTTAATTAGAGGCTAATTCAGTTCAGTTCAGTCGCTCAGTCATGTCCAACACTTTGTGACCCCATGACCGCAGCACACCAGGCCTCCCTGGCCATCACCAACACCTGCAGTCCATCCAAACCCATGTCCATCGAGTCATTGATGCCATCCAACCATCTCATCCTCTGTTGTCCCCTTCTCCTCCTGCCCTCAATCTTTCCCAGCATCAGGGTCTTTTCAAATGAGTCAGCTCTTCACATCAGGTGTGGATGTGACTGGTGATAGAAGCAAGGTCCAATGCTGTAAAGAGCAATATTGCATAGGAACCTGGAATGTCAGGTCCATGAATCAAGGCAAATTGGAAGTGGTCAAACAAGAGATGGCAAGAGTGAATGTCGACGTTCTAGGAATCAGAGAACTCAAATGGACTGGAATGGGTGAATTTAACTCAGATGACCATTATATCTACTACTGCAGGCAGGAATCCCTCAGAAGAAATGGACTAGCCATTGTGGTCAACAAAAGAGTCTGAAATGCAGTACTTAGATGCAATCTCAAAAATGACAGAATGATCTCTGTTTGTTTCCAAGGCAAACCATTCAATATCACAGTAATCCAAGTCTATACCCCAACCAGTAATGCTGAAGAAGCTGAAGTTGAATGGTTCTATGAAGACTTACAAGACCTTTTAGAACTAACACCCAAGAAAGATGTCCTTTTCATTATAGGGGACTGGAATTCAAAAGTAGGAAGTCAACAAACACCTGGAATAACAGGCAAATTTGACCTTGGAATACGGAATGAAGCAGGGCAAAGACTAACAGAGTTTTGCCAAGAAAATGCACTGGTCATAGCAAACACCCTCTCCAAACAACACAAGAGAAGACTCTACACATGGACATCACCAGATGGTCAACAACAAAATCAGATTGATTATATTCTTTGCAGCCAAAGATGGAGAAGCTCTCTACAGTCAGCAAAAACAAGACCAGGAGCTGACTGTGGCTCAGATCATGAACTCCTTATTGCCAAATGCAGACTTAAATTGAATAAAGTAGGGAAAACCACTAGACCATTCAGGTATGACTGAAATCAAATCCCCTATGATTATACAGTGGAAGTGAGAAATAGATTTAAGGGCCTAGATCTGATAGGTAGAGTGCCTGATGAGCTATGGAATGAGGTTCGTGACATTGTACAGGAGACAGGGATCAAGACCATCCCCATGGAAAAGAAATGCAAAAAGCAAAATGGCTGTCTGGGGAGACCTTACAAATAGCTGCAAAAAGAAGAGAAGCAAAAAGCAAAGGAGAAAAGAGAAGATATAAGCATCTGAATGCAGAGTTTCAAAGAATAGCAAGAAGAGATAAGAAAGCCTTCTTTAGCGATCAATGCAAAGAAATAGAGGAAAACAACAGAATGGGAAAGACTAGAGATCTCTTCAAGAAAATTAGAGATACCAAGGGAACATGTCATGCAAAGATGGGCTCGATAAAGGACAGAAATAGTATGGACCTAAAAGAAGCAGAAGATATTAAGAAGGGGTGGCAAGAATACACAGAAGAACTGTACAAAAAGATCTTCATGACCCAGATAATCACGATTTTGTAATCACGAACCTAGAGCCAGACATCCTGGAATGTGAAGTCAAGTGGGCCTTAGAAAGCATCACTACAAACAAAGCTAGTGGAGGTGATGGAATTCCAGTTGAGCTATTCCAAATCCTGAAAGATGATGCTGTGAAAGTGCTGCACTCAATATCCCAGCAAATTTGGAAAACTCAGCAGTGGCCACAGGACTGGAAAAGGTCAGTTTTCATTCCAATCCCAAAGAAAGGCAATGCCAAAAAATGCTCAAACTACCACACAATTGCACTCATCTCACACACTAGTAAAGTAATGCTCAAAATTCTCCAAGCCAGACTTCAGCAATATGTGAAACGTGAACTTCCTGATGTTCAAGCTGGTTTTAGAAAAGGCAGAGGAACCAGAGATCAAATTGCCAACATCCGCTGGATCATGGATAAAGCAAGAGAGTTCCAGAAAAAAACATCTATTTCTGCTTTATTGACTATGCCAAACCTTTGACTGTGTGGATCACAATACACTGTGGAAAATTCTGAAAGAGATGGGAATACCAGACCACCTGATCTGCCTTTTGAGAAATCTATATGCAGGTCAGGAAGCAACAGTTAGAACTGGACATGGAACAACAGACTGGTTCCAAATTGGAAAAGGAGTACGTCAAGGCTGTATATTGTCACCCTGCTTATTTAACTCCTATGCAGAGTACATCATGAGAAATGCTGGACTGGAGGAAACACAAGCTGGAATCAAGATTGCCGGGAAAAATATCAATAACCTCAGATATGCAGATGACACCACCCTTATGGCAGAAAGTGAAGAGGAACTAAAAAAACCTCTTGATGAAAGTGAAAGTGGAGAGTGAAAAAGTTGGCTTAAAGCTCAACATTCAGAAAACGAAGATCATGGCATCTGGTCCCATCACTTCGTGAGAAATAGATGGGGAAACAGTGGAAACAATGTCAGACTTTATTTTTTTGGCCTCAAAAATCACTGCAGATGGTGATTGCAGCCATGAAATTAAAAGACGCTTACTCCTTGGAAGGAAAGTTGTGACCAACCTAGATAGCATATTGAAAAGCAGAGACATTACTTTGCCAACAAAGGTCCGTCTAATCAAGGCTATGGTTTTTCCTGTGGTTGTATGGATGTGAGAGTTGGAATGTGAAGAAGGCTGAGCACTGAAGAATTGATGCTTTTGAACTGTGGTGTTGGAGAAGATTCTTGAGAGTCCCTTGGACTGCAAGGAGATCCAACCAGTCCATTCTAAAGGAGATTAGCCCTGGGATTTCTTTGGAAGGAATGATGCTAAAGCTGAAACTCCAGTACTTTGGCCACCTCATGCGAAGAGTTGACTCATTGGAAAAGACTCTGATGCTGGGAGGGATTGGGGGCAGGAGGAGAAGGAGATGACAGAGGATGAGATGGCTGGATGACATCACTGACTAGATGGATGTGAGTCTGAGTGAACTCCGGGAGTTGGTGATGGACAGAGAGGCCTGGCGTGCTGTGATTCATGGGGTGGCAAATAGTCGGACACGACTGAGGGACTGAATGGAACTGAACTGTCTGGTTTTGGTTTTAGGGTGATGGTGGCCTCATAGAATGATTTTGACAGTTTACCTTCTTCTGCAATTTTCTGGAAGAGTTTGAGCAGGATAGGTGTTAACCCTTCTCTAAATATTTGGTAGGATTCGCTAAATATTTGGTAGGATTCGCCTATGAAGACATCTGGTCCTGGGCTTTTGTTTGTTAGAAGATTTCTGATTACTATTTCAATTTCCATGCTTGTGATACATCTGTTAATATTTTCTATTTCTTCCTGGTTCACTTTTGGAAAGTTGTACTCTTTTAAGACTTCATCCATTTCTTCCAAGTTGTCCGTTTTATTGTCATATAGTTGCTGATAGTAGTCTCTTAAGATTCTTTGTATTTCTGTGTTGTCTGTTGTTATCTCTCCATTTTCCTTTCTAATTTTGTTGATTTGATTCTTCTCCCTTTGTTTCTTGATGAGTCTGGCTACTGGTTTGTCTATTTTATTTATCTTTTCAAAGAACCAGCTTTTAGTTTTGTTGATTTTTGTTATAGTTTCCTTTGTTTCTTATTCATTTATTTCTGCTTTAATTTTTATGATTTCATTCCTTTTTCTAACCCTGGGGTTCTTCATTTCTTCTTTTTCTAGTTGCTTTAGGTGTAAAGTTAGGTTATTTATTTGATTTCTTTCCTGTTTCTTGAGGTACGCTTGTATTGCTATGAACCTTCACCTTAGCACTGCTTTTACTGAATCCCATAGGTTTTGGGTTGTCGTGTTTTCATTTTCACTTGTTTCTATGCATATTTTGATTTCTTTTTGATTTCTTCTGTGATTTGTTTGTTATTCAAAAGTGTGTGTTTAGCCTCCTTATGTTTGTATTTTTAATAGTTTTTTGTTTTCTGTAGTTGACATCTAATTTTACCTCATTGTGATCAGAAAAGATGCTTGAAATGATTTTAATTTTTTTGAGTTTACCAAGGCTAAATTTATGGTGCAGGATGTGATCTATCCTGGGGAATGTTCCGTGTGTACTTGAGAAAAAGGTGTAATTCATTATTTAGGTGTGAAGTGTCCTATAGATATCAATTAGGTGTAACTGGTCTATTGTATCATTTAAAGTTTGTGCTTCCTTGTTAATTTTCTGTTTCATTGATCTATCCATAGGTGTGAATGGGTATTAAAGTCTCCCACTATTATTGTGTTACTGTTAATTTCCCTTTCATACTTGTCAGCATTTGCCTTACATATTGTGGTGCATATATGTTTATAATTGTTATATCTTCTTCTTGGATTGATCCTTTAATCATTATGTAGTGTCCTTATTTGTCTGTTTCCATGGCCTTTATTTCAAAGTCTATTTTATCTGATATGAGTATTGCTACTCCTGGTCTCCATTTGCATGAAATATCTTTTTCCAGCCGTTCACTTTCAGTCTGTGTGTGCCCCTTGTTTTGAGGTGGGTCTCTTGTAGACAGCATATATAGGGGTCTTATTTTTGTATCCATTCAGCCAGTCTTTGTCTTTTGGTTGGGGCATTCAACCCATTTACATTTCAGGTGATTATTGATAAGTATGATCCCGTTGCCGTTTACTTTGTTGTTTTGGGTTTGAGTTTATAAACCTTTTCTGTGTTTCCTGTGTAGAGAAGATCCTTTAGCATTTTTGAAGAGCTGGTTTGGTGGTGTTGAATTCTCTCAGCTTTTGCTTATCTGTAAAGTTTTTTATTTCTCCTTAATATATGAATGAGATTATTGCTGGATATAGTAATCTGGGTTGTAGATTTCTCTTTTTCATCTCTTTAGGTATGTCCTACCATTCCCTTTTGGCCTGAAGAGTTTCTATTGAAAGATCAGCTGCTATCCTTATGGGGATTCCCTTGTGTGTTATTAGTTTCTTTTCCCTTGTTGCTTTTATATTTGTTCTTTGTGTTTGATCTTTGTTAATTTGATTAATATGTGTCTTTGGGTGTTTCACCTTGGGTTTATCCTGTTTGGGACTCTCTGGGTTTCTTGGACTTGGGTGGCTATTTCCTTCCCCATTTTAGGGAAGTTTTCACTATTATCCTCTCAAGAATTTTCTCATGCCCTTTGTTTTTGTCTTCTTCTTCTGGGTCCACTATGATCCAAATGTTGGGGCGTTTAACAGTGTACCAGTGGTCTCTGAGGTTGTCCTTATTTCTTTTAATTCTTTTTTCTTTTTCCTCTCTGCTTCATTTATTTCCAACATTCTATCTTCCACCTCACTCATCTTATCTTCTGACTCAGTTATTCTACTGTTGGTTCCCTCCAGAGTTTTGATCTAGTTATTGCATTATACATTGTGATTTACTCTTTTTTATTTCTTCTATCTCCCTGTTAAACATTTCTTGCATCTTCTCAATCCTTGTCTCTAGTCTATTTATCTGTAACTCCATTTTGTTTTCAAGATTTTGGATCATTTTTACTATCATTATTCTGAATTCTTTTTCAGGTAAACTCCCTATGTCCTCCTCTTTGGTTTGGTTTAGTGGGCATTTATGTGTTCCTTTACCTGCTGATTATTTTTCTACCTTTTAATTTTGTTTAGATTACTGTGTTTGGGGTGGCCATTCTGTAGGCTGGAAGTTTGTGGTTCCTCTTTATTGTGGAGGTTGCTCCCTTGGGTGGGGTTGGACTAGTGGATTGCCAAGGTTTCCTGGTTAGGGAAGCTTGTGTCTGTGTTCTGGTGGGTGGAGCTGGATCTCTTCTCTTTGGAGTGCAATGAAGCATCCAGTAGTGAATTTTGGGGTGTCTATGGGTATGGCCTGACTTTGGGCAGCCTGCATTTTAATGATCAGGGCTGTGTTCTGGCATTGCTGGAGAATTAGCATGTTATGTCTTGCTCTGGAACTTGTTGGCTCTTGAGAGGATTTGGTTTCAGTGTAGGTATAGAGGCTTTTGGATGAGCTCTTGTTGATTAACGTTCTCTGGAGCCGGGAGTTTTCTAGTGTTCCTAAGTTTTGGATTCAAGCCTCCTGCCTCTGGCTTTTAGTCTTATTCTTACAGTAGCCTCAAGAGTTCTCCATCCATACAACACCGATGATAAAACATCTAGGTTAATGGTGAAAAGATTCCCCACAGTGAGTGACACCCAGAGAGTAGTCTCGCAGAGTTTAGAATTACAGAAGAAGAGGGAGGAGGGTGAAAGAAGTGACCAAGCGGAGAAGAGATGGAGTCAAAAGGGGAGAGACCAATCTAGCCAGTAATCAATTCCCTAAGGAGGAGAAGGGGATGACAGATGAGATGGTTGGATGGCATCACTGACTCAATGGATATGGGTTTGGGTGGACTCCAGGAATTGGGGATGGGCAGGGAGGCCTGGCATGCTGCGGTTCAGGGGTCGCAAAGAGTTAGACATGACTGAGTGACTGAACTGAACTGAACTGAAGTGTTCTCCACAGCCCAGAACACCCATAAAGAGTCACAGAATTATGTAGAGAAGAGAAGGGGGAGGGAGGAGATAGAGGTGACTTGGGGGAGAAAAGGGAGAGTCAAAAGGGGAGAGAGCAATCAAACCAGTAATCACACCCCTAAGTGAAAATGGATACTGAAGATTAGATACTTAAAGGTACAAAACTGATAAAAAATACCAAAAAGCAAAGGATAAAAATACAGAATAGGAGTTAGACTCTCAAAAATACAATATTAAAAATACAAAACAAAATCAACAACAAAAATTATAAAATATATATATATGTGAAATTTGCTTTAAAAATAGAGTCTTTTTTTTTTTGCAAGGTAGGTTATAAAAATGAAAATTAAAGGAGTACTAAAGAACTTTAAAATAAAAAGATTTTTAAAATTTAAAAATGATAATAGTAAAAATATATCTAGGAATTTCTCTGGAGCTGTTCTTGGCAGTGTGGGGTCAGTTCAGTTTCAGATAGTTCCTGTTCCAGCTTGTACTTCTTCTCAAGGTCTATAGGCCCCTTCCAATGCTTCAGTTGAGTTCAGTTCAGTTGCTCAGTCATGTCCGACTCTTTACGACCCCATGAATTGCAGCACACCAGGCCTCCCAGTGCATCACCAATTCCCAGAGTTCACTCAGACTCATGTCCATCGAGTCAGTGATGCCATCCAGCCATCTCATCCTCTGTCATCCCCTTCTCCTCCTGCCCCCAATCCCTCCCAGCATCAGAGTCTTTTCCAATGAGTCAACTCTTCGCATGAGGTGGCCAAAGTACTGGAGTTTCAGCTTTAGCCTAAGTCCTTCCAAAGACACCCAGGACTGATCTCCTTTAGAATGGACTGGTTGGATCTCCTTGCAGTCCAAGGGACTCTCAAGAGTCTTCTCCAACACCACAGTTCAAAAGCATCAATTCTTTAGCACTCAGCTTTCTTCACAGTCCAACTCTCACATCCATACATGACCACTGGAAAAACCATAGCCTTGACTAGACAGATCTTTGTTGGCAAAGTAATGTCTCTGCTTTTGAATATGCTATCTATGTTGGTCATAACCTTCCTTTCAAGGAGTAAGCATATTTTAATTTCATAGCTACAGTCACCATCTGCGGTGATTTTGGAGCCCCCAAAATAAAGTCTGACACTGTTTCCACTGTTTCCCCATCTACTTCCCATGAAATGATGGGACCAGGTGCCATGATCTTAGTCTTCTGAAGGTGGAGCTTTAAGCCAACTTTTACTCTCCTCTTTCACTTTCATCAAGAGGCTTTAGAGTTCCTCTTCACTTTCTGCCATAAGGGTGGTGTCATCTGCATATCTCATGTTATTGATATTTCTCCTGGCAATCTTGATTCCAGCTTGTGCTTCTTCCAGCCCAGAGTTTCTCATGATGTACTCTACATATAAGTTAAATAAGCAGGGTGACAATATAAGCCTTGACGTACTCCTTTTCCTATTTGGAACCAGTCTGTTCCATATCCAGTTGTAACTGTTGTTTCCTGACCCGCATACAGGTTTATCAAGAGGCAGGTCAGGTGGTCTGGTATTCCCATCTCTTTCAGAATTTTCCACAGTTTATTGTGATCTACACAGTTAAAGGCTTTGGCATAGTCAATAGAGCAGAAATAGATGTTTTTCTGGAACTCTCTTGCTTTTTCCATGATCCAGCAGATGTTGGCAATTTGATCACTGGTTCCTCTGCCTTTTCTAAAACCAGCTTGAACATCTGGAATTTCACGGTTCTCGTATTGCTGAAGCCTGGCTTGGAGAATTTTGATGCTTAGTCAGTGTTAACAATAGGGTTTTAATCTGTTGCACCTGTCACTGTTAGAGCGGTTCCCTCTTCTTTGTTTATTTTGGCTTCCTCTGTTTGCAAGTCTCTTCAGTGTCTAATTTTCGCCCTAATAATGCAGGTGAAGGTGGTCACTTATTTAGGCTCACGTGTTCAGTTGTGTTGGGAGGGAGGAACACTGCAAACAAATATCACTGGTGTGTCGGGGGGTGCTCGCAGTATATGGACCACCCTGTGTTTGCCCAAGCTCAAGGCAGCATGTGCTTTCTGGGTCTACTCTGCTCAGGCTCCAGGATGATCTGCAGAGGAACTATCCAAAGCAGGCCCTGAATTTCGTGCACTTCCCAGGTCTGAGCTGGTTTCAGAAAAGGCAGAGGAACCAGTGATCAAATTGCCAACATTTGCTGGATCATGGAAAAAGCAAGAGAGTTCCAGAAAAACATCTATTTCTGCTTTATTGATTATGCCAAAGCCTTTGACTGTGTGGATTACAATAAACTGTGGAAAATTCTGAAAGAGATGGGAATACCAGACCACCTGACCCGCCTCTTGAGAAACCTGTATACAGGTCAGGAAACAACAGTTAGAGCTGAACATGGAACAACAGACTGGTTCCAATAGGAAAGGGAGTACCTCAAGGCTGTATATTGTCACCCTGCTTGTGTAACTTATATGCAGAGTACATCATGAGAAACGCTGGGCTAGAAGAAGCACAAGCTGGAATCAAGATTGCCAGGAGATATATCAATAACCTGAGATATGCAGATGACACCACCCTTATGGCAGAAAGTGAAGAGGAACTAAAAGCTTCTTGATGAAAGTGAAAGAAGAGAGTGAAAAAGTTGGCTTAACCTTCAACATTCAAAAAACTAAGATCATAGCATCTGGTCCCATCACTTCATGGGAAGTAGTGGGGAAACAGTGGAAACAGTGTCAGACTTTATTTTTTGGCTCCAAAATCACTGCAGATGGTGACTGCAGCCATGAAATTAAAAGACGCTTACTCCTTGGAAGGAAAGTTATGACCAACCTAAGTAGCATATTAAAAAGCAGAGACATTACTTTGCCAACAAAGGTCCATCTAGTCAAGGCTATGGTTTTTCCAGTGGTCATGTATGGATGTGAGAGTTGGACTATAAAGAAAACTGAGCGCCAAAGAATGGATACTTTTGAACTGTGGTGTTGGAGAAGACTCTTGAGAGTCCCTTGGACTGCAAGGAGATCCAACATGTCCATCCTAAAGGAAATCAGTGCTGAATATTCATTGGAAGCCCTGATGCTGAAGCTAAAACTCCAGTACTTTGGCCATCTGATGTGAAGAGTTGACTCACTTGAAAAGACCCTGATGCTGGGAAAGATTGAGGGCAGGAGGAGAAGGGGATGACAGAGGATGAGATGGTTGGATGGCACCACCGACTTAATGGACATGGGTTTGGGTGGACTCTGGGAGCTGGTGATAGACAGGGAGGCCTAGTAGCTGTGGTTCATGGGGTTGCAATAAGTCAGACATGACTGAGTGACTGAAATGAACTGAACTGAAGTCTGCATATAAGTTAAATAAGCAGGGTGACAACATGCAGCCTTGATGCATTCCTTTTCCAATTTGGAACCAGTCTGTTGTTTCATGTCTGGTTCTAACTGTTGCTTCTTGACCTACGTACATATTTCCCAGAAGGCAGTAAGATGGTTTGTTATTCCCATCTCTTGAAGAATTTTCCAGTTTGTTGAGATCCACACAGTCAAAGATCTGGCTTAATCAATAAGCATAAGTAGATGCTTTTGTGGTATTCTCTTTTTTTCCTGATGATCCAACAGATGTTGGATCCAACTAATCAAACTGATCACATGGGCCAAAGCCTTTCTAACTCATCAAAACTATGAGCCGTGCTGTGTAGGGCCACCCAAGACATACGGGTCATGGTAGAGAGTACTAATAAAACGTGGTGCACTGGAGAAGGGAATGGCAACCCACTTCAGTATTCTTGCCTTGAGAACCCCATGAATAGTATGAAAAGGCAAAAAGATATGATACGGAAAGATGAACTCCTCAGGTTGGTAGGTGCCCAATATGCTACTGGAGAAGAGTGGAGAAATAACTCCAGAAAGAATGGAGAAATGGAGCCAAAGTGAAAACAATGCCCAGTTGTGGATGTGACTGGTGATGGAAGTAAAGTCTGATGCTGTAAAGACCAATATTGCATAGGAACCTGGAATGTTAGGTCCATGAATCAAGGTAAATTAGAAAAGTGGTCAAACAGGAGATGGCAAGAGTGAACATCAACATTTGGGAATCAGTGAACTAGAATGACTTGAATGGGTGAATTTGATCCCTTGGGCTACCTGGACCAAAGGGAACCTCAGAATCCTTTCCTAGAGATCATGTGGATATGAAAGATTGAGTAGGGGTCATCTGGAAATCTGATGGAGAGAGACAGAAAGGGACAGGAGATAGGGAGGCAACAGAAAGACACTTGCGGCATGAGTCTCTCAAATCTGGATTCTGACTGAGGTCTGTGAAGGACAGAATGTAAGGAAATTCTGAGTCCTTTCCCTGTTTTTGGCAAAAGCTACTGTGCCATTCACAGGCCATTGTTTTGGAGAGTCCCCCAGTTTGTATTGGGCCAAGCCTTTTTCAGGGTCAAAATTTTTCAGTTTCTGAGAATGTAGACAGAAGTGAGTTTAAGAGAGGCTCCTGGGATGTACCAGAACCCACTCCTAGCCTACCTGCCATAGAATGAGGTACTG
The DNA here is from genome assembly GCF_032452875.1 of Bos javanicus. Classification (NCBI taxonomy): domain Eukaryota; kingdom Metazoa; phylum Chordata; class Mammalia; order Artiodactyla; family Bovidae; genus Bos; species Bos javanicus. Next base: position 25,848,923 of record NC_083890.1, on the reverse strand, counting down.
AGAGTCCCCGGCTGACACTGTCCCTTTGGTCCCAGTGATCTCTCTGTGTGACTAATGGCACAAAATGGCCAACCATCCTAACAGTTACATCCGAAGTGAGAGGTGATCCCTGAGAAACATGCAGCTAAGGCACAATGTGACAGCTAAGGCACCATGTGACAGAACTGTGAGGCTAAGACACCATGTGACCCAGGCAGACAGACATTCCTGGGAGCCACCAGGTGACTCACTGGTGATTGCCTGAAACGTGGAAGGCACTCTTGGGATGGCTCAGAAGCAACACCTAGGCTCCTGTAAATCAATCCAGACCAAAAGGGGGAGAAGTGAAAGTGACAGGGAAGAAGGCTGAGGAATCTGCCTTACAATCCTATTGGGGAGGTGGTGGCCAGGGGACAATGGTCTCTGTTTTGCTTCAACCACTATGTGCCTGACACGTGCATGGAAGTTATCTTGCTGGGGGTGGTTGCCCTTGTGGCCTGATCCGTTCCATGCCCCCCTTATCCTCACATGGGAGTCTGCATGTGTCAGGTGCCCTAATGGCTTTTAAGTGCCTGACCCATGCCCACACTATATTGGTTGGACTAGTCCTCAGTTAGAAAGGAGTCTAAAGGAGAGACCCTCACCTATTCGGGTGGTGGGGCCTTTGGCATACACCAGAGGGTAACGCTTGCCAGAGTTCCTCAGTTGCTTCTATAGCACTTGCCTGTTTGCAGAGGGTCCCTATGAGAAAGGAGAAGTGCGGAGGTAGGGAAGAGACTCGAATCCCCATACGGGCCACCAAAAATGTCATGTTCAAAGTGTGGTTTGGAAAAGAATTTCCAGAAATGAGGCAGAATTAGAGGAGAATAAAGTTTATTAGAGTGAGAGATGCTGTTAGAACAGCGGGCCAGCTCAAGGGAGAACTGACATTGAACAGGTGTCTTTAGTCCACTTTTATACCCTGGGTACAAGGAGGGGGATAGGTGTCTTGCGGGTCATTTGCTGATTGGATGAGGCACGTATACTGGGTGGGGGAAGAGTAAGGCAAATACCTTCTTTCTTTGTGGGGCAGGAGGAGAGACAGGTTATACTGCTTAGGAGGACCTGAAATCCATTAATAGTTACGAATGGGGGAGGGAAGGATGGTAAGGGTCTGATTTTTCCATTCTTGCATTCCAAAACTCTTTTGGTTTTATCTGCTTTTTCATCCTTGGGTCACTACATTCGTCCTTCTATTTTTAGGACCAATTCTTTGGCCCCCTTTGGCAAGCCTCAGGCAGGGGATGTGTTATTTTCTTCCTGCCTGCCATCCGCAGGTAGACAGGGTTCTGAACAAAGGCACTTTAGTTTAACTGTCAGACAGAGGGGCAGGATTCTCTGAGGCAAATCATTCTGCATGATTATAATAACAAAAGCAATGAAAGCAAGTCAAAGAAACAGTTCCGTCATGGAGTCAGAGTTGGCTTCCATGGTTTACTTATTATGAGGGGTTTGGGGAGTTGATTTAATTATTGTGAGGACTATCAAATCTAAAATCCATAGGGCAGGGCAAGCTGGTAGATGCTATTTCTTTTGACTGCTTCACTTTTAAGGTTGAAATAATTTAGAATAGCACTTTCTAGAAAATACAGCAACCTATAGAATTTTATAATTTTTACATTAGAAAAGATTTGAGCACTTTCTTTAATCAAGAGACTATCACAGAACTAATGTTCCTTGGAACATTACTTTGGAGTAATGTTCTTTTGAAGTATGGTTCCTTGGAATCATACTTTGAGAATTAATAGCTTGTGGTCATTTAAACTAAGAGCTTTAACACCCACTGTTTAACTACAAAGTGAGTTTACAGCTGGTGCTAGTGGTAAAGAACTCACTTGCCAATGCAGCAGATGTAAGAGACATGGGTTTGATGCCTGGGTTGGGAAGATCCCCTGCGGGAGGGCATGGCGATCCACTCCAGTATAGTTGCCTGGAGAATTCCATGAACAGAGGAGCCTGGTGGGCTTCAGCCTATGGGGACAGAAAGAGTTGGCCACAACTGAAGCAACTTAGCATACATTTACTATAACGCTCTTTGATCACACTGCTGTTGATTTTACTTCTTTAATCATAAACCTGTAACTGGTCTTCAGCATGAAGTATATGTATCGTGATGCTTTGGTCTATATAAATAAGAAAAGAGTGAGTTTGTTTAGCAACAGTTGCCTTGGATTTGTGGATTTAGAAAACTAGGATTCTAGTTCCAGTTCTGGCATATAGTAAATGTGTGACTTTGGAAAATATTAAAAGCCTGATAACAATATAAATAATCAAAGATTTACTTTCAGTTCAGTTCACTTCAGTCGCTCAGTCGTGTCAAACTCTTTGCGACCCCATGAATCACAGCACGCCAGGCCTCCCTGTCCATCACCAACACCTGAGGTTCACCCAGACTCACGTCCATCGAGTCAGTGATGCCATCCAGCCATCTCATCCTCTGTCATCCCCTTCTCCTCCTGCCCCCAATCCCTCCCAGCATCAGAGTCTTTTCCAATGAGTCAACTCTTCGCATGAGGTGGCCAAAGTACTGGAGTTTCAGCTTTAGCATCATTCCTTCCAAAGAAATCCCAGGGCTGATCTCCTTCAGAATGGACTGGTTAGATCTCCTTGCAGTCCAAAGGACTCTTAAGAGTCTTCTCCAACACCACAGTTCGAAAGCATCAATTCTTCAGCACTCAGCCTTCTTCACAGTCCAATTCTCACATCCATACATGACCACTGGAAAAACCATAGCCTTGACTAGGTGGACCTTTGTTGGCAAAGTAATGTCTCTGCTTTTGAATATGCTATCTAGATTGATCATAACTTTCCTTCCAAAGAGTAAGCATCTTTTAATTTCATGGCTGCAGTCACCATCTGCAGTGATTTTGGAGCCAAGAAAATAAAGTCTGACACTGTTTCCACTGTTTCCCCATCTATTTCCCATGAAGTGATGGGACCGGATGCCATGATCTTCGTTTTCTGAATGTTGAGCTTTAAGCCAAGTTTTTCACTCTCCACTTTCACTTTCATCAAGAGGCTTTTGAGTTCCTCTTCACTTTCTGCCATAAGGGCAGTGTCATCTGTATATCTGAGGTTATTAATATTTAACCTTACAATCTTGATTCCAGCTTGTGTTTCTTCCAGTCCAGCATTTCTCATGATGTACTTTGCATATAAGTTAAATAAGCAGGGTGACAATATACAGCCTTGGCGTACTCCTTTTCCTATTTGGAACCAGTCTGTTGTTCCATGTCCTGTTCTAACAGTTGCTTCCTGATCTGCATACAAATTTCTCAAGAGGCAGGTCAGGTGGTCTGGTTTCCCATCTCTTTCAGAATTTTCCACAGTTGATTGTGATCCACACAGTCAAAGGATTTGGCATAGTCAATAAAGCAGAAATAGATGTTTTTCTGGAACTCTCTTGCTTTTTCCATGATCCAGCGGACGTTGGCAATTTGATCTCTGGTTCCTCTGCCTTTTCTAAAACCAGCTTGAACATCTGGAGTTCACGGTTCACATATTGCTGAAGCCTGGCTTGGAGAATTTTGAGCATTACTTTACTAGCGTGTGAGATGAGTGCAATTGTACAGTAGTTTGAGCATTCTTTGACATTACCTTTCTTTGGGATTGGAAGGAAAACTGACCTTTTCCAGTCCTATGGCCACTGCTGAGTTTTCCAAATTTGCTGGCATATTGAGTGCAGCACTTTCACAGCATCATCTTTCAGAATTTGAAAGAGCTCTACTGGAATTCCACCACCTCCACTAGCTTTGTTCGTAGTGATGCTTTCTAAGGCCCACTTGACTTCACATTCCAGGATGTCTGGCTCTAGGTCAGTGATCACACCATCGTGATTATTTGGGTCATGAAGATCTTTTTTTGTACAGTTCTTCTGTGTATTCTTGCCACCTCTTCTTAATATCTTCTGCTTCTGTTAGGTCCATACCATTTCTGTCCTTTATCGTTCCCATCTTTGCATGACATGTTCCCTTGGTATCTCTAATTTTCTTGAAGAGATCTCTAGGCTTTCCCATTCTGTTGTTTTCCTCTATTTCTTTGCATTGATCACTGAGGAAGGCTTTCTTATCTCTTCTTGCTATTCTTTGAAACTCTGCATTCAGATGCTTATATTTTTCCTTTTCTCCTTTGCTTTTTGCTTCTCTTCTTTTCACAGCTATTTGTAAGGTCTCCCCAGACAGCTATTTTGCTTTTTGCATTTCTTTTCCATGGGGATGGTCTTGATCCCTGTCTCCTGTACAATGTCATGAACCTCATTCCAGAGTTCATCAGGCACTCTATCTATCAGATCTAGGCCCTTAAATCTATTTCTCACTTCCACTGTATAATCATAAGGGATTTGATTTAGGTCATACCTGTATGGTCTAGTGGTTTTCCCTACTTTATTCAATTTAAGTCTGCATTTGGCAATAAGGAGTTCATGATCTGAGCCACAGTCAGCTCCTGGTCTTGTTTTTGTTGACTGTATAGAGCTTCTCCATCGTTGGCTGCAAAGAATATAATCAATCTGATTTTGTTGTTGACCATCTGGTGATGTCCATGTGTAGAGTCTTCTCTTGTGTTGTTTGGAGAGGGTGTTTGCTATGACCAGTGCATTTTCTTGGCAAAACTCTGTTAGTCTTTGCCCTGCTTCATTCCGTATTCCAAGGCCAAATTTGCCTGTTACTCCAGGTGTTTGTTGACTTCCTACTTTTGCATTCCAGTCCCCTATAATGAAAAGGACATCTTTTTTGGGTGTTAGTTCTAAAAGGTCTTGTAGGTTTTTATAGAACCGTTCAACTTCAGCTTCTTCAGCATTACTGGTTGGGGCATAGACTTGGATTACTGTGATATTGAATGGTTTGCCTTGGAAACGAACAGAGATCATTCTGTCATTTTTGAGATTGCATCCAAGTACTGCATTTCAGACTCTTTGTTGACCACAATGGCTAGTCCATTTCTTCTGAGGGATTCCTGCCCGCAGTAGTAGATATAATGGTCATCTGGGTTAAATTCACTCATTCCAGTCCATTTGAGTTCGCTGATTCCTAGAACGTCAACATTCACTCTTGCCATCTCTTGTTTGACCACTTCCAATTTGCCTTGATTCATGGACCTGACATTCCAGGTTCCTATGCAATATTGCTCTTTACAGCATCAGACCTTGCTTCTATCACCAGTCCCATCCACAGCTGGGGATTGTTTTTGCTTTGGCTCCATCCCTTCATTCTTTCTTGAATTATTTCTCCACTTATCTCCAGTAGCATATTGGGCACCTACTGACCTGGGGAGTTCCTCTTTCAGTATCCTATTGAAAGGTTGTTGTTGAATCACGCGAATACACCGGGATTCTTGGCCCCCGGAGGAGAAGAATTCGATCCGGGGCCAGAGACGAGGCTTGATCGCTCAGAGCTTTTGTGTAATAAAGTTTTATTGAAGTATAAAGGAGATAGAGAAAGCTTCTGACATAGGCATCAGAAGGGGGCAGAAAGAGTACCCCCCTGCTAGTGTTTAGCTGGATGTTATATAGTCACTAGCAGTCTGTTAATGAAAGAAAGGAATGTCTTAAAATTCAGAATGGCACCAGGCCCCTCACCCATAAGATGCATTTTGGGATAAATGGTTTATCCTGGGCCATAAAATGATTAACTTGAATCTTGAAGAAGGGCAGACCACCATACAAATAGTTTCATTTACATAGATTAGGGGAACAATATCCATACTGGTTTGTCAAGTAGGTTCTGGGCCAAGAGGCGGAACCGACTTGGAGACAGAGTTTTGGGGTAAAGGCATAGTACATTAGCATAGCTTAAGACAAACATTTCCATAAGAAAAAGGCATTGGTTATCTCTAGACTCGAGAATAGCTAACTTCAGGCGAAACCGGGTGTCATTATGGCAACACAATATTTTAAGAGAAACCTCCCTTTAAATTTGTATAGAGAAGGAAAAATATTGCTAGTTTGTTTCCTCCTGCCGCTTAAGAGAGATAAAAATGTCTGACACTTGCAGGCTATTTCCTCTATTTGGAGACCCCTGGCCTTCCTGCCTGTTACCCTCTCATTCCCCCTTTTCTTTTAGGAGAATTATGTTGCCTAGGGAAAAGGGGCGTCGTTCTCATTCCATAACTACTTCCGAGCTGACAAGGGGCGTTGTCCCTAAATTGGTGAGGCAACATATTCTCCTAATCCTCATATTGAGGATATCTGATCCAGGGGCCCCAAATAGTAGCTGGAGGTAGCTACAGTAGTAGCAGGAGTTTGAGCAACCATTTGTAACTTAAAAGCTTTCATGCGGCTAGAAACAAATCCAGTTATACAATTACAGATGCAGGGAGCAAACAGCAAGAACAAAACAACCAGAATTATCGTAATTAAGATAGTTGTCCACCATGGGGAATTAGTTAACGTTTTCCAAAGTGAAGCAATTGAGGCTTCAGGAGTGTCCATGGCCCTAATCATCTTGTTCATGTGGTTAGTAAAATGAGTAACATTCGTGCTCATATCAGGTATATATGTACAGCATTGGGTATGAATAATGGCACAAGTTCCTCCTTGTGCAGCTGTCAGAATGTCTAGAGCCAATCTGTTTTGTAAAACCACCTTTCTAATTTGTGCTTGTTCAGCATTAAGAGCTGAAATAGCCTTTTGAGAATCTTGTAATGCCTGTTGAGTAAAATTAGTCAAAGCATCCACTCGTAACATAACATCTGTAGTTCCCAAAGAGGGAACAAACGCTGCAGCCAAATAATCATACCAATAAAATACAGACCTTGCCCACCGAGTTCTAAGGTGGGGTAAATTAGCAGGCTTTTCTGGAAGCTCTGAAAATATAAAGCCATGAGTAAAGGCTAGACCCAGGGTGCATCTCCCTATCCAACCAGGGGGAAGCCATGCCCATAGGTAAGAGCCACATATCCAATAAGTTCCGTTTGGAGCAAGCCAGCGCGACTGAGATATCCAGTCCCAATTCGTGCCTGGCCAGACAAAGGGAGAACCTGAACTGGGATTGGAAAACACGGGAATGATTACATTGCATGTTTCCCGAGACAAATATCCCATTTGTTTCCAATCATTGTAATTAAGTTGTTGGCTAACTTTTGGGGACGGCTCTGTTTGTTCCCAGCATATAGAGGCAGTAGATATTAAACGTCCTTTTTCAGGAGTTAGCCATGTAACCTCATCCCATATTTGATAAACGTCAGGTAAAAAGCCATTAGATCTAGACCTATTTACCTTATATGTAGCAAAATAGTCATTGAACCGAGACAATGTATAATCAAAATTAAAAGTCACATTATGTCCATAGTTAGAGTACAAAGTGTTGCACCAGTCCATTTTAGGGTTGGTAGATGTCATCAGATGACGAAGAGGCATCGCATGTGATTGTTGTCGAAGGTATTCACAGACTTGGAGAAAGTCTTTTCCTTGAAGTGGGGATGTCCACCACGGGAAGCCTTCCACTGACGAAGAGGGAGCGCTCCGCAGACCCAGCAGTTAGACCGATTGTGGAATGCAGCATAGGAGTGAGCCCAGGACAGGAAGACATTGTCTTGAGGATCCAACGGCAGACTCAGGATATTTGGAGTCAGCAGAAGTAAGCTCACATAGGTTATCAGGCCCATCTAAAAGGTACAAAGTCAGAGCATAGAAAGTAAAGACATAAAATGAAGTCACTTAATTTTGGTCAGGGTGCCACCTCTTAACTCGAGTATGATGTACCCACGAATCAATTCCTGGCACTTTGACAGCTGTGGGAGAGGAAAGAATAACCTGGTAAGGACCTTCCCAGAGAGGCTCGAGGGATGGCCCCCCAGATCCCACTGTTTTTATGAGGACCTCGGTTCCTGGCTCAAATAGAGGCCTGCTTGACTCGGAGGCTGAGTCAGGAGTCTTCTCCCGGAGTTCTGTTAATGTCTGTTGAAAAGCTGAGAGCTGAGTTACATAATTAGTTAATTCCAAGGCTTCAGGGTCTATAACAATGTCTGTGCGTAAGAAAGGCCTTCCATAAATACATTCAAAGGGGGACAGTCCCTCTTTTTGGGAGTAGTTCGAGCCCTCATTAAAGCTATGGGTAGGACTTTAATCCATTTGTCCTGCGTCTCTTGAGTTAATTTGCGCAGATGCCTTTTGATAATGTCATTAGCTTTTTCAACTTTTCCGGAGGATTGTGGTCTCCAGGAACAGTGTAAGTGATATTCTATTCCTAGAGCTTTAGATACCCCCTGAGTTACAGCAGCTTTAAAGGCGGAGCCATTGTCACTCTGAAGGCTCCGTGGCAGCCCAAACCTGGGGATAATTTCATGAATTAAAATCTTTATAACCTCCTTAGCCTGTTCACTACGACAGGGAAAAGCCTCAATCCATCCAGTAAAGGTATCTACCCAAACTTGTAAGCAAGAATATCCATTAGCTTTTGGCATATGAGTAAAATCAATTTCCCAATCCTCTCCAGGATACTTCCCACTTCGTTGTAATCCAGATTTTGCTAGCTTTTCAGTCTTTGGGTTATTTTTTTGACAAATCTCACACCTTTTGATAATATTCTTTAAAGTTTTCATTACATTTTTACCTTCAAACAAACGAGAAACCATTTGGTAAGTACTCTCAGCACCCAAATGAAAACTCTGATGTAAACCCTTAAGAATTTTCCACTGAGCATTTTCAGGAATTATTAATCGTCCATCCTCGGACTGTAACCATCCTTTATCAGTAATCTTTGCTCCTCGTTTCTCATATCTTTCTAATTCTTCCTCAGTATATTGTGGTCTTTCCTGTTCCACAGGACCTGTCCAGATCAAAGGCGTCTGTAGTGAAGGGGTTTCGTAAAGTGCCGCTTTTCTGGCTTGACAGTCAGCCAGATGATTACCTTCGGCTATTTTACTCCCATCCTTGCTGTGCCCTTTGCAGTGCATAACAGCTACTTCTTTAGGACAATATATAGCAGTTAAAAGTCTCTCGATCTCTCTGAAATGCTTAATAGGTTCTCCTGTTGCTGTTTTAAAGTGTCTCTCTTTCCATATTGCAGCATGAGCATGTAAAGTCAAATAAGCATACTTAGAATCTGTATAGATCTTTACCCGCTGCCCTTTGCTTAACTCTAGAGCTCGGGTCAGGGCCACAAGCTCCGCTAACTGAGCACTAGTTTCCTGGGGGAGAGATTTTGCTTCTAAAACCTGTTCAGCAGTCACCACGGCGTAACCTGCTTTACGCTTTCCATCCTGAACAAAAGAACTGCCATCTGTAAATATTTCCATGTCAGGATTGTCTAATGGGGTATCCTTTAGATCCTCCCGAGCTGCATAGTTTAAAGTTAGGAATTGAGAACAATCGTGATCAGGTGTTTCATTTTCCTTCTCAGGAAGGAAAGTGGCAGGATTTAAATTTCCACAAACTTTAAGCTTAGTTACTGGTCCTTCTAACAACAATGACTGATACTTAAGAAGCCTACTGTCTGTCATCCAAATATTAACCTTAGAATTTAAGATTCCACTCACATCATGAGAAGTCAGTACAGTAAGGTTTCGTCCATTAATTATTTTTAAAGCTTCAGGTGCTAATAAAGCCGCTGCCCCAATTACTCTTAGGCAGTGGGGCCACCCACATGCAACTACATCTAATTCTCTGCTTAGATAAGCAATAGGTTGTTGGTGAGGCCCTCGGGGTTGTGTCAAAACTCCCAATGCCACACCTTTTCTTTCAGTGACAAACAAATTAAATTCTGACCCTGTGGGCAAGCTCAGAGCTGGAGCTTGCAGGAGAGCAGTCTGAAGAACCTTAAAAGCCTTTTGAGTTTCTGGAGACCAAACCAGTTTGTCAGTTTGGGCCTGCTGAGTTTCAGCTATAAGTTTATATAAAGGCCGGGCAAGTTCCCCATAACCCGGAATCCAAATGCGACAGTAACCTGTGATTCCCAAAAATCCTCTCAATTGTCTTAAAGTCATAGGTAGGGGGTGATTTAGTATAGGTTTAATTCTCTCAGGGCCTATGGCCCTAGTCCCTTCTGATATGATTAGGCCCAGATATCTAACCGATTGTTGACAAAGCTGAGCCTTTTCTCTTGATGCCTTGTAACCACAGCCTGCCAGAAAGTTTAAGAAATCTTCTGAGGCTCGCGAACAAGCTTCCTCTGTCTCAGCACAGAGCAAAATATCATCTACATATTGTAACACCACTGCTTCAGAGCTATTAAAGTTTTGTAAATCCCGTGACAAACTTTGTCCGAATAAGTGAGGACTGTCACGAAATCCCTGGGGCAAAACTGTCCAGGTTAACTGAGAAGCTGGCTGCGTAGGGTCTTCAAAGGCAAATAGGAATTGACTTTCTTCCGCCAAAGGCACTGAATAGAAGGCATCCTTTAAATCAATTACTGAGAAATATTTGGCCCGTTCAGGAATTTCAGACAATAGAGTATAAGGATTAGGCACCACGGGGTGTAAAGGAACTACAGCCTCATTTATTATTCGTAAATCTTGAACTAGTCTCCATTTACCATTTGATTTCTTTATACCCAAAATAGGAGTGTTGCAAGGACTGTTACAGGGAATTAATAGTCCCTGCCCCTTTAAATTTTCGATGATGGGTTTTAACCCTTCTTTAACTTCAGGTTTCAGTGGATACTGCTTCTTATGTGGAAATACGTGTGGGTCTTTGAGCTTAACAACTACAGGAATAGCATTTTGTGTTCGACCCACAGATTTTCCATCAGCCCATACTCTAGGATTTACATTTTGTTCAACTAAAGGGAGAGAAAGGGAGGGCTCCATATTCATGAAAACAGAGGCATGGACCTTGCTCAGTATATCCCTTCCCAAAAGGGGTGAGGGAGATTCTGGCACAATCAGAAACTCGTGTGAAAACAGCACAGAATCCCAGTTGCAAGATAAAGAATAACTGAAATAATACCTTTTGGCTCGTCCAGACAGTCCCATTACGGAAGCGGATCGGGAAGAAAGTGGGCCAGGGGCTTCAGTAAGCACAGAATAAGTTGCCCCAGTATCTAAAAGGAAATCGACGGATTGGCCCCCCACAACTATTAATACCCGGGGTTCCTCAGGTGTAATTAGGACGGGAGCTTGTGTGGGGACCCCCGGGCACCTTCAGTCCTGATTGTCTTGAGAGTCCGACCCCGGAGACCTACGCCTCTGGGGACAGTCTCTCTTCCAGTGTGGTCCTTTGCAGACCGGACATGGAGCCGGGGGCGGCTTAGATGCCTGAGGGCAATCCCGCTTGAGGTGCCCCTCCTTCCCACAGCAGTAGCAAGCCCATCCCTTTTCACCTGGGCCCCTCTGGGCATTTTTCTCAGGCTGTTTAAGAACGTTTTTCATAGCCATGGCGAAGGCTTCCGCCTTTTCCTTTGTCTTTTTTGCCTTTCTTTCTTTTCCTCATATTCCCTACCATAATAGACTGTCTGAGCCAGTTGTAACAGAGTATCTAAAGACTGATTTGGTCCATACGCCGGTTTTAATAGCTTACGGCGGATATCTGGAGCCGACTGAGTGAGAAATCTATCCTTTAAGATCACTTTTCCCTCTTCACTTTCGGGATCAATCTCAGTGAATCTGCGAAGGCCTTCTCTCAGTCTATCTAGGAATTTACCAGGAGCTTCTTTCTCTTCCTGTTCTATATCTGCCAATTTGCCATAGTTTAAAGGCTTAGAACGCGCCTGCCTAAGTCCTTCAAGAATACATCTAACAAAATGACTCTGATCCCATCTTCCTTTAGCTGTGTTGTAGTCCCAGTCTGGTTCTATAGTTGGGACCGCCTGATTCCCAGTGGGGAGGGCCGCTATCTCGTTCTCCCTCTTCCCTACTGATTCATTACCAAGCCACTCATCTCCATAAGCAACCGCTTTTCCCAAAACTCGAGTCTTTGACTCAGGAGTCAGCGTTTGTCCCAAGATATACATCACATCCTTCCAAGTGAGATCATAAAGCAAAGTAACACCTTTAAAAGCTCTGATATATTTTTCTGGGTCCTCTAAATAGTCTCCCAGATCCTCCTTGATTCTTTGTATTTCTTGATAAGAAAAAGGCTTATTAACTCTCATGGACTGATTATTTCTCCCGGTGGGTGTTTCATAAAGAGGCAACAGCTTGTGTGGCTGTTCCTCAGTCTCTCTGGCTGCTCTGCGCATATGATCCCAGGGATAGATTGGAGAAACCTGTTTTTCCTCTTCTCTTTGTCTCCTGTCCTCCATCTCATCGCTTACTTCGATGGTCTGAGTTTCTACTGAAACCAGAGTAGTCTGAGGTCGTACTGAGACAGGAGTTGTTTGGACCTCCATGTGGGCAATTTGAATCCCAGTTTGGAGTCCCAGGTACGGGGGCAAAGGAAGAGGATAGGGAGGAGCTGAAGGTTTCACACCCAAATCTATACCCTTAGGACATAAGTCTGGCATATTTCGCAGAGAGAAAAAGGGCAACACATATGCTACTTCTACCCATTTCCCTTGTTCCTTACAGAACCGGTCTAATTGTAGAACAGTATTATACTTAAGAGACCCTCCAACTGGCCACCGTTCGCCGTCCTCCAATGGATACCGTGGCCATGCAGTATCACATAGGAAGACCAGGTGTGTCTTCTTTAAGCCCTGGGGATCAAATCTATCCCAGTTTTTCAGGATACAGTTCAAAGGAGTGAGGCTGGAATTGTTAGCTCCCATCTGTAAGAGAGAAAAAAGCGACCAGCGCCATTTTTCTACCGGAGGCGTCCCTCCCTGCTCTAGATGGGGGTGTAGACAGACGTTACACCAAAAGCTTTTCCTTCCTGGTCGGACTTAGTCTGTCCCTTACCGACGCAGGGGCCGTACTCGTCCCTCCCGGTTCTACCACCGAGACGGGGTGGGGATGTACCAGGGGTAGACTTGATAGCATCCCTACTTGACGTCCAGCTCTTCACCCTTAACCTCGCTTGCCTCTGATGTCACCCGGGGTGAATCAGAGTAACCTCCCGGAATGCCTCCCAAGCTAAGACCGCTGTAGGAAACATTCGTCACCTGAGTGCCTGTGCACGACTCTCAGTATTTCCTGACCACAATAAGACCGACGCGAACATTAAACTGAGATGTTCTTTCCAAGCATCACCACACCAGTATAACAGCCTCCTCTGATCCACTAAGAGCCGGCATTACCAAAGAAAAAAAAAACCCATCGCAGTCCCAATCTGAGTAACCTTTAACCTCAGAGATGTTCTGGGAGCTAGAGCTCCATCTAGCTTCCGAACTTTCGATTCCTAGCGAGGCTAGACACTTTCTTGACTACCAATCCAAGTTTGGGACCTAAGCCACAGTACACAGTAACAGTATAGATCACAAGTCCCTTGAAAGTCTATGATCCGATAGATTAGGTTAGTACTTCTAATTCCCAAGGAGTTATGAAATGGTCAAAGAGACCGAAAAGTTTGACCGAGAAAGGACAGTTCGGTCCACACGCTTTGCCCATTTCTGGTCGGTTCCCGAAGAAGACATTGGGTGCCTCTTGGCATTGGCAGGTCGGTATAACGCCCCGACAGGTTTCTGCCATGAGCCGTATGAGATCACCGTGGAACCGCAGAGCAGGGCTCCTTACTTGTTTCACGCAGGGCATGCCATTCATTCACACAAGCACACGGTAGAGTTAGTAAAGCATAGCAGAAAACGTGTTCGCTAAGAGAACAAAGAACTAAAGCTCCAAGCATCCTTACCTTGTCCTGAAGGATCCCGGACGAGCCCCCAAGATGAAAGGTTGTTGTTGAATCACGCGAATACACCGGGATTCTTGGCCCCCGGAGGAGAAGAATTCGATCCGGGGCCAGAGACGAGGCTTGATCGCTCAGAGCTTTTGTGTAATAAAGTTTTATTGAAGTATAAAGGAGATAGAGAAAGCTTCTGACATAGGCATCAGAAGGGGGCAGAAAGAGTACCCCCTGCTAGTGTTTAGCTGGATGTTATATAGTCACTAGCAGTCTGTTAATGAAAGAAAGGAATGTCTTAAAATTCAGAATGGCACCAGGCCCCTCACCCATAAGATGCATTTTGGGATAAATGGTTTATCCTGGGCCATAAAATGATTAACTTGAATCTTGAAGAAGGGCAGACCACCATACAAATAGTTTCATTTACATAGATTAGGGGAACAATATCCATACTGGTTTGTCAAGTAGGTTCTGGGCCAAGAGGCGGAACCGACTTGGAGACAGAGTTTTGGGGTAAAGGCATAGTACATTAGCATAGCTTAAGACAAACATTTCCATAAGAAAAAGGCATTGGTTATCTCTAGACTCGAGAATAGCTAACTTCAGGCGAAACCGGGTGTCATTATGGCAACACAATATTTTAAGAGAAACCTCCCTTTAAATTTGTATAGAGAAGGAAAAAATATTGCTAGTTTGTTTCCTCCTGCCGCTTAAGAGAGATAAAAATGTCTGACACTTGCAGGCTATTTCCTCTATTTGGAGACCCCTGGCCTTCCTGCCTGTTACCCTCTCACTATCATTTTGCCTTTTCATACTGTTCATGGGGTTCTCAAGGCAAGAATACTGAAGTGGCTTGCTATTCCCTTCTCCAGTGGACCACATTCTCTCCACCATGACCTGCCCATCTTGGGTTGCCCCATGGGCATGGCTTAGTTTCATTGAGTTAGACAAGGCTGTGGTCCTAGTGTGATTAGATTGACTAGTTTTCTATGAGTATGGTTTCAGTGTGTCTGCCCTCTGATGCCCTTTACTTTACTCATCTATAAAATTGGAAGTAAGGATATTGATATCTTTAACATGAAACAATGGGTATCAAGACATGCGGAATTATGAACACTGAAATACAGACATAATTACCATAGAATTAAGTACTTTACATAAATTCATTACAATTTTAGAATATAAACTTTTTTCTATGTTGGCTTTCAACTGTTTCATGAAATTTATATAAATGCAGAAATTCTCTGGAGTTTCTGTAACACGTTTTGGGTTATTATTTTTTTTTTAAGAATAAATGATCAGATTGTGTATAACAAAACAAAATAAAAAAGAGTGCATTGTCTTGCTATGACTATTAGTAGACTATAATAAAGTATCACACATTAATTAACCTTAAACGACTGAAGTTTATTATATCACAGCTCTGGGGGCAAGAATTGTGATACTAAGGTGTGGCAGGGCAATGCTCTTTCTGAAGGTGCCGGGGAGGAATCTGTTCCAAGTTTCTCTCCTAGCAGCTGGTATTTTGTTAGCAGTTTGGGGCGTTCCTTGGCTGTGAAAGCAGACTTCAGACTTCACATGGCATTAGCCTTTTGCCTATGTGGATGTCTAAATTTACCCCCTTTTTTTAAGGTCAACAGTCTTACTGTATTAGGGATGCACTCTACTCCATCTTTAATGACACCTGCAATGACTCCATTTTCAAACAAAGTCACATTCAGAGGTACTGGAGGTAAAGGATTTCAATATGTGAATTTAGGAGAGGTGGTGAGGGAGATACAGTTTAACCCATAACCTAGAGTATATTCTGAAGGAAATGGGAATCAGAGAAATACAAACACAGTTTTTATATAATTATTTTGAGAAATTTATGAAAGCAGAGTATAAAGGAGGATCTAGAGTTGGTAGAAAATTGTATTGTTTTGATTTTTAAGGTGGACAATATTTTGAAAAACATAAGGTTCTTGGGGAAAAGCTCGTGGAAAGTCTTAGAGGAACAACTGAGGATCGAAGTCCAGAGAGCACAGTACAGAATGAACGGAGATAAAGATGGATTGGTGTTCCCTGTGAAGAAAGGGAAATACTTCTGTTAATAACACAATGAGAGAAGAGTAACGGAGAGGTGGAGATTTAGATTTGTTATATTTATTATTACAAAGATGAGATAATTGTCTTCTAATTGATTATTGTTATTATTGTTAATTTTATTTGTCAAAGTGGGAACACGGTGGGTGAGTATAAGGTGGGAGTAGATTTGGAAGTTGAATGAAGGTAGATTTTTTAATGAATGAGAGGATTACTTGATAGTGCTGGTGTCCAAATTGTGATAGGTAATCACACACATAAAGAGGAACCGTGTGCTCACATGTGTGAATTTCTATAGCATGTTTAACTGCCAGTATGAGAGATGAGTAATTAGATTTATCCATATTTGGAGGGTTTTTTTTCAAGTACATGTGGTATAAGGGCAATGAGGTCAGAGATTTTTACTCACTAGTAAAATAATATTTAAAATTATTAACCATGGTAACCACAAAGCAGAAGGTGGGAAGTAAAGTCAAGAGGTACTGAGGATTCAGGAGAAATTGGAAGACCCTAATGAGACTGACACACTGGAGTAGCTGAGCAAGCAAGTACAGGACTTTACATTTCTGGTTTCATCTGAATACTCAATTGTGGATGTCACCTGCTACCATCCTTAAAGGGAGGATGCTGAGTTAGTATTGGATTCAGTCGCAACAGGCAAAAATAAAACATACAAATGGTTTAAAGATACAAAATTTGTTTCCTACTGGAAGTAATTCAGAAAGTGAGCATATAGTAGTTTCATAAAGCTATCAAAACTCCAGAATCATTCTATTAATATCTTCTTTTCTGTCCATATCATATTACATGATCAGAGATATTCTTAGAGATCCACCCATCATGCCACATTCCAGCCATCCAAATAGTTAGAGAAAAGAAGAAAATCACATAATTTTCCTTTAAGAACACATTCCAGAGATGATACTGAATGTAGTCATTTAGTTGACAAGTCATGTTCAACTTTTTGCAATGCCGCAGACTGCAGCACTCCAGGCTTCCTTGTCCCTCCCCATCTCCCAGAGTTTGCCCAAGTTCATGTCCATTGACTTGGTGATGGCATCCAACCTCTGTCATCCTCTTCTCCTTCTTCCCTCAATCTTTCCCAGGATCAGGGTCTTTTCCAAAGAGTCATACAGAATAATTCATCTTAAAATGCCATAATAATTCATCTTAAATGGTCATAATTTAGTCACATTCAGCAGGGGATGCTAGGAAATCTCGTCTTTCTACTAGACTGTCATAGGCAGAGTAATAATTGAGGGACCTATAACTTAGGAAGAAGGGAGAATTAATATGAGAGGCAACCATCAGTGTGTGTATCAGAGCTTCATCTTAGAATACACCAGTAAAGGAGGAAGAAAAAAAATAAACTTGTGTCTAGTGGGGAGAACTGTAATCATCATGGAAGGTTAGGCATATGAATTACAGCATCATTGTGTTCTACTCCACCTGGACAATGGTCAGAGAGCCTGAGTCAGAGGACCAAAGTCTAAAAAGCGGTCTTAGGACACCATAAAATGTTTGATTGGAAAATGTGTAGATGTGGGATCCATCTGTCATGTTATAGAAAGATACATCTCTAGCCTCATAATCCAGGAATACCCCCACACGAAGGGGTTTTTCTTTTAGAGTAAGAGAAGTTTCTGGGGTTGTGAGGACCCAGTACTCCCCATCATAGAGCCTAATGGCCCAGAAACCATTCTGCGGTGACATTGTGACCATCTCATTCCTTGCTACATTATTCCTACAAACTCCCAGGTCCCAGGAATGTGCATTCTGAACCTCCACCTCCCAGAAGTATCTCCCTGAGCTGACATGCAGCTGACCAAGCACACAGGGACGGGAGACAAATCTCTCTGGGCAGCTGGGAAGATCTTGACATGGTTCTTGCCAGGTTACTCTTCTCCCCTCTTCAGACAGGAAGAGAGCAGGATGGGCAGTGGCTGCATCCAGAGTCAAGTTTACTGCAAAGACAAGAGATCATCAGTTTTCTGGGAAGAGTCTCAGTAGGCTTGGGCCAGAGTTCTGTGAGAGCTCCTCTGGTTCTGGGGAGATCCAGTTCACCTCCCTGAATCTTCCCTGGGACTACCCACAAGGAACAGGGTCTGTCTTGGACCATAATAGACTCACCAGTCTGGAACTCTTCTTTTCTCCAATCTGCAAGGAACAAATGAACATAGAATCCACCATCTGACAGGTAGAGCTGCCTGTCTATCCAGAATACTATGGTAATAAACTCCTTAATTCAAGAATAATGACAACCAAAAAAGAAAAAAAAAAACTCTTTTTATATATTTGAACCTCTTTTTACAAGATGATAAATTATGTATGACTTAAAGACCTGTGCCAACCCTATGCTCTCCTCATCCAAAATTCATATAGGATAAATATTTGTAATTTATTTAGGATGTTTGAAAGGAAATTTAGGATATGATGGGTCTGACCAAATAATATATTATTCACTCTCGATTCCTCAGATTTTAGCAGATGATAACCATTCTACCTACACTCAAAACATGTTATATGCAATTGAAAATAATAAAACTACTAAAATGTAATGTCCCAAACATATTATTATCTGTTAGAATAATCTACTGGATTCATGAAATAAATTCCTGGAGTTTCCTTGATTTTCAGTAAATCATTTTGCACACAGTAGATGTTCATTTAAAATATCTTTTAATAATAGGATTTTCTTCATCAGAACCCGTGTTGCTCACCAGCATATAATGGTATATCCCTCCATGCTGCAAAAGAACAAAATAGAAAAAAAACTTTACTTTTATCCTTGCATGTCTCTCTTACTGTCTTATTTTATTACAAACAAATATAAGAAATATTTGTCTTTGTTCTATTTCTTCTACTGAATCCTTTGAACTTCCTCTTTCTATCCTATATCCTCATATTCCAATTTTCAAATATGGTGATAAAAATGATCAGGTAGAGGTTAGATAGAAATATAGAAAAAACAAAAGTGGCAGGGATAGGAGCATCAAGGAAGGAGCATAGAAGGAAGGAAGGAACAAATGAATGAAAGGGGAGAGAAAGAATTACAGGCTGAGTCATTCGTGGCTTGCACTTCAGAGAGAATTTATTGAAAGCATCTATATTTATAAAGATAATGCTTCCGATACCGCTTTGCTTAAACATTTTTGTTGTATTTCTGCATTCTATCCCACTGGCATAGGGGCAGACTCTAAGAAAAGTAGTACAGTGAAGGTTTCTGAGAGATAATCATTACTCACCAGACTTGAATTGATCCTTCTTCCTCTCTGAAAGAAAATACACCATCATGTATGTATATATAAACAGATTTTCTTAACATCACAAAGAAAATGTGAGTAATGCTATGCATCTGTCAATATTTGTGTCTGAAATTTGCTAAGTAATGTACATTTCAAATGCAATGAAAGAAATGTCTGAAGTTCATTCCTTCTGGAAATTTTACTAAAATTTGAAGAATATAATCTGATATGAAAGGACACCTTGTTGCTGTTCAGTCACTCAGTTGTGTCTGACCCTCTTTGAGACCCCATGGACAGGCGCATCCCTGTCCACCATCTCCCAGAGTTTGCTTAAACTCACGTCCATTGAGTCAGTGATGCCATCCAGTCATCTCATCCTCTTTCATTCCCTTTTCTTCCTGCCTTCAATCTTTCCCAGCATCAGGGTCTTTTCCCATCAATTGGGTCTTCATGTCAGGTGGCCAACGTATTGGAGCTTCAACTTCAGCATCAGTTCTTCCAATGAATATTCAGGACTGATTTCCTTCAGGATGGACTGGTTTGATCTTCTTGCTGTCCAGGGTACTCTCAAGAGTCTTTGCCAGCAACATAGTTCCAAGGCATCAATTCTTTGGTGCTCAGCCTTTTTTACTGACCAGCTGTCACATCCATACATGATTACTGGGAAAACCATAGCTTTGACTATACAGACCTTTGCAGGCAAAGTAATGTCTCTAAACAGCATGTTTTAATATGTTGTTTAGGTTTGTCATAGCTTTTCTTCCAAGGAGCAAGCGTCTTTTAATTTCTTGGCTACAGTCACTGTCCTTTTGGGGGCCCAGAAAATAATAATTGTTGTAGTAGGATACTAAAAACAATGTAGAATTAGTTTAGAAAATAGTCATAGAATTAGAGATATAATATCAATGAAGTTTGTTTGACTGACTGAAAAAATATATGTTCAAGACCCTGACGGAAGAGAAATTTGTTGAATTAACTATTAAATGGTTAAAATAGAAATGAATGTACACTAATAATTTTGGTTGGAAAGAAAAGATGATGCAAACTCATGTGAAAATATTTTTATACCTTAGATCACTGAAGATTATGGTCCAGCAAAATGTATCAAGATTACATTTGACATTAGTATATGCAAAGTGTCTAGAAGGTCAACAAAAGAGGAACTTATTCAGCTGCTTTGGAGTCTGAATACTATTCTTATATTGAAAGAAGATAATATATATATATATATATATATATATATATAAAAGGGGGACTCCATCTCAGAGCACATGAGGAAAAATCAAAGTTAAAGGAAACTTTCTATTGAATGGAAATAATCACATTCTTCTTAGCCTAATCCCTTTCAACTCACCAATTTTTTTTTTTTCACCAACTTTATAATGAAGCTATGATAGTCACCAGGAAGATAAAATAAAAGAGAAAGAATAAAAAGTAGAGGAGAGAATTAAGAGACTTAATATGGGAGAAGTTCAGAAAGTCAAAGAAAATGGAAAAGATAATTTGAAATTCACAAGAATGCCAAGGAAAGACAGCAGTATGTAAGAGGTGAATGTCAAGAAATGAGGGAAAAATTTATCTGGAAATATATCTTTTTTAAAAAGTCATAAAACTTACCAATTTCTTTCTTGAGTTGTTCTGAAAAATATAATGGAAAAGCTCATATAAATTTCAAGGAAAACCAATACAGAAAATGAAAGTGAAAATAAAATTTCCATTGTACAGTAGATAGAAAAGATGAATATAATTAAAAAAAAAAAACAAAAAAACAAAGAAACAAAACTCCTGAAAAATACCAAGGAAGCAAATATTTTTATATTGGAAAAATGGTGAAAATTTGTTCTTGCAGATGAAAAATGTTGCCTGACACTTTGGTAAACAATGAATGTTGCCAACCATGAAGCCATCAGAACCTGATGATGTACACTGAGGGGCTTCATGATGGAGAAAACAAGATACATGGCCCCAGTATCAATGATGTATATCAAAGGAATAATTTCAGTGAGCTGAGACTCTTGTCTCTTGCCATATGTAGAAAGGCATTAACATCATTTACTTGAGATGCCTGTTTTGTTTTGGTTTTTTTTTTTAATTATTGTTAGAAGTAATCTTGATGTGTTCCACTATAGTTGTTTTGTTTGTTTTTTTTTTCTCCAGTTAAAACTCCTATATATCTTGAATCCTTCCTTATCTCTCTGTAAGAGTTCCTCAGAACTCTCTGAGAGGCTGTATCCAGGTTTTAGTCCCAAGTAAGGTCCCCAATGGAGAAGGCAATGGCACCTCACTCCAGTACTCTTGCCTGGAAAATCCCATGGATGGAGGAGCCTGGTGGGCTGCAGTCCATGGGGTCGCTAGGAGTTGGACATGACTGAGTGACTTCACTTTCACTTTTCACTTTCATTCATTGGAGAAGGAAATGGCAACCCAATCCAGTGTTCTTGCCTGGAAAATCCCAGGGATGGGGGAGTCTGGTGGGCTGCCGTCTATGGGGTCACACAGAGTCGGACATGGCTGAAGCCACTTAGCAGCAGCAGCAGCAGCAAGGTCCCCAATGGAGAAGGCAATGGCACCCCACTCCAGTACTCTTGCCTGGAAAATCCCATGGATGGAGGAGCCTGGTGGGCTGCAGTCCATGGGGTCGCTAAGAGTTGGACACGACTGAAGAGACTTAGCAGCAGCAGCAAGGTCCCCAATAAAATATAACTTGAAACTTTTAGCTTGTGCATTTGTTTTTCAGTCAACAATTTTGGTTTGGTGACCAACAAAGGTTCCAAAAACAGACTGCTTTCCTTCACCTGAACTCGAGGAGGATCTCTAGCTTTGGGACCAGATGAAGTTCCCTTGTGCCCATCTACATCCTTAGAGTTCCAGACAATTCTGGGTGGATCTTGGGTCTCCTGTTATTAACTGATGAGCCTGAGTTTTAGTCAGTGGTATTAATTCTCTGGCTGGAGTAGTAGTTTTTCCTTGAAATTTAGTTTCAAGAAGAGACGCCTGGGTGAAAGACACAGAAACTTTTGCTCGATTGAAAGACACTAAGAGAGTTATCCTCAGTTGAGATACACTGGGAAGATTTTATCCTGTGAGTATAGAATTTGTATCTACAAGTACTTGCTTTGTTGCAT
Organism: Bos javanicus; assembly: GCF_032452875.1. Classification (NCBI taxonomy): domain Eukaryota; kingdom Metazoa; phylum Chordata; class Mammalia; order Artiodactyla; family Bovidae; genus Bos; species Bos javanicus. The sequence goes on along the minus strand of NC_083890.1, from coordinate 25,826,799 downwards.
ATTAAAGGACATCTCACTATAAAAATGGCCAAATTGAAGCTCTTTTAACATACCCAAATTATGTTTTTGTATGCACAGTTAAAAAAAGCTGGCTTGATGGAACATTTTTTCAGAATTCTGACTTTAAGGGGAAAAAAAAATCTGCTATGGAGGAACTTGCATTTTTCTCCCTGTGTCTTTAAAACGTAAATGTTCTATCTGCTCGTCTCAGATATTTTTTCTGTGTTTTGAGAGCTTGGTCTCTGCCTTCCAGAAGGTAAACATATGGCAAGAATTTGGCAGGCAGTCAGATAGACTAGGATTCTGAGCAATCTTTTTGTCTGCCAACTCTTGGTAAGGAATCTGCCTGCAATGCAGGAGACCCAAGTTCGATCCCTGAGTCAGGAAGATCCCCTGGAGAAGGGAATGGCTACCCACTCCAGTATTTTTTCCTGATAGTCTATGGACAGAGGAGCCTGGTGGGCTACAGTCCATGGGGTCGCAAAGAGTTGGACATGACTGAGCAACAAACTACATGGCAACTCTCAAAAAATTTGTCATAAGGGGCCCCAACACATAAGGCCTTTGTCATCCTAACCTTCAGTGCACCTGCCTGTATAATGATAGCCCTTTACTTAGACAAGTTTTGTGAGTAAACATTTAAGATCTTGTGAAGATTGCATCCTTTTTGATCTCTTGTGGAGACACTTTGGTGTCTTATTGGTTTTAGTTGCTATTATGATTCTACTCATCAATGGCCAGACAATGGAGTCTTTACATTGAAGAAACTTTTAAACTGGTGAATTTTAGAAAGTTCTCACTATGAACAGCTATTTTATTGACATCTATGGGAAAAAAAAATTAGAAAGTGGATAAAAAATATATATGAAATGGGTAACCTAAAAACTCCCTTAGTTTAACACAAAAAAATTTGAGAAGCCTTATATTTGGTCTCAGCTGCCCATCAATCAGTCTTACAAATGCTAATAAAACCTTAGATCAACTTTTAATTAGGTTGATTAATAGAGGAATAAGAAGCTGAAGAAAAATCTAAAAATTTCTTCTCTAATAAGTACAAATTTTAAAGGGCCTCATCCCTTTATAATATGTGTAACTATTATAACTTTATAATATGTGTAATTAAAGTTACTGGGATGACAAGTGAAACATTTCACTATGTAAGGAAAGTAGGAGGTTCAGGAAAAGAAGGTTTGAAAAATGGGGATATATTTTGTTAAGGGGAAAAACATGATTTTGTCCTAAAGCTGGTTATTCCTAAATGAAGAAGTCAGAGTGTTAGTCGCTCAGTTGTTTCTGACTCTTTGTGACCCCATGGACTGTAGCCCACAAGGCTCCTCTGTCCATGGAATTCTTCAGGAAAGAATACTGGAGAGGGTAGACATTCCCTTCTTCAGGGATCTTCCCAATCCAGGGATGGAACCCAGGTCTTCTGCCTTGCAGGCAGATTCTGTACCATCTGAGTCACCAAGGAAAAGAGGCTAAATGGGGAAAAGGGAGGGGGGGCGGGGGGGTTAACTAATGTAGATACAGAAAGTTGTGAAAAATGATTCCTTAAAAAATAATTTTGTACATGTTAAGGCCGGAGTGGAATTGGATTTATTAGGTAAATAAATTATGTTCTTGAGGTCGAACTGGGGCAGGACAGGGGTTTTCTCTTTCTGTTAAGAGAACAAAGACTTTTGGAATGTTGAGCTATACTTGATAGCAGATTGTGAATTTCTTTGCCTTCTAAATGTTCTGTATTTGCCTTAAAATATTTTTTGTCACTTTGGTTAGATAAATAAATGTTGATTTACAGTTTCTTATGATCCTATTTGATCAAGTTTTTTTTAAACTTTTTGATACCTTTGACAAACTTACCCAAGGAAAAGACAGAAAAAATTACTATGGCAAGAAAGAAAATAAACCTGGGAAAAGGTATGTAAATTATCTGTACAAGTGAGAGAAGACTTTAGTAAATGGTCAAGGGCATTGGAAGCATGAACCTAATGTCCACACTGGACCAGGCTTTGAAAGGACAATGAAGAAAGAAATATGAAACAAATTCACAAGCAAAATTTTAGGTTAGAACGGGAGACATTCAGAAGAACTGTGAGCCAATAAGAGGCTAATCCATAAAAATGTTGATTTTGAAAAGTTTTGTGGCTATAAAAGAACATCAGAAATAATTTGCCCGCTTCATTCTGAAATTCTTCTGCAAAATAAAAAGAGCTATGTAAATATTATTGAAAATAAATTCCATGAAAATAAATGTAAAGAAAATTAAACATATTATATTTGAAATGTACAGTTGTCATTAAACACATGCCAGAATGAAGCCTGTCTTAGCTCAGTTACGTGAAAGGAACGATGGTAAAGTATTACATGGCAGGGGAAGTGAAAGTGTTAGTAACTCAGTCGTGTCCAACTCTTTGTGACCCCATGAGGTGTAGCCCACCGGGCTCCTCTATCATGGGATTCTCCAGGCAAGAATACTGGAGTAGATTGTTGTTCTCTTCTCTGGGGGATCTTCCCGACCTAAGGATCTAACCCAGGTCTCCTGCATCACAGGCAGATTCTTTATAGTGGGAGCCTCAGGGAAGCCCACATGGCAGGGAAAGGGGTTCGAATCAACAGAACTGAGCCTGACTCAAAGAAAGCGAACATATCAGAAATGTTAAAAATACCAAAACTCCGCAAGTACATGGTTAATAATATTCACTAGACAGAAAGGATATCTCTCTCTGGATTGCAAAGGCAAGAGAAATCAAATGAGTGCCATGGGGAAAACGGAAAGAAAATGAAGATTTCACACTTCAGTTAGATAATGACAATGAGAATAAATTATGGAACAGTGAATGGATGTTTGGGTGGAGGAAGCTGATCATTGACAAATACAGAGATCTAAGTAGTAGATTAACTAGTGACTAGGAACAGAATGAAATACACTTTGTTATTGATTGAAAAGTTACCTTTTCTT